>NC_090450.1:1020029725-1020367225 GCF_031143425.1 Pleurodeles waltl | reverse complement strand
ATGTAGCCTGCTGCAGGGGATGCTTTTTGAGGTAAATTGGATAAAACATACCTAAATGTGAGTGTTCAAGTACACTTTCTTTTTTATTCACTGTGATAAATGTCAATTCAAAGTCAGTTACAATTTCCTTTGGTCTTTTATGGTTAACTTTCCCTTGAATCATTGCATATGGTAGATTGCCTGTCTGATGGTGTTATACATTTGGTATCTAGTTAGCAGGGGTAGGCACCTTCTCCAAGCAGGAACCAGATTCCTAGACAGGGTAAGTCAGATACACACCATAAATTAACCAGTGTTCACCCCTTGATAGCTCAGCTCCGAGCAGGCAGGCTTAACTTAAGAGGAAAGGTATAAAGTATTTGTACAGCACTTCAAACAGCAACACAGTGAAAATACCACAAAAAGACTTTGCACCAGGTTAAAACAATAGAACTTAATTTTATGAACAAAATAAGACAAAACCAACAAAAATCCAATAAGTAGAAGTTGAGATATAAAATTTTAAAGAATAAACTGAAATGTAGTGCTTAAAAGCATAAAGTGCCAGCATGGGCTATCTAGTGAAACTAGACTGGGTTAAATCCAAAGGTTCAGGTGAACCGTGGTGGAGCACAGGTCAGGAAGTCACAGACAAGTCGCACTGAAGTTTTACCATTTGAAGAATTGAGCCAATTGAGCGGGGAAGAAGTTCACAGGGAGCAACAAAAGTGTCTCTGAAGGTGGTCCACGGGCGCAAAGAGCTGGCCAGGCAATGTGGATGGGCAGACTGGAGCCTGAAGGCCGTGAGCGGCAATCCTTTTAGTGCGAAGATACAAAGTTGTAGTAATTCACGCGGATTCCTCAGGCAAGCGGTGTGGTTCTGGTGTGAACTGGCCTGTTCAAGGTCATAAAAAGACCCAAAGCTTCATTTAGTGACGAAAAATCACTTCCAAGGGCCCAGGACCTGGAAGGTGCCCCTAGGGGGTCAGGAGCTTGTTGAAGGTGGGTCCAGGAGCTGTAGGTGATGAGTTGGAAGTTTTTTGTGTCCCTGAGACTTCAGAAGAGCAAGAGGCTTGTAGACTAGCCATTGGAGTCACTCTGGTGTCAACATAGCAGAGAAGCAGTTCTTCCAGAGCAGCAGTTCAGCAGAGTAGCAGTCATTGTAACAGCACCGCCGTTTTTCTTCCTGGCAGAGTATCCACAGGTCCAGAAGTGTAGTGAGTTGGTGGTGTCTGAGGTTCAGTACTTATACCCAGTTGTGAGTTTGAAATGGGAGAGACTTCAAAGAAAGGTGTTTTAGGTGCACAGAGGTACTCGTTTCTTGACCTGGCTGCAGACGCACTAAAGGGGGGTATGCAGCATTTTGTGTGGGGCAGGACAATGCCCATTCAGGTGTGTCAGCCCCTCCCTTCCATCTTGCCCAGGATGTGTATGGCCCATCAGTCACACCTAAGCTCCCTTTGTGTGTTGCTGTCTAGAGGGAATGCACAAGCCCAGCTTTTATCCCACCCCAGGCAGGCAGCAGGCACCAAATGACTAAAGCCAGAAAATGCCAACTTTCTAAAAGTGGCATTTTCAGAATTACAATTCAAAATCAGACTTAACCATAAGGTGTGATCTTAAAGTGTGATTCCGAAGAAACCAAAGTTGGGGGGGGGGGCATCTTTTCCAAACTGGAAATTACACTTATAAAATGTAATAAGATAATCCCAGTACTAACATATGGACGAGATATGCCTTCCTATGAGGACATGTAAAATTTTAAAGTACATGTTTTACTTTTCAAATACACTGCACCCTGCCCTTGGGTTGTCCAGGGCCTACCGTAAGGGGGACATGTGTATTATAAAGGACGGTTTGGGCCTGGCAAGAGGCTTAACTTGCCAGGTCAACATAGCAGTTTAAAACTGCACACACAGGCCTTGCAATGGCAGGCCTGAGACATGGTTATGAGGCTACTTAAGTGGGTGGCACAATCAGTGTTACAGGCCCACTAGTAGCATTTAAATAACATGCCCTTTTCTAGGGACGTATAGGTGCAAAAAGTATGCCAAATAGGAATGAGCCAATGTTACTATGTTTGGAGGGAGAGCACACGCGCTTTAGCACTGGTTAGCAGTGGTAAAGTATGCAGAGTCCCAAAGCCAACAAACATGAGATCAGAAAAAGAGTAGAAGAAAGGCAAAAAGTTGGGGCTGACCCTTCGGAGATGGCCATTTTCCATAAGATAGTAATCCGTTTATTAGTGTAATGTTAGTATTGTGTATTTCAGTGCGTACAATGCAAATGTGAGTGAGTGGATGTGTTTTTGTTTTAAACATCCTGACCATCTGTAGTAATGCTATGCAGAACACAGAGTATTAGGATTAGGGGTGGGTGGTGAACTCCGCTCCGCCCGTGGAGTTTGCAGAGTTTTTCCCTACTCTGCGCTCTGCTTATAGTGCGGAGTTTCAAAAACGTTGGCGAGCACGAGGAAGGAAAATCTTACTCCAGACCACCTCCCAGCAAGATTTCTCAACGCTGGCGGTCGCGGATGGCTGCTACCACTCGCGTTGAGAAAGCTGCTGCTCGGGTAGAAAATCTTGAATAGCAGAAAAGAAGCAGAGCCCTCTAGTGCTGCAAGTGGCGCCGTTCGTGCTGATGTTTCATTGTGGGAAATACACCTGGCGCTAAAAATCAGTGCAAATGGGGCAACCTAATGCACTCCGCCACTTGCAGTACTCCGCTTGGCGCAGCAGGGTTTTTTTGGTCACTTTGTGGAGTTTGACATAGCAGATCTCCGACTCTCCCAACAACCCCCGTCACCCATGCCCCTCCGCTCCTCCTCACGCAATCTGCTGCCCCTTTTCCTTCCCGCAAGCCATCACTGATGCCAAATGAGGTTGAGTGGCTACTGGTAGTGGAAAAGAGGTGGCAAGCTAGAACTTTAAGGGGGAGGGGAAAGTGGTAAACAGCAAAAAAAACTTATCAATCAAAAGTAAGTGTATTCAAAATGTCTTTTCACATGTCAATCAAAAGTGGGTGTATTTAGTACGTATATTTCACATGCCGGTTCAGGTTTGTGTCCAACATGTGGTCTCTTCACATGGCGATGGATGTTCATCGTCAGAGTCTCATCCTGCACAAGGTGGCTTGTATGTGTGTTGAGTATGTGAGCTTTGTACATGGTAATCTACATGTATATTTCACATGTGAGCTTTCGAGTCTCTACATTCAACACGTCATCTTCACACGTGTTCAGCATGTGATTTGTGCCCATGGTAGCCTGTTTGAGCCCAACATATGCAGTGGCGTATAAAAGTTGAAGGGGGGCCTTGTAAAGTACCTTGAGGGGGCCCCTCCCCCCTGGACTCAGTCAGAGGCCTTCTGCCTATGCACAGTGCACTGTGCTGAGGGGGCCTGCCTGAAGCTCGGGGTGGGGCCCCACATCGCGGGGACAGCAGGGCCCTTTGTTATGCCATTGAACATATGATCTATCGACATGGCGACTGTGCACAATAAGTGGCAAACATAGCTTTGAATCTAGCCAGGGTGACCCAGAGATGTATTACACCCACCCTTCTATGTGGGAATCAGCCAAGTCTATTTAAATCTTCAAATAATGATTTTGTATTTATTTTACTCTATTATCAAGACTAAGGAAGGCAGTGCTTTTACTGCCCACACAAAGACTTCTTAGAACCTATTCACAAAAGCCATTTTTTATAGAACTTTTTGTACAAAATAAAAGGAGTTTAGGAAAATAAAAGAGTTTAGGGAAGGACATGCAACTACCGAAATAAACCCATTAAAGAGTAAGAGAATCCCCATTCACAAAATGTACACCAGTATTTACTTCCATTGTACTACTGACAAAACATGTTTCAGTTGACTGCAGCGCAGCCTTGGAGTAAGTCAAACACCACACGTGGCCAACCACTGGTACTGCAACAGCCTCCCTTAGCAAGTAATGGATGCAGAACTAAGAACAGGTCATGGGGAAATATAGCAAATAAATTAAATAACATTTACCACAGGCAGCACATGGTGATGGACATCTTACTGTTTGTTAAAAGACAATAGAAATGCACTGAAAACAACAAATATTAAAGGCGTGTTATAGTTAGAAATTGTAATAATATGTTACTTTAGAATTAAAAAAACTTAGAAAATCACTGAAAAAAGGTTAAAGGAACATAATTAGGTGAAAATGCCAGCTACAGCACGCCGTTTTAAACAAACAAAACACTGAACCTCACCAGTTATAGTTACTTTACTCAAATAACTATAGCTCGTGCCGTGCAGTAACTGTAACTTGTGCGCTCACCAAGCACGGTTTTGTTATCAATGATGTCATTTCAGATGTTGCAGTGATATTTTCAATGATGTCATCGAACATGTCATCAGTGATGTAATATGAGAGATAATTAGCAGTGTAAGGTGATCTCAGGTGGTAGGGGTCTTTCCCTCGCTCGTTTGGGGAGTGTACACTGCTCACTCTAACTCTGGGCAGAGGTAATTTCCTTCCAGGGGTGGACTACAGCTGGGTGTGGGTATAAATCTCCACATGCGGAGATCTTTGCATCTAAACTTACTGTTGTGAATAGCCCCCTGGCTCCAGCCCTACCACTGAGAAAAAAACTGTTGTTGGCCAGGTCAGAGGGAGGCTACCTCCCCTACATTGGGGAGTGGTTTTAGCAGAGCCCCTTCTGATAGAAGAAATGGTTTCCCATTGGATTTCAAAAAGTGCTGCAAAATGAGGTAGGGAAAGGGTGAGAAAGTAGACAGGAGAGGGTGGGGAAAACCCTTCAGTCACTGAGTAATTCTCAGATGACTCCTGGTCTTAGAAAGAAGGTCATGATGGATGAAAGAAGGCTCAACGTCTCCTGCTGGCACCCAGGACCCGCATGCGCTCTCTGAGGGTCATGTGGCTGACATAATGTTTGCCTGCTTTAGGGACACAAAAAGTACAGGGGGCACTTCGAAGTCATCATTTGTGCTTGTGTGTGATAAAAGATCTGTACCTCTAGCAACCTATGGGGATCCCGCTCCCCATACATTTATCACACATGTTCAACATGAGATGTTTGCACATGCAGTCTTGAATGTATTCAACATTTGAACTCTCTACATGGAGTCCAAGGTGCATGATCAACATGTGAACATGTCTGTGCAAAATGTGGTTTCGGCAAATTACAATACCGTTATATGCGTAACATGACATCTTTGTAATAAAGACCAATGTGTATGTTCAGCATGTGGTCTCTGTGCGTGGATATTTACAGCATTGTTCTACATGTGATCTCTGCACATGGTGAGCCACGTTCATTTTCAGCATGTGATCTCTATTCATAGGCACTTGAGAGTGGGGTCAGCACGTGTGCATGTTCAGTTGATATGCTACTGTGCAGTGCACATTCAGCATGTGAATGAATTCAACATGTGATCTCTGCCCAGGGTGACTTATGCGTATCATAAGAGTGATTGGAATTTGGCTTTGAAATTGGATCAGGCTTAGCAGAGCTGGTCTATAATATGAAATTACATTTTTCCATTTATTTTATAGTATTATCAGCCAATGCTCAATAATGATTTTATCGTTAATATAAAGATTTGACTGTTGGTATTCACAAAGGTAACTTACACTTGTGAGTAATTTACATATTTGATTTACTCTTACACTTTTCTAATTTGGGCAGTCACAAAGTCCGAGTGGTACTCAAAGTGTAGACTAACATATCTCCACCCCTTGAGACAGAGGTAGAGACAACTTTACAAGTGTAAGTTACCACTGCCAAAAATAAACTGTAGTAAGTTAACCACTACATGGCCAATCGCAGATACTGAAACTCCCTCCCATTGAAAATAATGTTGGTAGGGACCTAAACTAAACACCCTTCGGAAGTAATGTTAAATTCATTTAAATGATTTAAGATTGTTAAAAATATAAATAGGTAGAATGTAATGCTAAAAATACAATATATTTATCATTTAGTTATAGAATATTTTAACAACCTATTTTTATTAAAAAATTAATGTAACAGTAAATTGTGATAAAATATAAGTAAATTGCGAATGGGCCCCTTTGGTAGGTTCGACTGGAGCAGTAAATTTGCATTTTATTTGACACTGAGCATCTGGAAGACGAAAACCTCCGAGAGGGTGAAGGTTAGCTGCATTTAATCATTGATTACTTCAAATGCATTCTAAGTTATTTGAGCAAATAATGTTCAGTCTGCAGACCTGGTCTCCATGGTAACGCTATGCACCAGGTGTTAAATCTAAATTCTTATGACCCCTTAGTAATAAATGTTTTTTTCACTGTACTAAGCATCCTTCAATTGTCTCAGAGAGTAGTCTTCCAAATTGCTTAGCTGCGAGACGGCATGGTAGAGTGCTTCGAAACACTGTGCTTATTGGGACATTCACACTACACTCACGCCTTAGGATAAAAATAAAAACATTAAGCCTTGATGAACATTATTCAGGAATTTGAATGTATCTGTAACCAAGGTACCTATCATTATCTTTGACTGCATAATGTTTTGTTCCAGAGAAAGGCAGCACAGAGGGCTGCACTAGCAGGCCTGCTGCTGAGTCTGACGTCTTCTGAGCTCTGCTGAGTGCTGCCTGTGGGGGTCCCGGTCTCAGAGGGCTTCTCCTCCAGAGACTCTTCCAGGTGGAAGGACTGACCTACCTAACTGAGAGAGATCCTTCTAGGGTAAGCACCCTAGTACTGGAGGAATGCAGTGTTCCTTTCATTATTTCTGTGATCTCAAACACTTGCAGGTTCTTTCGATGTGCATTGCCTCAGACCAGTCCCACACATTCCTAACTGGTCCTGCCTTAATCTTCATCCCTGAATGAAAGCCAGGGGTGTTTGGCCGTGAGCTCTACTGGCACCGGCCTCCCATGCTCTGCTTATCTGCCAGCTGCTTCCCACTGTTCTTTGGTCCAAGGCATTATTTTTCCCATAATTTCAAAGGGATAGTCTGATTTCTTGCAGTGGTTGCCTCTGCCCCTTCCATGGGCTCCTCCCAGTAGATTCACTCCCTGGCAGGAACCTGCTCTGTAGATTCACCTGGAGGGCTAGCGCCTCTCGTGGTGTTTTACCGTCACTGCAGCGCTCACTGGCAGTGGACCAAGGAGTCACAATGGGCCAATCAGAATGCGGCCACGGGTCAGGCTCTTTAAACCGTTCTATTCTGGTGGGTTCTAGATCAGAAAATTGTGTACACAATGATGCTAGCAGAGTATCTAGTGACAAAATACTGTCAACTATAAATAATCAACTATAGAGTTACTTACAACTCATTGCTCCACATCTTTCCACTTTGCTGCTTTTTTTCGCCAAGGTACATATATGTGTGGTTACATAAACTAACCCATACTTACCGTTATATAGGTACTTTTCCCTTTGACAGCCCGTGTTCTCAGTGTGATATTTTTGTCACTTACACCTTTGCTTGCCTGGATCTCACACTCCTTAGACTTGCAAGGTCTTGTCTCCTTAGATCTTATTCTGTTCCTCTTTTCAAAGGATTGCAAGCCATAGAACCTCCGTCAGAAGACCATGGATAAGATGGGCAGAGAGATTACCCTAGTGATGGCACCAGTGGTCCCCCCGTCAGCCCCTTATGGCTCAGAGGACCATGGATAAAGTGGGTAGAGCGACTTCCCCAAGTGATTTGACCAGGGGTCTCAGACCCTTTACAGCGCAGAGAACCACGGATAAGTTGGACACAGAGTTTACTATGTCATGGGACCAGTGGTCGCCCTGTCAGCCCCTTACAACTCAGAGAAACATGGATAAGATAGGCAGAGAGTGTACCATGTGATGGCACCAGTAGTCTGCCCATCTGCCCCTTATGGCTCAGACGACCATGGATAAGATGGGCAGAGAGTGTACCATGTGATGGCACCGGTGGTAACCCCTTCAGCCCCTTACAGCTCAGAGGACCATGGATAAGATGGGCAGAGAGCTTACCCTACTGATGGGATCGATGGTCACCTCATCCACACCTTACAGCTCAGAGGACCGTGGATAAGATGGGCAGAGAGTATACCATGTGATGGTACCAGTGGTCATCCCATCTGCCCCTTACAGCTCAGAGGACCATGGATAAGATGGGCAGAGAGTATACCATGTGATGGTACCAGTGGTCATCCCATCTGCCCCTTACAGCTCAATTGACCATGGATTAGAAGGGAAGAAAGCTTACCCTAGTGATGGAACCAATGGTCGCCCCATCAGCCCCTTATGGCTCATAGGACCATAGACATGATGGGCAGAGAGCTTACCCTAGTGATGGGACCAATAGTCGCCTCATCAGCCCCTTACGGCTCAGAGGACCATGGATAAGATGGGCGGAGAGCTTACCCTACTGATGGGACTGGTGATCGCCCCATCAGCCCCTTACAGCTGAGAGGACCATGGATAAGATGGGCAGAGAGATTATCCTAGTGATGACACCACTGGTGGCCCCGTCGGCCCCTCACAGCACAGAGGACTATGGACATGATGTGCAGAGAGTTTACCATTTGATGGCACCAGTGGTCGCCCCAGCCTCCCCTTTACAGCTAAGAGAACCATGGATAAGTTGGACACAGAGTTTACCATTTAAGGGGAATAGTGGTTGTCCTGTCAGCCCCTTACGGCTCAGAGGACCGTGGATAAGATGGACAGAGAGCTTATGCTAGTTATGGGACCAGTGGTTGCCCCGTCAGCCCCTTATGGTTCAGAGGACCATGGATAAGGTGGGTAGACAGCTTACCCTAGAGATGGAACCAGTGGTCTCCCTGTCTGCCCCTTACAGCTCAGAGGACCATAGATAAGATGGGCAGAGAGCTTATCCTAGTGATGGGACTAGTGGTTGCCCAGTCAGCCCCTTACAACTCAGAGAAACATGGATAAGATGGGTAAAGAGCTTACACTAGTGATGGGACCAGTGGTCGCCCCATCAGCCCCTTACGGTTCAGAGAAACATGGATATGATGTGCAGAGAGATTATCCTAGTGATGGCACCACTGGTGGCCCCGTCGGCCCCTTACAGCTCAGAGGACCATGGATAAGATGGGTAAAGAGCTTACACTAGTGATGGGACCAGTGGTCGCCCCATCAGCCTCTTATAGCTCAGAGGACCTTGCATGAGGGCACCAGAGAGCTTACCATGTGATGGCACCAGAGGTCACCCCAGCGTCCCCTTACAGCTCACTGTGACTTCTGCTTCAGTGCGCCATTCTTTGTTTTACTGTGAGAAGGACAGAGAGAGGTGAGACACAGAAAGTGATGCTCCTAGAAGGATATGTATTAAAAGGTGCAGTGTTAGACCAGATGAGGGACGGAGCTTGAGAATTATATTTCAAATACAGAGAGCGGCTTCTCGCGCGCGCCGCGTCGGCTCCATGGACCTCAATTTACCGACGTCATTGGAAGCAGAAGTGACATCAAATACCCTTTGACCCTGGATGACATCACTTGGATGACCACTTGCCCCTCCCTCATCGACTCATCATTTAGTGCTTGGGTGGGGAGCACTGCAGGGAGAGAAAGCGTCAGGAAGTGAACTTGGGACTGCGTTGAGGCGCCTTGGCTACCCACACTCGGCTGTCCATCGCCATCCTCGCCCCAGAGCCTTCCATGCAGGTGGGCCAGGGAGATCTTCAGGGTGTCAGTGGCCCGGGGCCAAACCTATAGTGGGGCCCTGCTTGGAACAGCTTCCGGTTTATGATCCAGTTTCAGCTCGTCCGTGCCCTCTTTGTCCAGGGCACTGCCAGGCACAGACACACATCCACACTCTAAATGTGTTTATATCTAATATTCAGGGTTAGTGATGCGTGTTCTCAACATTGTAACACAGCAGCAGCTCACTAATGTCACTGCAAATAATCCCTGTGGCACCACCCGCTTCTCATGTGTGAGGTCCTGTTTTCATATAAAATCACTTTCTTTATGGATGGTGCATGAAACACAACATTTCTCTGCCACGTTTGGAATAGACTCATCACCCATAACAAAAATAAATGAGAAGCAAACGGTATTTAAGAGAGTCCGTTTCAGAAATGTTCAAGGTCATCAGGGCAGGACTCTCTGCAGAAGAGAGATGGAGCCCCGGGGTCCCTGCAAGGCCGGGGTCCCTGCAAGGCCGATGCCCGGGGTCCCTGAAAGGCCGGGGTCCCTGCAAGGCCAGGGCCTGGGGTCCCTGCAAGGCCTGGGCCCGGGGTCCCTGCAAGGCTGGGGTCCCTGCAAGGCCGGGGCCCCTGCAAGGCCTGGGCCCAGGGTCCCTGCAAGGCCGGGGCCCGGGGTACCTGCAAGGCCAGGGCCTGGGGTCCCTGCAAGGCCTGGGCCAAGGGTCCCTGCAAGGCCGGGGTCCCTGCAAGGCCAGGGCCTGGGGTCCCTGCAAGGCCGGGGTCCCTGCAAGGCCGATGCCCGGGGTCCCTGCAAGGCCGGGGTCCCTGCAAGGCCAGGGCCTGGGGTCCCTGCAAGGCCTGGGCCGGGGGTCCCTGCAAGGCCAGGGTCCCTGCAAGGCCAGGGCCTGGGGTCCCTGCAAGGCCTGGGCCCGGGGTCCCTGCAAGGCCAGGGCCTGGGGTCCCTGCAAGGCCTGGGCCCGGGGTCCCTGCAAGGCTGGGGTCCCTGCAAGGCCGGGGCCCCTGCAAGGCCTGGGCCCAGGGTCCCTGCAAGGCCGGGGTCCCTGCAAGGCCGGGGCCCGGGGTACCTGCAAGGCCGGGGTCCTTGCAAGGCCGGGGTCCTTGCAAGGCCGGGGCCCGGGGTCCCTGCAAGGCCGGGGTCCCTGCAAGGCCAGGGCCTAGGGTCCCTGCAAGGCCTGGGCCCAGGGTCCCTGCAAGGCCGGGGTCCCTGCAAGACCTGGGCCCGGGGTCCCTGCATGGCCGGGGTCCCTGCAAGGCCGGGGTCCTTGCAAGGCCGGGGCCCGGGGTCCCTACAAGGCCTGGGTCCCTGCAAGGCCAGGGCCTGGGGTCTCTGCAAGGCCGGTGCCCGGGGTCCCTGCAAGGCCGGGGTCCGGGGTCCCTGCAAGGCCTGGGGCACGGGGTCCCTGCAAGGCCTGGGCCCGGGGTCCCTGCAAGGCCTGGGGCCCGTGGTCCCTGCAAGGCCTGGGGCCCGGGGTCCCTGCAAGGCCTGGGCCTGGGGTCCCTGCAAGGCTTGAGGCCCGGGGTCCCTGCAAGTCCGGGGCCCGGGGTCCCTGCACTGCCTGGGGTCCCTGCAAGGCCGGGGCCAGGGGTCTCTGCAAGGTCGGGGTCCCTGCACGGCTGGGGCCCGGGGTCACCTGCAAGGCCAGGGCCCGGGGTCCCTGCAAGGCCTGGGCCCGGGGTCCCTGCAAGGCTGGGGTCCCTGCAAGGCCGGGGCCCCTGCAAGGCCTGGGCCCAGGGTCCCTGCAAGGCTGGGGTCCCTGCAAGGCCGGGGCCCGGGGTACCTGCAAGGCTGGGGTCCTTGCAAGGCCGGGGTCCTTGCAAGGCCGGGGCCCGGGGTCCCTGCAAGGCCGGGGTCCCTGCAAGGCCAGGGCCTAGGGTCCCTGCAAGGCCTGGGCCCAGGGTCCCTGCAAGGCCGGGGTCCCTGCAAGACCTGGGCCCGGGGTCCCTGCATGGCCGGGGTCCCTGCAAGGCCGGGGTCCTTGCAAGGCCGGGGCCCGGGGTCCCTACAAGGCCGGGGTCCCTGCAAGGCCAGGGCCTGGGGTCTCTGCAAGGCCGGTGCCCGGGGTCCCTGCAAGGCCGGGGTCCGGGGTCCCTGCAAGGCCTGGGGCACGGGGTCCCTGCAAGGCCTGGGCCCGGGGTCCCTGCAAGGCTTGGGGCCCAGGGTCCCTGCAAGGCCTGGGCCTGGGGTCCCTGCAAGGCTTGAGGCCCGGGGTCCCTGCAAGTCCGGGGCCCGGGGTCCCTGCACTGCCTGGGGTCCCTGCAAGGCCGGGGCCAGGGGTCTCTGCAAGGTCGGGATCCCTGCACGGCTGGGGCCCGGGGTCACCTGCAAGGCCAGGGCCCGGGGTCCCTGCAAGGCTGGGGCCCGGGGTCCCTGCAAGGCCGGGGTCCCTGCAAGGCCAGGGCCTAGGGTCCCTGCAAGGCCTGGGCCCAGGGTCCCTGCAAGGCCGGGGTCCCTGCAAGACCTGGGCCCGGGGTCCCTGCATGGCCGGGGTCCCTGCAAGGCCGGGGTCCTTGCAAGGCCGGGGCCCGGGGTCCCTACAAGGCCGGGGTCCCTGCAAGGCCAGGGCCTGGGGTCTCTGCAAGGCCGGTGCCCGGGGTCCCTGCAAGGCCGGGGTCCGGGGTCCCTGCAAGGCCTGGGGCACGGGGTCCCTGCAAGGCCTGGGCCCGGGGTCCCTGCAAGGCTTGAGGCCCGGGGTCCCTGCAAGGCTTGAGGCCCGGGGTCCCTGCAAGGCCGGGGCCCGGGGTCCCTGCACTGCCTGGGGTCCCTGCAAGGCCGGGGCCAGGGTTCTCTGCAAGGTCGGGGTCCCTGCACGGCTGGGGCCCGGGGTCACCTGCAAGGCCAGGGGTCCCTGCAAGGCTGGGGCCCGGGGTCCCTGCAAGGCCGGGGTCCCTGCAAGGCCGGGGCCAGGGGTCTCTGCAAGGTCGGGGTCCCTGCACGGCTGGGGCCCGGGGTCACCTGCAAGGCCGGGGCCCGGGGTCCCTGAAAGGCCGGGGTCCTGGGCCACCTGCAAGGCCGGGGCCCG
Organism: Pleurodeles waltl; assembly: GCF_031143425.1. Lineage (NCBI taxonomy): Eukaryota > Metazoa > Chordata > Amphibia > Caudata > Salamandridae > Pleurodeles > Pleurodeles waltl. Next base: position 1,020,354,596 of record NC_090450.1, on the reverse strand, counting down.
GGGTCCCTGCAAGGCCGGGGCCAGAGCTCAGAGGCATTAACAACTGTTTTACCCCCGAGAGCCTCGTCCCACAGCCCCTGGGGTCGGGCAGCCGGTGATCCTCGTAGGAAACGAGCTCCCGGCTGTCGGACGATTAATAGCTCAGAAATAACTCTGAATGTTTAGAGATCCATCTTATTGCTTCCGTTTATTTATCAAATTCCGCTTTTATATCTGCCGGGCGCTGCTGCCTTGGAAACTCATTGGTCTCTTTTAGAGTTTGTTTTCTTCCTTTGTGACAATTACATTTATTTGATGCTGTTTCATAAAAGTTTTATATTTACTGCTAATTGTCAGTCTTTATTTTCATTACTTAATGGGCTGGGTGCAGTGCATACAAATACCCTCATGAATACAGAATAACTTTCAGGGAGAGAGGAGCCAGAAATACAACAGGAAGTGTGGGCGATGCATGGGGGCAAATGCAAGAGGAGAAGAAAAAAACAAAAAGGAAAGAGATAGAAAGAGAATACAATACATCACTGATGGAGAGAGAGGGGGACGGGGGAGTGGACGAGAGACCGCGAGGGAAGAAGGGAGTCTGAGAGAGAAACAAGACAGGATTACCTCTATTGAGAGAGCGGATTAGAGACAAATGCCCCGTTATTTACAGGTAATCTTCATTACTCTGAGTCCAGCTCTCCCTCACTACAGTATTTACACAATGAGACTTAGGTTCCGTACCCAAAGTCTCCAAAGCCAGTACAAGTTAGCCTACTGGTTTACAAGATGGCCGACTTCCCTCCCCCAGCCCCAACCTCATCTGTTTCCAAAAGCCTCAAGTGATGGAAGTCCACTATGGAGTAAGAGGGGACTGGAAACCGTACTGTGGCAAGAAGGGCCTGGATTCGGAGTCGTGAAGATTACTGGTAAGTAACCTGGGCATTACCTTCTCGGCCATCCCCCTCACCCAGTATTTACACAATCAATCAATCAGAATTTGAAGCGTGCACTTATCACCCATGAGGGTATCCAGGCGAGGAGACCTGTGCTGCTATGGGGGCATCCGTCGAAAAGCCAGGTCTTGAGTTTCTGCTGAACTCCTGAAGAGAGAGTGAAGTTTGTTGACGGTGGGGAATGCTGTTCCTGGATTTCGCTGGCTACCAAAGCTAGATCAGCTTCATGTAAAAATTCAATGAAAACATATATTCATGAAGTATAAATGCATCATTCATGTTTAATCAAAATCACCACAATCACCTATACGTCAAGAATACTTGAATTCAGTACTGAAGGAGCAAAAGACATAGGAACTCCCCCTCCTAACGTCCAACTATAATGATCCGTAAAAGTATGGGATGATGACCATGTAGCCGCATTGCAAACTTTCTCAACGATACACCTTGAAATGCAGGCCAAGAAGCGGACAGAGCCTGAGTCGATCTCCCCTGAAATAACTCACCACTTCTTCATCTTGGGTCTCATAAGCCGACAGAATTGCCTGCTTAACTCGCCCACTCATGGTAGAATTCAAGGCTTTCAAACTGTTCACCACTCGCCCAATAGTCACTAAAGGCTGTCAACCTTCCTGAAACTCTCCGTTCGGGAAAGGTAAATGTAATAGTGCCCTTTTCCCATCTAAAAAGTCACATCAGATCCTCCTCTGCAGATTCAGGATCAGGACAAAATTCTGAAGTACCACCCTTCAGACCTGTGAATATACAAAGCTATTTTAGGGAGAAAATTAGGATAAGATTCGAGAACCACCCTATCTGCCAAACTGTTCAAAAAGGGTTCAGACCTCAAAAACAACTTAATTTACCTATTTTTCAAGCTGAGGGAATTGCTTCAGACAACTTAAGTGTAAATAATTTTAGATCCACTGACTCCGAAAGTTCAAAAGGAGCCCCTTGTAAAACTTTCAGAACCAATGGTAAGTCCCGTGATGGAGCTGTTGCACACGGTCTAGGCCTTTGTCAAGGCAGGATTGCAACAATCATATCACTAGAGGATACAGAGGGTCAAACCAAAGAGTTTTGAACCCCCTAAGAGCTGCCCATTGAGCTCCAGTAATGGAAGTAGCCGTTCCAAGAGAAAAACCATTTGCAATGAAATCAAGAACTTTAATTGGATCCAAATCTTTAGAAACAACACCTTTTCTTCCACACAATTCGACAAACTTTGCTGAATGTCTGGCAAATGCTTTCAAGGTGGAAGCACTCCTAGACTGCTGGACCAAATCAGCAACCATAGTTAAAGAACCTCTAGATATCAGATGCACCCTCTCAACAACCAGGCCTGAAGTAGACTCCCAAAGCATGGAGGCCCGGAATGGAGGACCCTCGTTACACAGATACGCGTGACATGGGAGTGCGTGGCCGAGCAGGTCAGGATGCGGGACTCGCATTGAAAGCGCTCTGCCCCATCCATCCTGCAATCAATAAAGATTCAGACACTGGGCTCGGCATCGGTGCCTCTTCCTCCCACCACAAATGCATTCATAGGCGCAGAAGGATCCTGGGGACAGCAGTGCCTTCTGAGCCCCGGCTTCACATCTAAGGCTGGCAAGGAGGCCACAAAGAGTGGTTGGTTGAGGCTGCACCAGGGTCCCAGAGACTGAGGCTTTGGGAACTGGCAGACATGTGGAGGGCCCTATATCTCCAGAGCCTACTCATTCCACTCAGCACCCTAGGACGTATACGTGCATCTGGACCGCATACGCTGCTCACTCCCTGTAGGAGGCTGGCCTGGCTTATAGTGGGTACCTTGTGGTACTTACACCTTGTGCCAGGTCCAGTTATCCCTTATTAGTAGATTAGTAGTGTTCTAGCAGCTTAGGCTGATAGAGGTAGCTATAGCAGAGCAGTTTAGGCTGAACTAGGAGACATGCAAAGCTCCTACTATACCACTTATATCATATAGCCCTATATCATAAGAAACACAATACTCATAGTTACTAAAAATGAAGGTACTTTATTTTAGTGACAATGTGCCAAAAATATCTCAGAGGATATACTCCCTTAGGAAGTAAGTAAAATACACAAAAATACACACAAACCAAAATCAGGTAAGTAAACAGTTAGAAAAGTAGTGCAAACACTGCAGAATACAATAGGATGCAATTGGCCTAGGGGCAACACAAACCATATACTAAGAAAGTGGAATACGAACCACTTAGGGACCCCAGGCCTAGTGTAGTGTGTAGAGAGTCGCTGGGAGTGTGAGAAAACACTAAGGGTGTCCAAGATAACCCACCCAGGACCCTGAAAAGTAGGAGTAAAGTGATACTACTTCCCCATAAATACACTAAATTCGTGATAGAGAATTCTGCAAAGACCACAACAGACAGCAAAGCACTAAAGACGGATTCCTGGACCTGAAGACCTGCAAAGGAAGGGGACCAAGTCCAAGAGTCGTGAAAGTGTCCTGGAGGGGGGCAGGAGCCCACTAAACCCCGGATGAAGGTGCAAAATGGCTGCCTCTGGGTGGAAGAAGCTGAAGATTCTGCAACAACGAATGGTGCCAGGAACTTCTCCTTTGTGCAGAAGGTGTCCAACGGAGTGCTGGAGGATGCAGAGCTGTTTCTTTGAAGAAATACGGCAAACAAGCCTTGCTAGCTGCAAAGGTCATGGTTGAAGAAAAAGGGTGCTGCCCGGGCCCAGGAAGGACCAGGATGTCACCACTTTGGAGAGGAGACAGAGGGGGCCCTCAGCAACAGAGAGCCCATGCAGAAGAAGGCAGCACCCGCAGAAGTCCTTGAACACGGGTTCAAGAAGACTGAGCATGACAGTCGTCTCAACACTCCAAAAGAGGGTCCCACGAAGCCGGTGGTCAACTCAGTGAGTTGAGCAATGCAGGACGGAGTGCTCGGGATCTGAGCTAGGCTGTGCACAAAGGATTCCTTGCAAAAGTGCACAGAAGCTCCAGCAGCTGCAGTTCACGCGGTGCACAGGATTACTGTCTGGAGAGGGGAGGCAAGGACTTACCTCCTCCACATTTGGACAGTTGGGCCACTGGACAGTCTGAGTCACTTGGGTCCACCACCTGTGTTCCAGGGGCCATGCTTGTCAGGATGAGAGGGGTCCCAAAGTATCGGTAACGCTGAAGTTTGGTGCCTGCTGGAGCAGGGGGAAGATTCTGTCGACCCATGGGAGATTTCTTCGTGGCTTTCAGTGCAGGATGAAGGCAGGCAGCCCCCAAAGCATGCACCACCAGGAAACAGTCGAGAAAGCCAGCAGGATTAGGCGCTACAATGTTGCTGGTAGTCTTCCTGCTACTTTGTTGTGGTTTTGCAGGCGTCCTGGAGCAGTCAGCGGTCGATCCTTGGCAGAAGTTGAAGAGGAAGATGCAGGGGAACTCTGGTGAATTCTTGCAAGTCGTTATCTGAGGAAAAGCCCACAGGACAGACCCTAAATAGCCCTCAGAGGAGGATTGGCCACCTAGTCAGGTAAGCACCTATCAGGAGGGTCTCTGACGTCACCAGCTGGCACTGGCCACTCAGAGGCCTCCACTGTGCCCTCACACCTCTGCATTCAAGATGGCAGAGGTCTGGGACACACTGGAGTAGCTCTGGGCACCACACCTGGGGTGGTGATGGATAGGGGAGTGGTCACTCCCCTTTCTTTTGCCAGTTTTGCACCAGAGCAGGGACTGAGGGTTCCCTGAACTGGCTTATGCAAGGAGGGCACCATCTGTGCCCTTCAAAGCATTTCCAGAGGCTGGGGGAGGCTACTCCTCCCCAGCCCTTAACACCTATTTCCAAAGGGAGAGGGTGTAACACCCTCTCTCAGAGGAAATCCTTTTTTCTGCCTTCCTGGGACTGGGCTGCCCAGACCCCAGGAGGGTTGAAACCTGTCTGAGGGTTGGCAGCTGCGGTAGCTGTAGAGAAAACCCCAGAGACCTAGTTTGGCAGTACCCGGGGTCCATGCTGGAGCCCTGGGGATGCATGGGATTGGCACCCCAATACCAGATTTGGAATGGGGGGACAGTTCCATGATCTTAGGCATGTTACATGGCCATATTCGGAGTTACCATTGTGAAGCTACATATAGGTATTGATGTAAATGTAGTGCACGCAGGTAATGGTGTCCCCGCACTCACAAAGTCCGGGGAAATCGCCATGAACTATGTGGGGGCACCTTGGCTAGTGCAAGGGTGCCCTCACACTTAGTAACTTTGCACCTAACCTTCACTAAGTGAAGGTTAGACATATAGGTGACTAATAAGTTACTTAAGTGCAGTGTAAAATGGCTGTGAAATAACGTGTGCGTTATTTCACTCAGGCTGCAGTGGCAGTCCTGTGTAAGATTTGTCTGAGCTCCCTATGGGTTGCAAAGGAAATGCTGCAGCCCATAGGGATCCCCTGGAAACCCAATACCCGCGGTACCTAGGTACCATATACTAGGGAACTATAATGGTGTTCCAGTGTGCCAACTAAAATTGGTAAAAATGGTCACTAGCCTATAGTGACAATTTTTAAGGCAGAGAGAGCATAAGCACTGAGGTTCTGGTTAGCAGAGCCTCAGTGACACAGTTAGGCACCACACAGGGAACACATACAGGGCACAAACTTATGAGCACTGGGGCCCTGTCTAGCAGGATCCCAGTGAGACAGTAAACACACCCTGAAATATACTCACAAACAGGCCAAAAGTGTAAGAAAGAGGCTACCTTCTCACACCCCCCTTCTAAAATTGATCCGTAACATGGACTTCCCTCCCCAGGTAGTCTCCGACAATGATGCTCATGGTGGTAGATGTGCAATGCAATGTCCTTCATCCCAGACTCCTAAGTGGCACCTCCCGCAAGACTCCCTAGATGACCCCTTCTTCCTGGATACTCAGGAATCCCACATACAGAAATATTTTGCAAGGAGGTACTGCCTCTCCTAGGACAATTGAGGGGGATGCCTTCAAGGTGCTCATCCGAGGCTTTTGTATCAAAGAAATCATAGGAGTGCCTAGGACCCCTTGACAAAAAAATAGTGTACGCCGAACAGCATGCACCATCCCTAGGGCACGTCCCTAGGGCACAAGGCAGGGCACATGCCACCCAGCGTCCTGCACTGCAAGACACAAGGCTCTAACATGCAGCTTTTCTGGAGCGCCTACGGTGCTCCGATCTCATGGCTTATGCGGCTAAAACCAACAGAGAGGGATAAATACAGCGGCCTCCTCGCTTGGTTGATCCATCAGGAGCAGCGCGAGACTCCCACCCTGAGCTCACTTACCCACTGGTGTAAGCTCCACCTGCAACAAGTTTCCAAGAGCGTTACGGTACTACTATGGAGTTTGACTCACCCTGCGGGGGGTCGTTCCTATCACAGCCCCCTCCCTCTGGGGTCTGCAGATGTCAACTGAAGTAAGGTTGGGACATGCCTCATAAGTACAAAGACCAGCTGAAATAAGATTGAGACATGCCTCATAATTACAGAGACCAACTTTAGTAAGGTTGGGACATGCCTCATAATTACAGAAACCAACTGAAATAAGGTTGAGACCTGCCTCATAATTACAGAGACCAACATTGGTAAGGTTGGGACATGCCTCATAATTACAGAAACCAACTGAACTAAGGTTGAGACATGCCTTATAAATACAGAGACCAACTGAAGTAAGGATGAGACATGCCTTGTAAATATAGAGACCGACTGAAGAAAGGATGAGACATGCCTTATAAATACAGAGACTGACTGATGTAAGGATGGGACAAGCTTCATAATACAGAGACCAACTGAAGTAAAGATGAGACATGCCTCATAAATACAGAGACAAACTGAAGTAAGGATGAGACAGGCCTTATAAATACAGAGACCAACTGAAGTAAGGATGAGACATGCCTTATAAATACAGAGACCGACTGATGTAAGGATGGGACATGCTTCATAATACAGAGACCGACTGAAGTAAAGATGAGACATGCCTCATAAATACAGAGACCAACTGAAGTAAGGTTGAGACATGCCTTATAAATACAGAGACCAACTGAAGTAAGAATGAGACATGCCTTGTAAATACAGAGACCGACTGAAGAAAGGATGAGACATGCCTTATAAATACAGAGACCGACTGATGTAAGGATGGGACATGCTTCATAATACAGAGACCGACTGAAGTAAAGATGAGACATGCCTCATAAATACAGAGTCCAACTGAAGTAAGGATGAGACAGGCCTTATAAATACAGACACCGACTGAAGTAAGGATGAGACATGCTTCATAAATACAGAGACCAACTGAAGTAAGGATGAGACATGCTCTATAAATGCAGAGACCAACTGAGGTAAGGATGAGACACGCCTCATAAATACAGAGACCAACTGAAGTAGGGATGAGACATGCCACATAATAGAGAACTACTGAAGTAAGGATGAGACATGCCTCATGAATGCAGAGACCAACTGAAGTAAAGATCAGACATGTGTTATAAATACAGAGACCAACTGAATTAAGGATGAGACATGCCACATAAATACAGAGACCTACTGAAGTAAGGATCAGACATGCCACATAAATACAGAGACCAACTGAAGTGAGGATGAGACATGCCACATAAATACAGAGACTAACTGAAGTAAGGATGAGACCTGCCTCATAAATACAGAGACCAACTGAAGTAAGGATGAGACATGCCTCATAAATACAGAGACCAACTGAGGTAAGGATGAGACATGCAACATAAATACAGAGACTGACTGAAGTAAGGATGAGACATGCAACATAAATACAGAGACCAATTGAAGTAGGGATGAGACATGCCTTATAATACAGAGACCAACTGAGGTAAGGATGAGACATGCCTCATAATACAGAGACCGACTGAAGTAAGGATAAGACCTGCCTCATAAATACAGAGACCAACTAAGGTAAGAATGAGACATGCCATATAAATAAAGAGACCGACTGTAGTAAGGATGAGACCTGCCTCATAAATACAGAGACCAACTGAAGCAAGGATAAGACATACCTCATAATACAGAGACCAACTGACGTAAGGATGAGACTTGCCACATAAATACAAAGACTGACTGAAGTTAGGATGAGACCTGCCTCATAAATACAGAGACCAACTGAAGTAATGATGAGACATGCCTCATAAACACAGAGACCAACTGAGGTCAGGATGAGGCATGCCACATAACTACAGAGACCGACTGAAGTAAGGATGAGACATGCCACATAAATACAGAGACCGACTGAAGTAAGGATGAGACCTGCCTCATAAATACAGAGACCAACTGAGGTAAGAATGAGACATGCCACATAAATACAGAGACTGACTGAAGTAAGGATAAGACCTGCTTCATAAATACAGAGACCAACTGAAGTAATGATGAGACATGCCTCATCAATACAGAGACCAACTGAGATAAGGATGAGGCATGCCACATAAATACAGAGACCGACTGAAGTAAGGATGACACATGCTTTATGAATACAGAGACCAACAGAAATAAGGATGAGACATGCCACATGAATACAGAGATCGACTGAAGTAAGGATGAGACATGCCACATAAATACAGAGATTGACTGAAGTAAGGATGAGACCTGCCTCATAAATACAGAGACCGACTGAAGTAAGGATGAGACATGCCTCATAAATACAGAGACCAACTGACGTACGGATGAGACATGCCTCATAATACAGAGACCAATTGAAGTAAGGATGAGACATGCCACATAAATAAAGAGACCGACTGAAGTAAGGATGAGACCTGCCTCATAAATACAGAGACCAACTGAGGTAAGGATGAGACATGCCACATAAATACAGAGAACGACTGAAGTAAAGATGAGACCTACCTCATAAATACAGAGACCAACTGAAGTAAGGATAAGACATGCCTCATAATACAGAGACCAACCGACGTAAGGATGAGACATGCCACATAAATACAGAGACTGACTGAAGTAAGGATGAGACCTGTCTCATAAGTACAGAGACCGACTGAAGTAATGATGAGACATGCTTCATAAATACAGGGACCAACTGAGGTAAGGATGAGACATGCCACATAAATACAGAGACCGACTGAAGTAAGGATGAGACATGCCTTACAAATACAGAGACCAACTGAAGTAAGGATGAGACATGCCACATAAATACAGAGACCGACTGAGGTAAGGATGAGACATGCCACATAAATACAGAGACCGACTAAAGTAAGGATGAGACCTGCCTCATAAGTACAGAGACCAACTGAAGTAATGATGAGACATACTTCATAAATACAGAGACCAACTGAGGTAAGGATGAGACATGCCACATAAATACAGAGACCGACTGAAGTAAGGATGAGACATGCCTTATAAAAACAGAGACCAACTGAAGTAAGGATGAGACATGCCACATAAATACAGAGACCAACTGAAGTAAGGATGAGACATGCCACATAAATACAGAGACCGACTGAAGTAATGATGAGACATGCCTTATAAATACAGAGACCAACTGAAGTAAGGAGGAGACATGCCACATAAATACAGAGACCGACTGAAGTAAGGATGAGACCTGCCTCATAAATACAGAGACCAATTGAAGTTAGGATGAAACATGCCTCATAATACAGAGACCAACTGAAGTAGGGATGAGACATGCCTCATAATAAAGAGACCAACTGAAGTAAAGATGAGACATGCCTCACAAATACAGAGACCAACTGAAGTAAAGATGAGACATACTTTATAAATACAGAGTGACTGAAGTAAGAATGAGACATGCCACATAAATACAGAGACCAACTGAAGTAAGGATGAGACATGCTTCATAAATACAGAGACCAACTGAAGTAAGGATGAGACATGCCTCATAAATACAGAGACCAACTGAGGTAAGGATGAGACATGCCACATTAATACAGAGACCGACTGAAGTAAGGATGAGACATGCTTCATAAATACAGAGACCAACTGAAGAAAGGATGAGACATGCCACATAAATACAGAGACCAACTGAGGTAAGGATGAGGCATGCCACATAACTACAGAGACCGACTGAAGTAAGGATGAGACATGCCACATAAATACAGAGACCGACTGAAGTAAGGATGAGACCTGCCTCATAAATACAGAGACCAACTGAGGTAAGAATGAGACATGCCACATAAATACAGAGTCTGACTGAAGTAAGGATAAGACCTGCTTCATAAATACAGAGACCAACTGAAGTAATGATGAGACATGCCTCATCAATACAGAGACCAACTGAGATAAGGATGAGGCATGCCACATAAATACAGAGACCGACTGAAGTAAGGATGACACATGCTTTATGAATACAGAGACCAACTGAAATAAGGATGAGACATGCCACATGAATACAGAGATCGACTGAAGTAAGGATGAGACATGCCACATAAATACAGAGACTGACTGAAGTAAGGATGAGACCTGCCTCATAAATACAGAGACAGACTGAAGTAAGGATGAGACATGCCTCATAAATACAGAGACCAACTGAGGTAAGGATGAGACATGCCACATAAATAGAGACCGACTGAAGTAAGGATGACACCTGCCTCATAAATACAGAGACCAACTGACGTACGGATGAGACATGCCTCATAATACAGAGACCAACTGAAGTAAGGATGAGACATGCCACATGAATACAGAGATCGACTGAAGTAAGGATGAGACATGCCACATAAATACAGAGACTGACTGAAGTAAGGATGAGACCTGCCTCATAAATACAGAGACCGACTGAAGTAAGGATGAGACATGCCTCATAAATACAGAGACCAACTGAGGTAAGGATGAGACATGCCACATAAATAGAGACCGACTGAAGTAAGGATGACACCTGCCTCATAAATACAGAGACCAACTGACGTACGGATGAGACATGCCTCATAATACAGAGACCAACTGAAGTAAGGATGAGACATGCCACATAAATAAAGAGACCGACTGAAGTAAAGATGAGACCTACCTCATATATACAGAGACCAACTGAAGTAAGGATAAGACATGCCTCATAATACAGAGACCAACCGACGTAAGGATGAGACATGCCACATAAATACAGAGACTGACTGAAGTAAGGATGAGACCTGTCTCATAAGTACAGAGACCGACTGAAGTAATGATGAGACATGCTTCATAAATACAGGGACCAACTGAGGTAAGGATGAGACATGCCACATAAATACAGAGACCGACTGAAGTAAGGATGAGACATGCCTTACAAATACAGAGACCAACTGAAGTAAGGATGAGACATGCCACATAAATACAGAGACCGACTGAGGTAAGGATGAGACATGCCACATAAATACAGAGACCGACTGAAGTAAGGATGAGACCTGCCTCATAAGTACAGAGACCAACTGAAGTAATGATGAGACATGCTTCATAAATACAGAGACCAACTGAGGTAAGGATGAGACATGCCACATAAATACAGAGACCAACTGAGGTAAGGATGAGACATGCCACATAAATACAGAGACCGACTGAAGTAAGGATGAGACATGCCTTATAAAAACAGAGACCAACTGAAGTAAGGATGAGACATGCCACATAAATACAGAGACCAACTGAAGTAAGGATGAGACATGCCACATAAATACAGAGACCGACTGAAGTAATGATGAGACATTCCTTATAAATACAGAGACCAACTGAAGTAAGGAGGAGACATGCCTTATAATACAGAGACCGACTGAGGTAAGGATGAGACATGCCACATAAATACAGAGACCGACTGAAGTAAGGATGAGACCTGCGTCATAAATACAGAGACCGACTGAAGTAAGGATGAGACCTGCCTCATAAATACAGAGACCAATTGAAGTAAGGATGAAACATGCCTCATAATACAGAGACCATCTGAAGTAGGGATGAGACATGCCTCATAATGAAGAGACCAACTGAAGTAAAGATGAGACATGCCTCACAAATACAGAGACCAACTGAAGTAAAGATGAGACATACTTTATAAATACAGAGTGACTGAAGTAAGAATGAGACATGCCACATAAATACAGAGACCAACTGAAGTAAGGATGAGACATGCTTCATAAATACAGAGACCAACTGAAGTAAGGATGAGACATGCCTCATAAATACAGAGACCAACTGAGGTAAGGATGAGACATGCCACATTAATACAGAGACCGACTGAAGTAAGGATGAGACATGCTTCATAAATACAGAGACCAACTGAGGTAAGGATGAGACATGCCACATAAATACAGAGACCGACTGAAGTAAGGATGAGACAACCTTATAAATACAGAGACCAACTGAAGTAAGGATGAGACATGCCTTATAATACAGAGACCGACTGAGGCAAGGATGAGACATGCCACATAAATACAGAGACCGACTGAAGTAAGGATTAGACCTGCCTCATAAATACAGAGACCAACTGAAGTAAGGATGAGACATGACTTATAATACAGAGACCAACTGAGGTAAGGATGAGACATGCCACATAAATACAGAGACCGACTGAAGTAAGCATGAGACCTGCCTCATAAATACAGAGACCAACTGAAGTAAGGATAAGACATGCCTCATAATACAGAGACCAACTGACGTAAGGATGAGGCATGCCACATAAATAAAGAGACCGACTGAAGTAAGGATGAGACCTGCCTCATAGGTACAGAGACAAACTGAAGTAATGATGAGACATGCTTCATAAATACAGAGACCAACTGAGGTAAGGATAAGACATGCCATATTAATACAGAGACCGAATGAAGTAAGGATGAGACATGCCTTATAAATACAGAGACCAACTGAAGTAAGGATGAGACATGCCACATAAATACAGAGACCGACTGAAGTGAGGATGAGACATGCCTTATAAATACAGAGACCAACTGAAGTAAAGATGAGACATGCCTTATAATACAGAGACCAACTGAGGAAAGGATGAGACATGCCTCATTATACAGAGACCAACTGAAGTAGGGATGAGACATGCCTCATAATACAGAGACCAACTCAAGTAAAGATGAGAAACACTTTATAAATACAGAGTGACTGAAGTAAGAATGAGACATGCCACATAAATACAGAGACCGACTGAAGTAATGATGAGACATGCCTTATAAATACAGAGACCAACTGAAGTAAGGAGGAGACATGCCTTATAATACAGAGACCGACTGAGGTAAGGATGAGACATGCCACATAAATACAGAGACCGACTGAAGTAAGGATGAGACCTGCCTCATAAATACAGAGACCAATTGAAGTAAGGATGAAACATGCCTCATAATACAGAGACCAACTGAAGTAGGGATGAGACATGCCTCATAATAAAGAGACCAACTGAAGTAAAGATGAGACATGCGTCACAAATACAGAGACCAACTGAAGTAAAGATGAGACATGCCTTATAATACAGAGACCGACTGAGGCAAGGATGAGACATGCCACATAAATACAGAGACCGACTGAAGTAAGGATGAGACCTGCCTCATAAATACAGAGACCAACTGAAGTAAGGATGAGACATGACTTATAATACAGAGACCAACTGAGGTAAGGATGAGACATGCCACATAAATACAGAGACCGACTGAAGTAAGCATGAGACCTGCCTCATAAATACAGAGACCAACTGAAGTAAGGATAAGACATGCCTCATAATACAGAGACCAACTGACGTAAGGATGAGACATGCCACATAAATAAAGAGACCGACTGAAGTAAGGATGAGACCTGCCTCATAGGTACAGAGACAAACTGAAGTAATGATGAGACATGCTTCATAAATACAGAGACCGACTGAGGTAAGGATAAGACATGCCATATTAATACAGAGACCCAATGAAGTAAGGATGAGACATGCCTTATAAATACAGAGACCAACTGAAGTAAGGATGAGACATGCCACATAAATACAGAGACCGACTGAAGTAAGGATGAGACCTGCCTCATAAATACAGAGACCAATTGAAGTAAGGATGAAACATGCCTCATAATACAGAGACCAACTGAAGTAGGGATGAGACATGCCTCATAATAAAGAGACCAACTGAAGTAAAGATGAGACATGCCTCACAAATACAGAGACCAACTGAAGTAAAGATGAGACATACTTTATAAATACAGAGTGACTGAAGTAAGAATGAGACATGCCACATAAATACAGAGACCAACTGAAGTAAGGATGAGACATGCTTCATAAATACAGAGACCAACTGAGGTAAGGATGAGACATGCCTCATAAATACAGAGACCAACTGAGGTAAGGATGAGACATGCCACATTAATACAGAGACCGACTGAAGTAAGGATGAGACATGCTTCATAAATACAGAGACCAACTGAAGTAAGGATGAGATATGCCACATAAATACAGAGACCGACTGAAGTAAGGATGAGACAACCTTATAAATACAGAGACCAACTGAAGTAAGGATGAGACATGCCTTATAATACAGAGACCGACTGAGGCAAGGATGAGACATGCCACATAAATACAGAGACCGACTGAAGTAAGGATGAGACCTGCCTCATAAATACAGAGACCAACTGAAGTAAGGATGAGACATGACTTATAATACAGAGACCAACTGAGGTAAGGATGAGACATGCCACATAAATACAGAGACCGACTGAAGTAAGCATGAGACCTGCCTCATAAATACAGAGACCAAATGAAGTAAGGATAAGACATGCCTCATAATACAGAGACCAACTGACGTAAGGATGAGACATGCCACATAAATAAAGAGACCGACTGAAGTAAGGATGAGACCTGCCTCATAGGTACAGAGACAAACTGAAGTAATGATGAGACATGCTTCATAAATACAGAGACCAACTGAGGTAAGGATAAGACATGCCATATTAATACAGAGACCGAATGAAGTAAGGATGAGACATGCCTTATAAATACAGAGACCAACTGAAGTAAGGATGAGACATGCCACATAAATACAGAGACCGACTGAAGTAAGGATGAGACATGCCTTATAAATACAGAGACCAACTGAAGTAAAGATGAGACATGCCTTATAATACAGAGACCAACTGAGGTAAGGATGAGACATGCCTCATAATACAGAGACCAACTGAAGTAGGGATGAGACATGCCTCATAATACAGAGACCAACTGAAGTAAAGATGAGAAACACTTTATAAATACAGAGTGACTGAAGAAAGATTGAGACATGCCACATAAATACAGAGACCGACTGAAGTAATGATGAGACATGCCTTATAAATACAGAGATCAACTGAAGTAAGGAGGAGACATGCCTTATAATACAGAGACCGACTGAGGTAAGGATAAGACATGCCACATAAATACAGAGACCGACTGAAGTAAGGATGAGACCTGCCTCATAAATACAGAGACCAATTGAAGTAAGGATGAAACATGCCTCATAATACAGAGACCAACTGAAGTAGGGATGAGACATGCCTCATAATAAAGAGACCAACTGAAGTAAAGATGAGACATGCCTCACAAATACAGAGACCAACTGAAGTAAAGATGAGACATACTTTATAAATACAGAGTGACTGAAGTAAGAATGAGACATGCCACATAAATACAGAGACCAAATGAAGTAAGGATGAGACATGCTTCATAAATACAGAGACCAACTGAAGTAAGGATGAGACATGCCTCATAAATACAGAGACCAACTGAGGTAAGGATGAGACATGCCACATTAATACAGAGACCGACTGAAGTAAGGATGAGACATGCTTCATAAATACAGAGACCAACTGAAGTAAGGATGAGACATGCCACATAAATACAGAGACCGACTGAAGTAAGGATGAGACAACCTTATAAATACAGAGACCAACTGAAGTAAGGATGAGACATGCCTTATAATACAGAGACCGACTGAGGCAAGGATGAGACATGCCTCATAAATACAGAGACCGACTGAAGTAAGGATGAGACCTGCCTCATAAATACAGAGACCAACTGAAGTAAGGATGAGACATGACTTATAATACAGAGACCAACTGAGGTAAGGATGAGACATGCCACATAAATACAGAGACCGATTGAAGTAAGCATGAGACCTGCCTCATAAATACAGAGACCAACTGAAGTAAGGATAAGACATGCCTCATAATACAGAGACCAACTGACGTAAGGATGAGACATGCCACATAAATAAAGATACCGACTGAAGTAAGGATCAGACCTGCCTCATAGGTACAGAGACAAACTGAAGTAATGATGAGACATGCTTCATAAATACAGAGACCAACTGAGGTAAGGATAAGACATGTCATATTAATACAGAGACCGAATGAAGTAAGGATGAGACATGCCTTATAAATACAGAGACCAACTGAAGTAAGGATGAGACATGCCACATAAATACAGAGACCGACTGAAGTAAGGATGAGACATGCCTTATAAATACAGAGACCAACTGAAGTAAAGATGAGACATGCCTTATAATACAGAGACCAACTGAGGTAAGAATGAGACATGCCTCATAATACAGAGACCAACTGAAGTAGGGATGAGACATGCCTCATAATACAGAGACCAACTGAAGTAAAGATGAGAAACACTTTATAAATACAGAGTGACTGAAGTAAGAATGAGAAATGCCACATAAATACAGAGACCAACTGAAGTAAGGATGAGATATGCTTCATAAATACAGAGACCAACAGAAGTAAGGATGAGACATGCCTCATAAATACAGAGACCAACTGAGGTAAGGATGAGACATGCCACATAAATACAGAGACCGACTGAAGTAAGGATGAAACATGCCTCATAAATACAGAGACCAACTGAAGTAAGGATGAGACATGCTACATAACTACAGAGACTGACTGAAGTAATGATGAGACATGCCTCAAAAGTACAGAGACTGACTGAAGTAAGGATGAGACATGCCACATAATACAGAGACCGACTGAAGTAATGATGAGACATGCCTTATAAATACAGAGACCAACTGAAGTAAGGAGGAGACATGCCTTATAATACAGAGACCGACTGAGGTAAGGATGAGACATGCCACATAAATACAGAGACCGACTGAACTAAGGATGAGACCTGCCTCATAAATACAGAGACCAATTGAAGTAAGGATGAAACATGCCTCATAATACAGAGACCATCTGAAGTAGGGATGAGACATGCCTCATAATAAAGAGACCAACTGAAGTAAAGATGAGACATGCCTCACAAATACAGAGACCAACTGAAGTAAAGATGAGACATACTTTATAAATACAGAGTGACTGAAGTAAGAATGAGACATGCCACATAAATACAGAGACCAACTGAAGTAAGGATGAGACATGCTTCATAAATACAGAGACCAACTGAAGTAAGGATGAGACATGCCTCATAAATACAGAGACCAACTGAGGTAAGGATGAGACATGCCACATTAATACAGAGACCGACTGAAGTAAGGATGAGACATGCTTCATAAATACAGAGACCAACTGAAGTAAGGATAAGACATGCCACATAAATACAGAGACCGACTGAAGTAAGGATGAGACAACCTTATAAATACAGAGACCAACTGAAGTAAGGATGAGACATGCCTTATAATACAGAGACCGACTGAGGCAAGGATGAGACATGCCACATAAATACAGAGACCGACTGAAGTAAGGATGAGACCTGCCTCATAAATACAGAGACCAACTGAAGTAAGGATGAGACATGACTTATAATACAGAGACCAACTGAGGTAAGGATGAGACATGCCACATAAATACAGAGACCGACTGAAGTAATGATGAGACATGCCTTATAAATAGAGAGACCAACTGAAGTAAGGAGGAGACATGCCTTATAATACAGAGACCGACTGAGGTAAGGATGAGACATGCCACATAAATACAGAGACCGACTGAACTAAGGATGAGACCTGCCTCATAAATACAGAGACCAATTGAAGTAAGGATAAAACATGCCTCATAATACAGAAACCATCTGAAGTAGGGATGAGACATGCCTCATAATAAAGAGACCAACTGAAGTAAAGATGAGACATGCCTCACAAATACAGAGACCAACTGAAGTAAAGATGAGACATACTTTATAAATACAGAGTGACTGAAGTAAGAATGAGACATGCCACATAAATACAGAGACCAACTGAAGTAAGGATGAGACATGCTTCATAAATACAGAGACCAACTGAAGTAAGGATGAGACATGCCTCATAAATACAGAGACCAACTGAGGTAAGGATGAGACATGCCACATTAATACAGAGACCGACTGAAGTAAGGATGAGACATGCTTCATAAATACAGAGACCAACTGAAGTAAGGATAAGACATGCCACATAAATACAGAGACCGACTGAAGTAAGGATGAGACAACCTTATAAATACAGAGACCAACTGAAGTAAGGATGAGACATGCCTTATAATACAGAGACCGACTGAGGCAAGGATGAGACATGCCACATAAATACAGAGACCGACTGAAGTAAGGATGAGACCTGCCTCATAAATACAGAGACCAACTGAAGTAAGGATGAGACATGCCTCATAATACAGAGACCAACTGACGTAAGGATGAGACATGCCACATAAATAAAGAGACCGACTGAAGTAAGGATGAGACCTGCCTCATAGGTACAGAGACAAACTGAAGAAATGATGAGACATGCTATATAAATACAGAGACCAACTGAGGTAAGGATAAGACATGTCATATTAATACAGAGACCGAATGAAGTAAGGATGAGACATGCCTTATAAATACAGAGACCAACTGAAGTAAGGATGAGACATGCCACATAAATACAGAGACCGACTGAAGTAAGGATGAGACATGCCTTATAAATACAGAGACCAACTGAAGTAAAGATGAGACATGCCTTATAATACAGAGACCAACTGAGGTAAGGATGAGACATGCCTCATAATACAGAGACCAACTGAAGTAGGGATGAGACATGCCTCATAATACAGAGACCAACTGAAGTAAAGATGAGAAACACTTTATAAATACAGAGTGACTGAAGTAAGAATGAAACATGCCACATAAATACAGAGACCAACTGAAGTAAGGATGAGATATGCTTCATAAATACAGAGACCAACAGAAGTAAGGATGAGACATGCCTCATAAATACAGAGACCAACTGAGGTAAGGATGAGACATGCCACATAAATACAGAGACCGACTGAAGTAAGGATGAAACATGCCTCATAAATACAGAGACCAACTGAAGTAAGGATGAGACATGCTACATAAATACAGAGACTGACTGAAGTAATGATGAGACATGCCTCAAAAGTACAGAGACTGACTGAAGTAAGGATGAGACATGCCACATAATACAGAGACCAATTGAAGTAAAGATGAGACATGCCCCATAAATGCAGAGACCAACTGAGGTAAGGATGAGACATGCCTCATAAATACAGAGACCGACTGAAGTAGGGATAAGGCATGCCTCATAATACAGAAACAAACTGAAGTAAAGATGAGACATGCCTCATAAATACAGAGACCAACCGAAGTAAAGATGAGACATACTTTATAAGTACAGAGTGACTGAAGTAAGAATGAGAGATGCTTCATAAATACAGAGACCAACTGAAGTAAGGATGAGACATGCCTCATAAATACAGAGACCAACTGAGGTAAGGATGAGACATGCCACATAAATACAGAGACCGACTGAAGTAAGGATGAGACATGCCTCATAATACAGAAACCAACTGAAGTAAAGATGAGACATGCCTCATAAATACAGAGACCAACTGAAGTAAAGATGAGACATACTTTATAAATACAGAGTGACTGAAGTAAGAATGAGAGATGCCACATAAATACAGAGACCAACTGAAGTAAGGATGAGAAATGCTTCATAAATACAGAGACCAACTGAAGTAAGGATGAGACATGCAATATAAATACAGAGACCAACTGAGGTAAGGATGAGACATGCCATATAAATACAGAGACCGACTGAAGTAAGGATGAGACATGCTTCATAAATACAGAGACTAACTGAAGTAAGGATGAGACATGTCACATAAATACAGAGACTGACTGAAGTAAGGATGAGACCTGCCTCATAAATACAGAGACCAATTGAAGTAAGGATGAGACATGCCTTATAATACAGAGACCATCTGAGGTAAGGATGAGACATGCCTCATAATACAGAGACCAACTGAAGTAAGGATGAGACATGCCTCATAAATACAGAGACCAACTGAGGTAAGGATGAGACATGCCACATAAATACAGAGACCAACTGAAGTAAGGATGAGACATGCTTCATAAATACAGAGACTAACTGAAGTAAGGATGAGACATGCCACATAAATACAGAGACTGACTGAAGTAATGATGAGACATGCCTCATAAATACAGAGACCAACTGAAGTAGGGATGAGACATGCGTCATAAGTACAGAGACTGACTGAAGTAAGGATGAGACATGCCACATAATACAGAGACCAACCGAAGTAAAGATGAGACATACTTTATAAATACAGAGTGACTGAAGTAAGAATGAGAGATGTTTCATAAATACAGAGACCAACTGAAGTAAGGATGAGACATGCCTTATAATACAGAGACCGACTGAGGTAAGGATGAGACATGCCTCATAATACAGAGACCAACTGAAGTAGGGATGAGACATGCCTCATAATACAGAGACCAACCGAAGTAAAGATGAGACATACTTTATAAATACAGAGTGACTGAAGTAAGAATGAGAGATGTTTCATAAATACAGAGACCAACTGAAGTAAGGATGAGACATGCCTCATAAATACAGAGACCAACTGAGGTAAGGATGAGACATGCCACATAAATACAGAGACCGACCGAAGTAAGGATGAGACATGCCTCATAAATACAGAGACCAACTGAAGTAAAGATGAGACATACTTTATTAATACAGAGTGAATGATGTAACAATGAGAGATGCCACATAAATACAGAGACCAACTGAAGTAAGGAGGAGACATGCTTCATAAATACAGAGACCAACTGAAGTAAGGATAAGACATGCCTCATAATACAGAGACCAACTGACGTAAGGATGAGACATGCCACATAAATAAAGAGACCGACTGAAGTAAGGATGAGACGTGCCTCATAAGTACAGAGACAAACTGAAGTCATGATGAGACATGCTTCATAAATACAGAGACCAAGGGGGTTATTCTAACTTTGGAGGAGGTGTTAATCCGTCCCAGAAGTGACGGAAAAGTGACGGATTTACCACCAGCCGTATTACGAGTCCATTATATCCTATGGAACTCGTAATACGGCTGGTGGTATATCCGTCACTTTACCGTCACTTTTGGGACGGATTAACACTCCTCCAAAGTTAGAATAACCCCCCAACTGAGGTAAGGATAAGACATGCCATATTAATACAGAGACCGAATGAAGTAAGGATGAGACATGCCTTATAAATACAGAGACCAACTGAAGTAAGGATGAGACATGTCACATAAATACAGAGACCGACTGAAGTAAGGATGAGACATGCCTTATAAATACAGAGACCAACTGAAGTAAGGATGAGACATGCCTTATAATACAGAGACCGACTGAGTTAAGGATGAGACATGCCTCATAATACAGAGACCAACTGAAGTAGGCATGAGACATGCCTCATAATACAGAGACCAACTGAAGTAAAGATGAGAAACACTTTATAAATACAGAGTGACTGAAGTAAGAATGAGACATGCCACATAAATACAGAGACCAACTGAAGTAAGGATGAGACATGCTTCATAAATACAGAGACCAACTGAAGTAAGGATGAGACATGCCTCATAAATACAGAGACCAACTGAGGTAAGGATGAGACATGCCACATAAATACAGAGACCAACTGAAGTAAGGATGAGACATGCTTCATAAATACAGAGACTAACTGAAGTAAGGATGAGACATGCCACATAAATACAGAGACTGACTGAAGTAATGATGAGACATGCCTCATAAATACAGAGACTGACTGAAGTAAGGAGGAGACATGCCTTATAATACAGAGACCGACTGAGGTAAGGATGAGACATGCCACATAAATACAGAGACCGACTGAAGTAAGGATGAGACCTGCCTCATAAATACAGAGACCAATTGAAGTAAGGATGAGACATGCCTTATAATACAGAGACCAACTGAGGTAAGGATGAGACATGCCTCATAATACAGAGACCAACTGAAGTAGGGATGAGACATGCCTCATAATAAAGAGACCAACTGAAGTAAAGATGAGACATGCCTCACAAATACAGAGACCAACTGAAGTAAAGATGAGACATACTTTATAAATACAGAGTGACTGAAGTAAGAATGAGACAACCCACATAAATACAGAGACCAACAGAAGTAAGGATGAGACATGCCTCATAAATACATAGACCAACTGAGGTAAGGATGAGACATGCCACATAAATACAGAGACCGACTGAAGTAAGGATGAAACATGCCTCATAAATACAGAGACCAACTGAAGTAAGGATGAGACATGCTACATAACTACAGAGACTGACTGAAGTAATGATGAGACATGCCTCATAAGTACAGAGACTGACTGAAGTAAGGATGAGACATGCCACATAATACAGAGACCAACTGAAGTAAGTATGAGACATGCCTCATAAATGCAGAGACCAATTGAAGTAAAGATGAGACATGCCTCATAAATGCAGAGACCAACTGAGGTAAGGATGAGACATGCCTCATAAATACAGAGACCGACTGAAGTAGGGATGAGGCATGCCTCATAATACAGAAACAAACTGAAGTAAAGATTAGACATGCCTCATAAATACAGAGACCAACCGAAGTAAAGATGAGACATACTTTATAAATACAGAGTGACTGAGGTAAGAATGAGAGATGCTTCATAAATAAGGAGACCAACTGAAGTAAGGATGAGACATGCCTCATAAATACAGAGACCAACTGAGGTAAGGATGAGACATGCCACATAAATACAGAGACCGACTGAAGTAAGGATGAGACATGCCTCATAATACAGAAACCAACTGAAGTAAAGATGAGACATGCCTCATAAATACAGAGACCAACTGAAGTAAAGATGAAACATACTTTATAAATACAGAGTGACTGAAGTAAGAATGAGAGATGCCACATAAATACAGAGACCAACTGAAGTAAGGATGAGACATGCTTCATAAATACAGAGACCAACTGAAGTAAGGATGAGACATTCATCATAAATACAGAGACCAACTGAGGTAAGGATGAGACATGCCACATAAATACAGAGACCGACTGAAGTAAGGATGAGACATGCTTCATAAATACAGAGACTAACTGAAGTAAGGATGAGACATGTCACATAAATACAGAGACTGACTGAAGTAAGGATGAGACCTGCCTCATAAATACAGAGACCAATTGAAGTAAGGATGAGACATGCCTCATAATACAGAGACCAACTGAAGTAAGGATGAGACATGCCTCATAAATACAGAGACCAACTGAGGTAAGGATGAGACATGCCACATAAATACAGAGACCAACTGAAGTAAGGATAAGACATGCTTCATAAATACAGAGACTAACTGAAGTAAGGATGAGACATGCCACATAAATACAGAGACTGACTGAAGTAATGATGTGACATGCCTCATAAATACAGAGACTGACTGAAGTAAGGAGGAGACATGCCTTATAATACAGAGACCAACTGAGGTAAGGATGAGACATGCCACATAAATACAGAGACCGACTGAAGTAAGGATGAGACCTGCCTCATAAATACAGAGACAAATTGAAGTAAGGATGAGACATGCCTTATAATACAGACACCAACTGAGGTAAGGATGAGACATGCCTCATAATACAGAGACCAACTGAAGTAGGGATGAGACATGCCTCATAATAAAGAGACCAACTGAAGTAAAGATGAGACATGCCTCACAAATACAGAGACGAACTGAAGTAAAGATGAGACATACTTTATAAATACAGAGTGACTGAAGTAAGAATGAGACATGCCACATAAATACAGAGACCAACTGAAGTAAGGATGAGACATGCTTCATAAATACAGAGACCAACTGAAGTAAGGATGAGACATGCCTCATAAATACAGAGACCAACTGAGGTAAGGATGAGACATGCCACATAAATACAGAGTCCGACTGAAGTAAGGATGAGACATGCTTCATAAATACAGAAACCAACTGAAGTAAGGATGAGCCATGCCACATAAATACAGAGACCGATTGAAGTAAGGATGAGAAAAACCTTATAAATACAGAGACCAACTGAAGTAAGGATGAGACATGCCTTATAATACAGAGACCGACAGGTAAGGATGAGACATGCCACATAAAAACAGAGACCGACTGAAGTAAGGATGAGACAAGCCTCATAAATACAGAGACCAACTGAAGTAAAGATGAGAAACACTTTATAAATACAGAGTGACTGAAGTAAGAATGAGACATGCCACATAAATACAAAGACCAACTGAAGTAAGGATGAGACTTGCTTCATAAATACAGAGACCAACTGAAGTAAGGATGAGACATGCCTCATAAATACAGAGACCAACTGAGGTAAGGATGAGACATGCCACATAAATACAGAGACCAACTGAAGTAGGGATGAGACATGCCTCATAATAAAGAGACCAACTGAAGTAAAGATGAGACATGCCTCACAAATACAGAGACCAACTGAAGTAAAGATGAGACATACTTTATAAATACAGAGTGACTGAAGTAAGAATGAGACAACCCACATAAATACAGAGACCAACAGAAGTAAGGATGAGACATGCCTCATAAATACATAGACCAACTGAGGTAAGGATGAGACATGCCACATAAATACAGAGACCGACTGAAGTAAGGATGAAACAT
This sequence comes from Pleurodeles waltl, assembly GCF_031143425.1. Taxonomy (NCBI): domain Eukaryota; kingdom Metazoa; phylum Chordata; class Amphibia; order Caudata; family Salamandridae; genus Pleurodeles; species Pleurodeles waltl. Next base: position 1,020,329,797 of record NC_090450.1, on the reverse strand, counting down.
GCCTCATAAATACAGAGACCAACTGAAGTAAGGATGAGACATGCTACATAACTACAGAGACTGACTGAAGTAATGATGAGACATGCCTCATAAGTACAGAGACTGACTGAAGTAAGGATGAGACATGCCACATAATACAGAGACCAACTGAAGTAAGTATGAGACATGCCTCATAAATGCAGAGACCAATTGAAGTAAAGATGAGACATGCCTCATAAATGCAGAGACCAACTGAGGTAAGGATGAGACATGCCTCATAAATACAGAGACCGACTGAAGTAGGGATGAGGCATGCCTCATAATACAGAAACAAACTGAAGTAAAGATTAGACATGCCTCATAAATACAGAGACCAACCGAAGTAAAGATGAGACATACTTTATAAATACAGAGTGACTGAAGTAAGAATGAGAGATGCTTCATAAATAAGGAGACCAACTGAAGTAAGGATGAGACATGCCTCATAAATACAGAGACCAACTGAGGTAAGGATGAGACATGCCACATAAATACAGAGACCGACTGAAGTAAGGATGAGACATGCCTCATAATACAGAAACCAACTGAAGTAAAGATGAGACATGCCTCATAAATACAGAGACCAACTGAAGTAAAGATGAAACATACTTTATAAATACAGAGTGACTGAAGTAAGAATGAGAGATGCCACATAAATACAGAGACCAACTGAAGTAAGGATGAGACATGCTTCATAAATACAGAGACCAACTGAAGTAAGGATGAGACATGCCTCATAATACAGAGACCAACTGAAGTAAGGATGAGACATGCCTCATAAATACAGAGACCAACTGAGGTAAGGATGAGACATGCCACATAAATACAGAGACCAACTGAAGTAAGGATGAGACATGCTTCATAAATACAGAGACTAACTGAAGTAAGGATGAGACATGCCACATAAATACAGAGACTGACTGAAGTAATGATGTGACATGCCTCATAAATACAGAGACTGACTGAAGTAAGGAGGAGACATGCCTTATAATACAGAGACCAACTGAGGTAAGGATGAGACATGCCACATAAATACAGAGACCGACTGAAGTAAGGATGAGACCTGCCTCATAAATACAGAGACAAATTGAAGTAAGGATGAGACATGCCTTATAATACAGACACCAACTGAGGTAAGGATGAGACATGCCTCATAATACAGAGACCAACTGAAGTAGGGATGAGACATGCCTCATAATAAAGAGACCAACTGAAGTAAAGATGAGACATGCCTCACAAATACAGAGACGAACTGAAGTAAAGATGAGACATACTTTATAAATACAGAGTGACTGAAGTAAGAATGAGACATGCCACATAAATACAGAGACCAACTGAAGTAAGGATGAGACATGCTTCATAAATACAGAGACCAACTGAAGTAAGGATGAGACATGCCTCATAAATACAGAGACCAACTGAGGTAAGGATGAGACATGCCACATAAATACAGAGTCCGACTGAAGTAAGGATGAGACATGCTTCATAAATACAGAAACCAACTGAAGTAAGGATGAGCCATGCCACATAAATACAGAGACCGATTGAAGTAAGGATGAGAAAAACCTTATAAATACAGAGACCAACTGAAGTAAGGATGAGACATGCCTTATAATACAGAGACCGACAGGTAAGGATGAGACATGCCACATAAAAACAGAGACCGACTGAAGTAAGGATGAGACAAGCCTCATAAATACAGAGACCAACTGAAGTAAAGATGAGAAACACTTTATAAATACAGAGTGACTGAAGTAAGAATGAGACATGCCACATAAATACAAAGACCAACTGAAGTAAGGATGAGACTTGCTTCATAAATACAGAGACCAACTGAAGTAAGGATGAGACATGCCTCATAAATACAGAGACCAACTGAGGTAAGGATGAGACATGCCACATAAATACAGAGACCAACTGAAGTAGGGATGAGACATGCCTCATAATAAAGAGACCAACTGAAGTAAAGATGAGACATGCCTCACAAATACAGAGACCAACTGAAGTAAAGATGAGACATACTTTATAAATACAGAGTGACTGAAGTAAGAATGAGACAACCCACATAAATACAGAGACCAACAGAAGTAAGGATGAGACATGCCTCATAAATACATAGACCAACTGAGGTAAGGATGAGACATGCCACATAAATACAGAGACCGACTGAAGTAAGGATGAAACATGCCTCATAAATACAGAGACCAACTGAAGTAAGGATGAGACATGCTACATAACTACAGAGACTGACTGATGTAATGATGAGACATGCCTCATAAGTACAGAGACTGACTGAAGTAAGGATGAGACATGCCACATAATACAGAGACCAACTGAAGTAAGTATGAGACATGCCTCATAAATGCAGAGACCAATTGAAGTAAAGATGAGACATGCCTCATAAATGCAGAGACCAACTGAGGTAAGGATGAGACATGCCTCATAAATACAGAGACCGACTGAAGTAGGGATGAGGCATGCCTCATAATACAGAAACAAACTGAAGTAAAGATTAGACATGCCTCATAAATACAGAGACCAACCGAAGTAAAGATGAGACATACTTTATAAATACAGAGTGACTGAAGTAAGAATGAGAGATGCTTCATAAATAAGGAGACCAACTGAAGTAAGGATGAGACATGCCTCATAAATACAGAGACCAACTGAGGTAAGGATGAGACATGCCACATAAATACAGAGACCGACTGAAGTAAGGATGAGACATGCCTCATAATACAGAAACCAACTTAAGTAAAGATGAGACATGCCTCATAAATACAGAGACCAACTGAAGTAAAGATGAAACATACTTTATAAATACAGAGTGACTGAAGTAAGAATGAGAGATGCCACATAAATACAGAGACCAACTGAAGTAAGGATGAGACATGCTTCATAAATACAGAGACCAACTGAAGTAAGGATGAGACATTCATCATAAATACAGAGACCAACTGAGGTAAGGATGAGACATGCCACATAAATACAGAGACCGACTGAAGTAAGGATGAGACATGCTTCATAAATACAGAAACCAACTGAAGTAAGGATGAGCCATGCCACATAAATACAGAGACCGATTGAAGTAAGGATGAGAAAAACCTTATAAATACAGAGACCAACTGAAGTAAGGATGAGACATGCCTTATAATACAGAGACCGACAGGTAAGGATGAGACATGCCACATAAAAACAGAGACCGACTGAAGTAAGGATGAGACATGCCTCACAAATACAGAGACGAACTGAAGTAAAGATGAGACATACTTTATAAATACAGAGTGACTGAAGTAAGAATGAGACATGCCACATAAATACAGAGACCAACTGAAGTAAGGATGAGACATGCTTCATAAATACAGAGACCAACTGAAGTAAGGATGAGACATGCCTCATAAATACAGAGACCAACTGAGGTAAGGATGAGACATGCCACATAAATACAGAGTCCGACTGAAGTAAGGATGAGACATGCTTCATAAATACAGAAACCAACTGAAGTAAGGATGAGAAACACTTTATAAATACAGAGTGACTGAAGTAAGAATGAGACATGCCACATAAATACAAAGACCAACTGAAGTAAGGATGAGACTTGCTTCATAAATACAGAGACCAACTGAAGTAAGGATGAGACATGCCTCATAAATACAGAGACCAACTGAGGTAAGGATGAGACATGCCACATAAATACAGAGACCAACTGAAGTAGGGATGAGACATGCCTCATAATAAAGAGACCAACTGAAGTAAAGATGAGACATGCCTCACAAATACAGAGACCAACTGAAGTAAAGATGAGACATACTTTATAAATACAGAGTGACTGAAGTAAGAATGAGACAACCCACATAAATACAGAGACCAACAGAAGTAAGGATGAGACATGCCTCATAAATACATAGACCAACTGAGGTAAGGATGAGACATGCCACATAAATACAGAGACCGACTGAAGTAAGGATGAAACATGCCTCATAAATACAGAGACCAACTGAAGTAAGGATGAGACATGCTACATAACTACAGAGACTGACTGATGTAATGATGAGACATGCCTCATAAGTACAGAGACTGACTGAAGTAAGGATGAGACATGCCACATAATACAGAGACCAACTGAAGTAAGTATGAGACATGCCTCATAAATGCAGAGACCAATTGAAGTAAAGATGAGACATGCCTCATAAATGCAGAGACCAACTGAGGTAAGGATGAGACATGCCTCATAAATACAGAGACCGACTGAAGTAGGGATGAGGCATGCCTCATAATACAGAAACAAACTGAAGTAAAGATTAGACATGCCTCATAAATACAGAGACCAACCGAAGTAAAGATGAGACATACTTTATAAATACAGAGTGACTGAAGTAAGAATGAGAGATGCTTCATAAATAAGGAGACCAACTGAAGTAAGGATGAGACATGCCTCATAAATACAGAGACCAACTGAGGTAAGGATGAGACATGCCACATAAATACAGAGACCGACTGAAGTAAGGATGAGACATGCCTCATAATACAGAAACCAACTGAAGTAAAGATGAGACATGCCTCATAAATACAGAGACCAACTGAAGTAAAGATGAAACATACTTTATAAATACAGAGTGACTGAAGAAAGAATGAGAGATGCCACATAAATACAGAGACCAACTGAAGTAAGGATGAGACATGCTTCATAAATACAGAGACCAACTGAAGTAAGGATGAGACATTCATCATAAATACAGAGACCAACTGAGGTAAGGATGAGACATGCCACATAAATACAGAGACCGACTGAAGTAAGGATGAGACATGCTTCATAAATACAGAAACCAACTGAAGTAAGGATGAGCCATGCCACATAAATACAGAGACCGATTGAAGTAAGGATGAGAAAAACCTTATAAATACAGAGACCAACTGAAGTAAGGATGAGACATGCCTTATAATACAGAGACCGACAGGTAAGGATGAGACATGCCACATAAAAACAGAGACCGACTGAAGTAAGGATGAGACATGCCTCACAAATACAGAGACGAACTGAAGTAAAGATGAGACATACTTTATAAATACAGAGTGACTGAAGTAAGAATGAGACATGCCACATAAATACAGAGACCAACTGAAGTAAGGATGAGACATGCTTCATAAATACAGAGACCAACTGAAGTAAGGATGAGACATGCCTCATAAATACAGAGACCAACTGAGGTAAGGATGAGACATGCCACATAAATACAGAGTCCGACTGAAGTAAGGATGAGACATGCTTCATAAATACAGAAACCAACTGAAGTAAGGATGAGCCTTGCCACATAAATACAGAGACCGATTGAAGTAAGGATGAGAAAAACCTTATAAATACAGAGACCAACTGAAGTAAGGATGAGACATGCCTTATAATACAGAGACCGACAGGTAAGGATGAGACATGCCACATAAAAACAGAGACCGACTGAAGTAAGGATGAGACAAGCCTCATAAATACAGAGACCAACTGAAGTAAAGATGAGAAACACTTTATAAATACAGAGTGACTGAAGTAAGAATGAGACATGCCACATAAATACAAAGACCAACTGAAGTAAGGATGAGACTTGCTTCATAAATACAGAGACCAACTGAAGTAAGGATGAGACATGCCTCATAAATACAGAGACCAACTGAGGTAAGGATGAGACATGCCACATAAATACAGAGACCAACTGAAGTAGGGATGAGACATGCCTCATATTAAAGAGACCAACTGAAGTAAAGATGAGACATGCCTCACAAATACAGAGACCAACTGAAGTAAAGATGAGACATACTTTATAAATACAGAGTGACTGAAGTAAGAATGAGACAACCCACATAAATACAGAGACCAACAGAAGTAAGGATGAGACATGCCTCATAAATACATAGACCAACTGAGGTAAGGATGAGACATGCCACATAAATACAGAGACCGACTGAAGTAAGGATGAAACATGCCTCATAAATACAGAGACCAACTGAAGTAAGGATGAGACATGCTACATAACTACAGAGACTGACTGATGTAATGATGAGACATGCCTCATAAGTACAGAGACTGACTGAAGTAAGGATGAGACATGCCACATAATACAGAGACCAACTGAAGTAAGTATGAGACATGCCTCATAAATGCAGAGACCAATTGAAGTAAAGATGAGACATGCCTCATAAATGCAGAGACCAACTGAGGTAAGGATGAGACATGCCTCATAAATACAGAGACCGACTGAAGTAGGGATGAGGCATGCCTCATAATACAGAAACAAACTGAAGTAAAGATTAGACATGCCTCATAAATACAGAGACCAACCGAAGTAAAGATGAGACATACTTTATAAATACAGAGTGACTGAAGTAAGAATGAGAGATGCTTCATAAATAAGGAGACCAACTGAAGTAAGGATGAGACATGCCTCATAAATACAGAGACCAACTGAGGTAAGGATGAGACATGCCACATAAATACAGAGACCGACTGAAGTAAGGATGAGACATGCCTCATAATACAGAAACCAACTGAAGTAAAGATGAGACATGCCTCATAAATACAGAGACCAACTGAAGTAAAGATGAAACATACTTTATAAATACAGAGTGACTGAAGTAAGAATGAGAGATGCCACATAAATACAGAGACCAACTGAAGTAAGGATGAGACATGCTTCATAAATACAGAGACCAACTGAAGTAAGGATGAGACATTCATCATAAATACAGAGACCAACTGAGGTAAGGATGAGACATGCCACATAAATACAGAGACCGACTGAAGTAAGGATGAGACATGCTTCATAAATACAGAAACCAACTGAAGTAAGGATGAGCCATGCCACATAAATACAGAGACCGATTGAAGTAAGGATGAGAAAAACCTTATAAATACAGAGACCAACTGAAGTAAGGATGAGACATGCCTTATAATACAGAGACCGACAGGTAAGGATGAGACATGCCTCATAAAAACAGAGACCGACTGAAGTAAGGATGAGACAAGCCTCATAAATACAGAGACCAACTGAAGTAAAGATGAGAAACACTTTATAAATACAGAGTGACTGAAGTAAGAATGAGACATGCCACATAAATACAAAGACCAACTGAAGTAAGGATGAGACTTGCTTCATAAATACAGAGACCAACTGAAGTAAGGATGAGACATGCCTCATAAATACAGAGACCAACTGAGGTAAGGATGAGACATGCCACATAAATACAGAGACCAACTGAAGTAGGGATGAGACATGCCTCATAATAAAGAGACCAACTGAAGTAAAGATGAGACATGCCTCACAAATACAGAGACCAACTGAAGGAAAGATGAGACATACTTTATAAATACAGAGTGACTGAAGTAAGAATGAGACAACCCACATAAATACAGAGACCAACAGAAGTAAGGATGAGACATGCCTCATAAATACATAGACCAACTGAGGTAAGGATGAGACATGCCACATAAATACAGAGACCGACTGAAGTAAGGATGAAACATGCCTCATAAATACAGAGACCAACTGAAGTAAGGATGAGACATGCTACATAACTACAGAGACTGACTGAAGTAATGATGAGACATGCCTCATAAGTACAGAGACTGACTGAATTAAGGATGAGACATGCCACATAATACAGAGACCAACTGAAGTAAGTATGAGACATGCCTCATAAATGCAGAGACCAATTGAAGTAAAGATGAGACATGCCTCATAAATGCAGAGACCAACTGAGGTAAGGATGAGACATGCCTCATAAATACAGAGACCGACTGAAGTAGGGATGAGGCATGCCTCATAATACAGAAACAAACTGAAGTAAAGATTAGACATGCCTCATAAATACAGAGACCAACCGAAGTAAAGATGAGACATACTTTATAAATACAGAGTGACTGAATTAAGAATGAGAGATGCTTCATAAATAAGGAGACCAACTGAAGTAAGGATGAGACATTCCTCATAAATACAGAGACCAACTGAGGTAAGGATGAGACATGCCACATAAATACAGAGACCGACTGAAGTAAGGATGAGACATGCCTCATAATACAGAAACCAACTGAAGTAAAGATGAGACATGCCTCATAAATACAGAGACCAACTGAAGTAAAGATGAAACATACTTTATAAATACAGAGTGACTGAAGTAAGAATGAGAGAAGCCACATAAATACAGAGACCAACTGAAGTAAGGATGAGACATGCTTCATAAATACAGAGACCAACTGAAGTAAGGATGAGACATGCCTCATAATACAGAGACCAACTGAAGTAAGGATGAGACATGCCTCATAAATACAGAGACCAACTGAGGTAAGGATGAGACATGCCACATAAATACAGAGACCAACTGAAGTAAGGATGAGACATGCTTCATAAATACAGAGACTAACTGAAGTAAGGATGAGACATGCCACATAAATACAGAGACTGACTGAAGTAATGATGTGACATGCCTCATAAATACAGAGACTGACTGAAGTAAGGAGGAGACATGCCTTATAATACAGAGACCAACTGAGGTAAGGATGAGACATGCCACATAAATACAGAGACCGACTGAAGTAAGGATGAGACCTGCCTCATAAATACAGAGACAAATTGAAGTAAGGATGAGACATGCCTTATAATACAGACACCAACTGAGGTAAGGATGAGACATGCCTCATAATACAGAGACCAACTGAAGTAGGGATGAGACATGCCTCATAATAAAGAGACCAACTGAAGTAAAGATGAGACATGCCTCACAAATACAGAGACGAACTGAAGTAAAGATGAGACATACTTTATAAATACAGAGTGACTGAAGTAAGAATGAGACATGCCACATAAATACAGAGACCAACTGAAGAAAGGATGAGACATGCTTCATAAATACAGAGACCAACTGAAGTAAGGATGAGACATGCCTCATAAATACAGAGACCAACTGAGGTAAGGATGAGACATGCCACATAAATACAGAGTCCGACTGAAGTAAGGATGAGACATGCTTCATAAATACAGAAACCAACTGAAGTAAGGATGAGCCATGCCACATAAATACAGAGACCGATTGAAGTAAGGATGAGAAAAACCTTATAAATACAGAGACCAACTGAAGTAAGGATGAGACATGCCTTATAATACAGAGACCGACAGGTAAGGATGAGACATGCCACATAAAAACAGAGACCGACTGAAGTAAGGATGAGACAAGCCTCATAAATACAGAGACCAACTGAAGTAAAGATGAGAAACACTTTATAAATACAGAGTGACTGAAGTAAGAATGAGACATGCCACATAAATACAAAGACCAACTGAAGTAAGGATGAGACTTGCTTCATAAATACAGAGACCAACTGAAGTAAGGATGAGACATGCCTCATAAATACAGAGACCAACTGAGGAAAGGATGAGACATGCCACATAAATACAGAGACCAACTGAAGTAGGGATGAGACATGCCTCATAATAAAGAGACCAACTGAAGTAAAGATGAGACATGCCTCACAAATACAGAGACCAACTGAAGTAAAGATGAGACATACTTTATAAATACAGAGTGACTGAAGTAAGAATGAGACAACCCACATAAATACAGAGACCAACAGAAGTAAGGATGAGACATGCCTCATAAATACATAGACCAACTGAGGTAAGGATGAGACATGCCACATAAATACAGAGACCGACTGAAGTAAGGATGAAACATGCCTCATAAATACAGAGACCAACTGAAGTAAGGATGAGACATGCTACATAACTACAGAGACTGACTGATGTAATGATGAGACATGCCTCATAAGTACAGAGACTGACTGAAGTAAGGATGAGACATGCCACATAATACAGAGACCAACTGAAGTAAGTATGAGACATGCCTCATAAATGCAGAGACCAATTGAAGTAAAGATGAGACATGCCTCATAAATGCAGAGACCAACTGAGGTAAGGATGAGACATGCCTCATAAATACAGAGACCGACTGAAGTAGGGATGAGGCATGCCTCATAATACAGAAACAAACTGAAGTAAAGATTAGACATGCCTCATAAATACAGAGACCAACCGAAGTAAAGATGAGACATACTTTATAAATACAGAGTGACTGAAGTAAGAATGAGAGATGCTTCATAAATAAGGAGACCAACTGAAGTAAGGATGAGACATGCCACATAAATACAGAGACCAACTGAGGTAAGGATGAGACATGCCACATAAATACAGAGACCGACTGAAGTAAGGATGAGACATGCCTCATAATACAGAAACCAACTGAAGTAAAGATGAGACATGCCTCATAAATACAGAGACCAACTGAAGTAAAGATGAAACATACTTTATAAATACAGAGTGACTGAAGTAAGAATGAGAGATGCCACATAAATACAGAGACCAACTGAAGTAAGGATGAGACATGCTTCATAAATACAGAGACCAACTGAAGTAAGGATGAGACATTCATCATAAATACAGAGACCAACTGAGGTAAGGATGAGACATGCCACATAAATACAGAGACCGACTGAAGTAAGGATGAGACATGCTTCATAAATACAGAGACTAACTGAAGTAAGGATGAGACATGTCACATAAATACAGAGACTGACTGAAGTAAGGATGAGACCTGCCTCATAAATACAGAGACCAATTGAAGTAAGGATGAGACATGCCTTATAATACAGAGACCAACTGAGGTAAGGATGAGACATGCCTCATAATACAGAGACCAACTGAAGTAAGGATGAGACATGCCTCATAAATACAGAGACCAACTGAGGTAAGGATGAGACATGCCACATAAATACAGAGACCAACTGAAGTAAGGATGAGACATGCTTCATAAATACAGAGACTAACTGAAGTAAGGATGAGACATGCCACATAAATACAGAGACTGACTGAAGTAATGATGTGACATGCCTCATAAATACAGAGACTGACTGAAGTAAGGAGGAGACATGCCTTATAATACAGAGACCAACTGAGGTAAGGATGAGACATGCCACATAAATACAGAGACCGACTGAAGTAAGGATGAGACCTGCCTCATAAATACAGAGACAAATTGAAGTAAGGATGAGACATGCCTTATAATACAGACACCAACTGAGGTAAGGATGAGACATGCCTCATAATACAGAGACCAACTGAAGTAGGGATGAGACATGCCTCATAATAAAGAGACCAACTGAAGTAAAGATGAGACATGCCTCACAAATACAGAGACGAACTGAAGTAAAGATGAGACATACTTTATAAATACAGAGTGACTGAAGTAAGAATGAGACATGCCACATAAATACAGAGACCAACTGAAGTAAGGATGAGACATGCTTCATAAATACAGAGACCAACTGAAGTAAGGATGAGACATGCCTCATAAATACAGAGACCAACTGAGGTAAGGATGAGACATGCCACATAAATACAGAGTCCGACTGAAGTAAGGATGAGACATGCTTCATAAATACAGAAACCAACTGAAGTAAGGATGAGCCATGCCACATAAATACAGAGACCGATTGAAGTAAGGATGAGAAAAACCTTATAAATACAGAGACCAACTGAAGTAAGGATGAGACATGCCTTATAATACAGAGACCGACAGGTAAGGATGAGACATGCCACATAAAAACAGAGACCGACTGAAGTAAGGATGAGACAAGCCTCATAAATACAGAGACCAACTGAAGTAAAGATGAGAAACACTTTATAAATACAGAGTGACTGAAGTAAGAATGAGACATGCCACATAAATACAAAGACCAACTGAAGTAAGGATGAGACTTGCTTCATAAATACAGAGACCAACTGAAGTAAGGATGAGACATGCCTCATAAATACAGAGACCAACTGAGGTAAGGATGAGACATGCCACATAAATACAGAGTCCGACTGAAGTAAGGATGAAACATGCCTCATAAATACAGAGACCAACTGAAGTAAGGATGAGACATGCTACATAAATACAGAGACTGACTGAAGTAATGATGAGACATGCCTCATAAGTACAGAGACTGACTGAAGTAAGGATGAGACATGCCACATAATACAGAGACCAACTGAAGTAAGGATGAGACAAGCCTCATAAATGCAGAGACCAACTGAAGTAAAGATGAGACATGCCTCATAAATGCAGAGACCTACTGAGGTAAGGATGAGTCATGCCTCATAAATACAGAGACCGACTGAAGTAAGGATGAGACATGCCTCGTAATACAGAAACCAACTGAAGTAAAGATGAGACATGCCTCATAAATACAGAGACCAACTGAAGTAAAGATGAGACATACTTTATAAATACAGAGTGACTGAAGTAAGAATGAGAGATGCCACATAAATACAGAGACCAACTGAAGTAAGGATGAGACATGCTTCATAAATACAGAGACCAACTGAAGTAAGGATTAGACATGCCTCATAAATACAGAGACCAACTGAGGTAAGGATGAGACATGCCACATAAATACAGAGACCGACTGAAGTAAGGATGAGACATGCTTCATAAATACAGAGACTAACTGAAGTAAGGATGAGACATGCCACATAAATACAGAGACTGACTGAAGTAATGATGAGACATGCCTCATAAATACAGAGACTGACTGAAGTAAGGAGGATACATGCCTTATAATACAGAGACCGACTGAGGTAAGGATGAGACATGCCACATAAATACAGAGACCAACTGAAGTAAGGATGAGACCTGCCTCATAAATAGAGAGACCAATTGAAGTAAGGATGAGACATGCCTTATAATACAGAGACCAACTGAGGTAAGGATGAGACATGCCTCATAATACAGAGACCAACTGAAGTAGGGATGAGACATGCCTCATAATAAAGAGACCAACTGAAGTAAAGATGAGACATGCCTCACAAATACAGAGACCAACTGAAGTAAAGATGAGACATACTTTATAAATACAGAGTGACTGAAGTAAGAATGAGACATGCCACATACATACAGAGACCAACTAAAGTAAGGATGAGATATGCTTCATAAATACAGAGACCAACTGAAGTAAGGATGAGACATGCCTCATAAATACAGAGACCAACTGAGGTAAAGATGAGACATACTTTATAAATACAGAGTGACTGAAGTAAGAATGAGAGATGCCACATAAATACAGAGACCGACTGAAGTAAGGATGAGACATGCTTCATAAATACAGAGAACAACTGAAGCAAGGATGAGACATGCAACATAAATACAGAGACCGACTGAAGTAAGGATGAGACAACCTTATAAATACAGAGACCAACTGAAGTAAGGATGAGACATGCCTTATAATACAGAGACCGACTGAGGTAAGGATGAGACATGCCACATAAATACAGAGACCAACTGAAGTAAGGATGAGACATGACTTATAATACAGAGACCAACTGAGGTAAGGATGAGGCATGCCACATAAATACAGAGACCGACTGAAGTAAGCATGAGACCTGCCTCATAAATACAGAGACCAACTGAAGTAAGGATGAGACATGCCTCATAAATACAGAGACCAACTGAAGTAAGGATGAGACATGCCACATAAATACAGAGACCGACTGAAGTAAGGATGAGACATGCTTCATAAATACAGAGACTAACTGAAGTAAGGATGAGACATGCCACATAAATACAGAGACTGACTGAAGTAATTATGAGACATGCCTCATAAATACAGAGACTGACTGAAGTAAGGAGGATACATGCCTTATAATACAGAGACCGACTGAGGTAAGGATGAGACATGCCACATAAATACAGAGACCGACTGAAGTAAGGATGAGAACTGCCTCATAAATAGAGAGACAAATTGAAGTAAGGATGAGACATGCCTTATAATACAGAGACCAACTGAGGTAAGGATGAGACATGCCTCATAATACAGAGACCAACTGAAGTAGGGATGAGACATGCCTCATAATAAAGAGACCAACTGAAGTAAAGATGAGACATGCCTCACAAATACAGAGACCAACTGAAGTAAAGATGAGACATACTTTATAAATACAGAGTGACTGAAGTAAGAATGAGACATGCCACATACATACAGAGACCAACTAAAGTAAGGATGAGATATGCTTCATAAATACAGAGACCAACTGAAGTAAGGATCAGACATGCCTCATAAATACAGAGACCAACTGAGGTAAAGATGAGACATACTTTATAAATACAGAGTGACTGAAGTAAGAATGAGAGATGCCACATAAATACAGAGACCGACTGAAGTAAGGATGAGACATGCTTCATAAATACAGAGAACAACTGAAGCAAGGATGAGACATGCAACATAAATACAGAGACCGACTGAAGTAAGGATGAGACAACCTTATAAATACAGAGACCAACTGAAGTAAGGATGAGACATGCCTTATAATACAGAGACCGACTGAGGTAAGGATGAGACATGCCACATAAATACAGAGACCAACTGAAGTAAGTATAAGACATGCCTCATAATACAGAGACTAACTGACGTAAGGATGAGACATGCCACATAAATACAGAGACCGACTGAAGTAAGGATGAGACCTGCCTCATAGGGACAGAGACCAACAGAAGTAACGATGAGACATGCTTCATAAATACAGAGACCAACTGAGGTAAGGAGAAGACATGCCACATTAATACAGAGACCGAATGAAGTAAGGATGAGACATGCCTTATAAATACAGAGACCAACTGAAGTAAGGATGAGACATGCCACATAAATACAGAGACTGACTGAAGTAAGGATGAGACATGCCTTATAAATACAGAGACCAACTGAAGTAAGAATGAGACATGTCTTATAATACAGAGACCGACTGAGGTAAGGATGAGACATGCCTCATAATACAGAGACCAACTGAAGTAGGGATGAGACATGCCTCATAATACAGAAACCAACTGAAGTAAAGATGAGACATGCCTCATAAATACAGAGACCAACTGAAGTAAAGATGAGAAACACTTTATAAATACAGAGTGACTGAAGTAAGAATGAGACATGCCACATAAATACAGAGACCAACTGAAGTAAGGATGAGACATGCTTCATAAATACAGAGACCAACTGAAGTAAGGATGAGACATGCCTCATAAATACAGAGACCAACTGAGGTAAAGATGAGACATACTTTATAAATACAGAGTGACTGAAGTAAGAATGAGAGATGCCACATAAATACAGAGACCGACTGAAGTAAGGATGAGACATGCTTCATAAATACAGAGAACAACTGAAGCAAGGATGAGACATGCAACATAAATACAGAGACCGACTGAAGTAAGGATGAGACAACCTTATAAATACAGAGACCAACTGAAGTAAGGATGAGACATGCCTTATAATACAGAGACCGACTGAGGTAAGGATGAGACATGCCACATAAATACAGAGACCGACTGAAGTAAGGATGAGACTTGCCTCATAAATACAGAGACCAACTGAAGTAAGGATGAGACATGACTTATAATACAGAGACCAACTGAGGTAAGGATGAGGCATGCCACATAAATACAGAGACCGACTGAAGTAAGCATGAGACCTGCCTCATAAATACAGAGACCAACTGAAGTAAGGATGAGACATGCCTCATAAATACAGAGACCAACTGAGGTAAGGATGAGACATGCCACATAAATACAGAGACCGACTGAAGTAAGGATGAGACATGCTTCATAAATACAGAGACTAACTGAAGTAAGGATGAGACATGCCACATAAATACAGAGACTGACTGAAGTAATGATGAGACATGCCTCATAAATACAGAGACTGACTGAAGTAAGGAGGATACATGCCTTATAATACAGAGACCGACTGAGGTAAGGATGAGAAATGCCACATAAATACAGAGACCGACTGAAGTAAGGATGAGACCTGCCTCATAAATAGAGAGACCAATTGAAGTAAGGATGAGACATGCCTTATAATACAGAGACCAACTGAGGTAAGGATGAGACATGCCTCATAATACAGAGACCAACTGAAGTAGGGATGAGACATGCCTCATAATAAAGAGACCAACTGAAGTAAAGATGAGACATGCCTCACAAATACAGAGACCAACTGAAGTAAAGATGAGACATACTTTATAAATACAGAGTGACTGAAGTAAGAATGAGACATGCCACATACATACAGAGACCAACTAAAGTAAGGATGAGATATGCTTCATAAATACAGAGACCAACTGAAGTAAGGATGAGACATGCCTCATAAATACAGAGACCAACTGAGGTAAAGATGAGACATACTTTATAAATACAGAGTGACTGAAGTAAGAATGAGAGATGCCACATAAATACAGATACCGACTGAAGTAAGGATGAGACATGCTTCATAAATACAGAGAACAACTGAAGCAAGGATGAGACATGCAACATAAATACAGAGACCGACTGAAGTAAGGATGAGACAACCTTATAAATACAGAGACCAACTGAAGTAAGGATGAGACATGCCTTATAATACAGAGACTGACTGAGGTAAGGATGAGACATTCCACATAAATACAGAGACCAACTGAAGTAAGTATAAGACATGCCTCATAATACAGAGACGAACTGACGTAAGGATGAGACATGCCACATAAATACAGAGACCGACTGAAGTAAGGATGAGACCTGCCTCATAGGGACAGAGACCAACTGAAGTAATGATGAGACATGCTTCATAAATACAGAGACCAACTGAGGTAAGGAGAAGACATGCCACATTAATACAGAGACCGAATGAAGTAAGGATGAGACATGCCATATAAATACAGAGACCAACTGAAGTAAGGATGAGACATGCCACATAAATACAGAGACTGACTGAAGTAAGGATGAGACATGCCTTATAAATACAGAGACCAACTGAAGTAAGAATGAGACATGCCTTATAATACAGAGACCGACTGATGTAAGGATGAGACATGCCTCATAATACAGAGACCAACTGAAGTAGGGATGAGACATGCCTCATAATACAGAAACCAACTGAAGTAAAGATGAGACATGCCTCATAAATACAGAGACCAACTGAAGTAAAGATGAGAAACACTTTATAAATACAGAGTGACTGAAGTAAGAATGAGACATGCCACATAAATACAGAGACCAACTGAAGTAAGGATGAGACATGCTTCATAAATACAGAGACCAACTGAAGTAAGGATGAGACATGCCTCATAAATACAGAGACCAACTGAGGTAAGGATGAGACATACCACATAAATACAGAGACTGACTGAAGTAAGGATGAAACATACTTCATAAATACAGAGACCAACTGAAGTAAGGATGAGACATGCCAAATAACTACAGAGACTGACTGAAGTAATGATGAGACATGCCTAATAAGTACAGAGACTGACTGAAGTAAGGATGAGACATGCCACATAATACAGAGACCAACTGAAGTAAAGATAAGACATGCCTCATACATGCAGAGACCAACTGAGGTAAGGATGAGACATTCCTCATAAATACAGAGACCGACTGAAGTAGGGATGAGGCATGCCTCATAATACAGAAACCAACTGAAGTAAAGATGAGACATGCCTCATAAATACAGAGACCAACCGAAGTAAAGATGAGACATACTTTATAAATACAGAGTGACTGAAGTAAGAATGAGAGATGCCACATAAATACAGAGACCAACTGAAGTAAAGATGAGACATGCCTCATAAATGCAGAGACCAACTGAGGTAAGGATGAGACATGCCTCATAAATACAGAGAACGACTGAAGTAGGGATGAGGCATGCCTCATAATACAGAAACCAACTGAAGTAAGGATGAGAAATGCCTCATAAATACAGAGACCCACTGAGGTAAGGATGAGACATGCCACATAAATACAGAGACCGACTGAAGTAAGGATGAGACATGCCTCATAATACAGAAACCAACTGAAGTAAGGATGAGACATGCCACATAAATACAGAGACCAAATGAAGTAAGGATGAGACATGCTTCATAAATACAGAGACCAACTGAAGTAAGGATGAGACATGCCTCATAAATACAGAGACCAACTGAGGTAAGGATGAGACATGCCACATAAATACAGAGACCGACTGAAGTAAGGATGAGACATGCTTCATAAATACAGAGACCAACTGAAGTAAGGATGAGACATGCAACATAACTACAGAGACTGACTGAAGTAATGATGAGACATGCCTCATAAGTACAGAGACTGACTGAAGTAAGGATGAGACATGCCACATAATACAGAGACCAACTGAAGTAAGGATGAGACATGCCTCATAAATGCAGAGACCAACTGAAGTAAGGATGAGACATGCCTCATAAATACAGAGACCAACTGAGGTAAGGATGAGACATGCCACATAAATACAGAGACCGACTGAAGTAAGGATGAAACATGCTTCATAAATACAGAGACCAACTGAAGTAAGGATGAGACATGCCTCATAAATACAGAGACCAACTGAGTTAAGGATGAGACATGCCACATAAATACAGAGACCGACTGAAGTAAGGATGAAACATGCTTCATAAATACAGAGACCAACTGAAGTAAGGATGAGACATGCCTCATAAATACAGAGACCAACTGAGGTAAGGATGAGACATGCCACATAAATACAGAGACCGACTGAAGTAAGGATGAAACATGCTTCATAAATACAGAGACCAACTGAAGTAAGGATGAGACATGCCACATAACTACAGAGACTGACTGAAGTAATGATGAGACATGCCTAATAGGTACAGAGACCGACTGAAGTAGGGATGAGGCATGCCTCATAATACAGAAACCAACTGAAGTAAGGATGAGAAATGCCTCATAAATACAGAGACCAACCGAAGTAAAGATGAGACATACTTTATAAATACAGAGTGACTGAAGTAAGAATGAGAGATGCCACATAAATACAGAGACCAACTGAAGTAAGGATGAGACATGCTTCATAAATACAGAGACCAACTGAAGTAAGGATGAGACATGCCTCATAAATACAGAGACCAACTGAGGTAAGGATGAGACATGCCACATAAATACAGAGACCGACTGAAGTAAGGATGAAACATGCTTCATAAATACAGAGACCAACTGAAGTAAGGATGAGACATGCCTCATAAATACAGAGACCAACTGAGGTAAGGATGAGACATGCCACATAAATACAGAGACCGACTGAAGTAAGGATGAAACATGCTTCATAAATACAGAGACCAACTGAAGTAAGGATGAGACATGCCACATAACTACAGAGACTGACTGAAGTAATGATGAGACATGCCTAATAAGTACAGAGACCGACTGAAGTAGGGATGAGGCATGCCTCATAATACAGAAACCAACTGAAGTAAGGATGAGAAATGCCTCATAAATACAGAGACCCACTGAGGTAAGGATGAGACATGCCACATAAATACAGAGACTGACTGAAGTAAGGATGAGACATGCCTCATAATACAGAAACCAACTGAAGTAAAGATGAGACATGCCTCATAAATACACAGAGCAACTGAAGTAAAGATGAGACATACTTTATAAATACAGAGTGACTGAAGTAAGAATGAGAGATGCCACATAAATACAGAGACCAACTGAAGTAAGGATGGGACATGCTTCATAAATACAGAGACCAACTGAAGTAAGGATGAGACATGCCTCACAAATACAGAGACCAACTGAGGTAAAGATGTGACATGCCACATAAATACAGAGACCGACTGAAGTAAGGATGAGACATGCTTCATAAATACAGAGACCAACTGAAGTAAGGATGAGACATGCCTCATAAATACAGAGACCAACTGAGGTAAGGATGAGACATGCCACATAAATACAGAGACCGACTGAAGTAAGGATGAGACATGCTTCATAAATACAGAGAACAACTGAAGTAAGGATGAGACATGCCACATAAATACAGAGACCAACTGAAGTAAGGATGAGACATGCCTTATAATACAGAGACCGACTGAGGTAAGGATGAGACATGCCACATAAATACAGAGACCGACTGAAGTAAGCATGAGACCTGCCTCATAAATACAGAGACCAACTGAAGTAAGTATAAGACATGCCTCATAATACAGAGACGAACTGACGTAAGGATGAGACATGCCACATAAATACAGAGACCGACTGAAGTAAGGATGAGACCTGCCTCATAGGGACAGAGACCAACTGAAGTAATGATGAGACATACTTCATAAATACAGAGACCAACTGAGGTAAGGATAAGACATGCCACATTAATACAGAGACCGAATGAAATAAGGATGAGACATGCCTTATAAATACAGAGACCAACTGAAGTAAGGATGAGACATTCCACATAAATACAGAGATCGACTGAAGTAAGGATGAGACATGCCTTATAAATACAGAGACCAACTGAAGTAAGAATGAGACATGCCTTATAATACAGAGACCGACTGAGGTAAGGATGAGACATGCCTCATAATACAGAGACCAACTGAAGTAGGGATGAGACATGCCTCAGAATACAGAAACCAACTGAAGTAAAGATGAGACATGCCTCATAAATACAGAGACCAACGGAAGTAAAGATGAGAAACACTTTATAAATACAGAGTGATTGAAGTAAGAATGAGACATGCCACATAAAAACAGAGACCAACTGAAGTAAGGATGAGACATGCTTCATAAATACAGAGACCAACTGAAGTAAGGATGAGACATGCCTCATAAATACAGAGACCAACTGAGGTATGGATGAGACATACCACATAAATACAGAGACCGACTGAAGTAAGGATGAAACATGCTTCATAAATACAGAGACCAACTGAAGTAAGGATGAGACATGCCACATAACTACAGAGACTGACTGAAGTAATGATGAGACATGCCTAATAAGTACAGAGACTGACTGAAGTAAGGATGAGACATGCCACATAATACAGAGACCAACTGAAGTAAAGATGAGACATGCCTCATAAATACAGAGACCAACTGAGGTAAGGATGAGACATGCCTCATAAATACAGAGACCGACTGAAGTAGGGATGACGCATGCCTCATAATACAGAAACCAACTGAAGTAAAGATGAGACATGCCTCATAAATACAGAGACCAACCGAAGTAAAGATGAGACATACTTTATAAATACAGAGTGACTGAAGTAAGAATGAGAGATGCCACATAAATACAGAGACCAACTGAAGTAAGGATGAGACATGCTTCATAAATACAGAGACCGACTGAAGTAAGGATGAGACATGTCACTTAAATACAGAGACCGACTGAAGTAAGGATGAGCCATGCCTCATAAATACAGAGAGCAACTGAAGTAAAGATGAGAAATACTTTATAAATACAGAGTGACTGAAGTAAGAATGAGACATACCACATAAATACAGAGACCAACTGAAGTAAGGATGAGACATGCTTCATAAATACAGAGACCAACTGAAGTAAGGATGAGACATGCCTCATAAATACAGAGACCAACTGAGGTAAGGATGAGACATGCCACATAAATACAGAGACCGACTGAAGTAAGGATGAGACATGCCTCATAATACAGAGACCAACTGAAGTAGGGATGAGACATGCCTCATAATACAGAGACCAACCGAAGTAAAGATGAGACATACTTTATAAATACAGAGTGACTGAAGTAAGAATGAGAGATGCTTCATAAATACAGAGACCAACTGAAGTAAGGATGAGACATGCCTCATAAATACAGAGACCAACTGAGGTAAGGATGAGACATGCCACATAAATACAGAGACCGACCGAAGTAAGGATGAGACATGCCTCATAAATACAGAGACCAACTGAAGTAAAGATGAGACATACTTTATTAATACAGAGTGACTGATGTAAGAATGAGAGATGCCACATAAATACAGAGACCAACTGAAGTAAGGATGAGACATGCTTCATAAATACAGAGACCAACTGAAGTAAGGATAAGACATGCCTCATAATACAGAGACCAACTGACGTAAGGATGAGACATGCCACATAAATAAAGAGACCGACTGAAGTAAGGATGAGACCTGCCTCATAAGTACAGAGACAAACTGAAGTCATGATGAGACATGCTTCATAAATACAGAGACCAACTGAGGAAAGGATAAGACATGCCATATTAATACAGAGACCGAATGAAGTAAGGATGAGACATGCCTTATAAATACAGAGACCAACTGAAGTAAGGATGAGACATGTCACATAAATACAGAGACCGACTGAAGTAAGGATGAGACATGCCTTATAAATACAGAGACCAAATGAAGTAAGGATGAGACATGCCTTATAATACAGAGACCGACTGAGTTAAGGATGAGACATGCCTCATAATACAGAGACCAACTGAGGTAAGGATAAGACATGCCATATTAATACAGAGACCGAATGAAGTAAGGATGAGACATGCCTTATAAATATAGAGACCAACTGAAGTAAGGATGAGACATGTCACATAAATACAGAGACCGACTGAAGTAAGGATGAGACATGCCTTATAAATACAGAGACCAACTGAAGTAAGGATGAGACATGCCTTATAATACAGAGACCGACTGAGTTAAGGATGAGACATGCCTCATAATACAGAGACCAACTGAAGTAGGCATGAGACATGCCTCATAATACAGAGACCAACTGAAGTAAAGATGAGAAACACTTTATAAATACAGAGTGACTGAAGTAAGAATGAGACATGCCACATAAATACAGAGACCAACTGAAGTAAGGATGAGACATGCTTCATAAATACAGAGACCAACTGAAGTAAGGATGAGACATGCCTCATAAATACAGAGACCAACTGAGGTAAGGATGAGACATGCCACATAAATACAGAGACCAACTGAAGTAAGGATGAGACATGCTTCATAAATACAGAGACTAACTGAAGTAAGGATGAGACATGCCACATAAATACAGAGACTGACTGAAGTAATCATGAGACATGCCTCATAAATACAGAGACTGACTGAAGTAAGGAGGAGACATGCCATATAATACAGAGACCGACTGAGGTAAAGATGAGACATGCCTCATAAATACAGAGACCAACTGAGGTAAGGATGAGACATGCCTCATAAATACAGAGACCGACTGAAGTAGGGATGACGCATGCCTCATAATACAGAAACCAACTGAAGTAAAGATGAGACATGCCTCATAAATACAGAGACCAACCGAAGTAAAGATGAGACATACTTTATAAATACAGAGTGACTGAAGTAAGAATGAGAGATGCCACATAAATACAGAGACCAACTGAAGTAAGGATGAGACATGCTTCATAAATACAGAGACCGACTGAAGTAAGGATGAGACATGTCACTTAAATACAGAGACCGACTGAAGTAAGGATGAGCCATGCCTCATAAATACAGAGAGCAACTGAAGTAAAGATGAGAAATACTTTATAAATACAGAGTGACTGAAGTAAGAATGAGACATACCACATAAATACAGAGACCAACTGAAGTAAGGATGAGACATGCTTCATAAATACAGAGACCAACTGAAGTAAGGATGAGACATGCCTCATAAATACAGAGACCAACTGAGGTAAGGATGAGACATGCCACATAAATACAGAGACCGACTGAAGTAAGGATGAGACATGCCTCATAATACAGAGACCAACTGAAGTAGGGATGAGACATGCCTCATAATACAGAGACCAACCGAAGTAAAGATGAGACATACTTTATAAATACAGAGTGACTGAAGTAAGAATGAGAGATGCTTCATAAATACAGAGACCAACTGAAGTAAGGATGAGACATGCCTCATAAATACAGAGACCAACTGAGGTAAGGATGAGACATGCCACATAAATACAGAGACCGACCGAAGTAAGGATGAGACATGCCTCATAAATACAGAGACCAACTGAAGTAAAGATGAGACATACTTTATTAATACAGAGTGACTGATGTAAGAATGAGAGATGCCACATAAATACAGAGACCAACTGAAGTAAGGATGAGACATGCTTCATAAATACAGAGACCAACTGAAGTAAGGATAAGACATGCCTCATAATACAGAGACCAACTGACGTAAGGATGAGACATGCCACATAAATAAAGAGACCGACTGAAGTAAGGATGAGACCTGCCTCATAAGTACAGAGACAAACTGAAGTCACGATGAGACATGCTTCATAAATACAGAGACCAACTGAGGAAAGGATAAGACATGCCATATTAATACAGAGACCGAATGAAGTAAGGATGAGACATGCCTTATAAATACAGAGACCAACTGAAGTAAGGATGAGACATGTCACATAAATACAGAGACCGACTGAAGTAAGGATGAGACATGCCTTATAAATACAGAGACCAAATGAAGTAAGGATGAGACATGCCTTATAATACAGAGACCGACTGAGTTAAGGATGAGACATGCCTCATAATACAGAGACCAACTGAGGTAAGGATAAGACATGCCATATTAATACAGAGACCGAATGAAGTAAGGATGAGACATGCCTTATAAATATAGAGACCAACTGAAGTAAGGATGAGACATGTCACATAAATACAGAGACCGACTGAAGTAAGGATGAGACATGCCTTATAAATACAGAGACCAACTGAAGTAAGGATGAGACATGCCTTATAATACAGAGACCGACTGAGTTAAGGATGAGACATGCCTCATAATACAGAGACCAACTGAAGTAGGCATGAGACATGCCTCATAATACAGAGACCAACTGAAGTAAAGATGAGAAACACTTTATAAATACAGAGTGACTGAAGTAAGAATGAGACATGCCACATAAATACAGAGACCAACTGAAGTAAGGATGAGACATGCTTCATAAATACAGAGACCAACTGAAGTAAGGATGAGACATGCCTCATAAATACAGAGACCAACTGAGGTAAGGATGAGACATGCCACATAAATACAGAGACCAACTGAAGTAAGGATGAGACATGCTTCATAAATACAGAGACTAACTGAAGTAAGGATGAGACATGCCACATAAATACAGAGACTGACTGAAGTAATCATGAGACATGCCTCATAAATACAGAGACTGACTGAAGTAAGGAGGAGACATGCCATATAATACAGAGACCGACTGAGGTAAGGATGAGACATGCCACATAAATACAGAGACCGACTGAAGTAAGGATGAGACCTGCCTCATAAATACAGAGACCAATTGAAGTAAGGATGAGACATGCCTTATAATACAGAGACCAACTGAGGTAAGGATGAGACATGCCTCACAAATACAGAGACCAACTGAAGAAAAGATGAGACATACTTTATAAATACAGAGTGACTGAAGTAAGAATGAGACAACCCACATAAATACAGAGACCAACAGAAGTAAGGATGAGACATGCCTCATAAATACATAGACCAACTGAGGTAAGGATGAGACATGCCACATAAATACAGAGACCGACTGAAGTAAGGATGAAACATGCCTCATAAATACAGAGACCAACTGAAGTAAGGATGAGACATGCCTCATAAATACAGAGACCAACTGAGGTAAGGATGAGACATGCCACATGAATACAGAGACCGACTGAAGTAAGGATGAGACATGCCTCATAATACAGAATCCAACTGAAGTAAAGATGAGACATGCCTCATAAATACAGAGACCAACTGAAGTAAAGATGAAACATACTTTATAAATACAGAGTGACTGAAGTAAGAATGAGAGATGCCACATAAATACAGAGACCAACTGAAGTAAGGATGAGACATGCTTCATAAATACAGAGACCAACTGAAGTAAGGATGAGACATTCATCATAAATACAGAGACCAACTGAGGTAAAGATGAGACATGCCTCATAAATACAGAGACCAACTGAAGTAAAGATGAAACATACTTTATAAATACAGAGTGACTGAAGTAAGAATGAGAGATGCCAGATAAATACAGAGACCGACTGAAGTAAGGATGAGACATGCTTCATAAATACAGAGACTAACTGAAGTAAGGATGAGACATGTCACATAAATACAGAGACTGACTGAAGTAAGGATGAGACCTGCCTCATAAATACAGAGACCAATTGAAGTAAGGATGAGACATGCCTTATAATACAGAGACCAACTGAGGTAAGGATGAGACATGCCTCATAATACAGAGACCAACTGAAGTAAGGATGAGACATGCCTCATAAATACAGAGACCAACTGAGGTAAGGATGAGACATGCCACATAAATACAGAGACCAACTGAAGTAAGGATGAGACATGCTTCATAAATACAGAGACCAAATGAAGTAAGTATGAGACATGCCTCATAAATGCAGAGACCAATTGAAGTAAAGATGAGACATGCCTCATAAATGCAGAGACCAACTGAGGTAAGAATGAGACATGCCTCATAAATACAGAGACCGACTGAAGTAGGGATGAGGCATGCCTCATAATACAGAAACAAACTGAAGTAAAGATTAGACATGCCTCATAAATACAGAGACCAACCGAAGTAAAGATGAGACATACTTTATAAATACAGGGTGACTGAAGTAAGAATGAGAGATGCTTCATAAATACAGAGACCAACTGAAGTAAGGATGAGACATGCCTCATAAATACAGAGACCAACTGAGGTAAGGATGAGACATGCCACATGAATACAGAGACCGACTGAAGTAAGGATGAGACATGCCTCATAATACAGAATCCAACTGAAGTAAAGATGAGACATGCCTCATAAATACAGAGACCAACTGAAGTAAAGATGAAACATACTTTATAAATACAGAGTGACTGAAGTAAGAATGAGAGATGCCACATAAATACAGATACCAACTGAAGTAAGGATGAGACATGCTTCATAAATACAGAGACCAACTGAAGTAAGGATGAGACATTCATCATAAATACAGAGACCAACTGAGGTAAAGATGAGACATGCCTCATAAATACAGAGACCAACTGAAGTAAAGATGAAACATACTTTATAAATACAGAGTGACTGAAGTAAGAATGAGAGATGCCACATAAATACAGAGACCGACTGAAGTAAGGATGAGACATGCTTCATAAATACAGAGACTAACTGAAGTAAGGATGAGACATGTCACATAAATACAGAGACTGACTGAAGGAAGGATGAGACCTGCCTCATAAATACAGAGACCAATTGAAGTAGGGATGAGACATGCCTTATAATACAGAGACCAACTGAGGTAAGGATGAGACATACCTCATAATACAGAGACCAACTGAAGTAAGGATGAGACATGCCTCATAAATACAGAGACCAACTGAGGTAAGGATGAGACATGCCACATAAATACAGAGACCAACTGAAGTAAGGATGAGACATGCTTCATAAATACAGAGACCAACTGAAGTAAGGATGAGACATGCTTCATAAATACAGAGACCAACTGAAGTAAGGATGAGACATGCCTCATAAATACAGAGACCAACTGAGGTAAGGATGAGACATGCCACATAAATACAGAGACCGACTGAAGTAAGGATGAGACATGCTTCATAAATACAGAAACCAACTGAAGTAAGGATGAGACATGCCACATAAATACAGAGACCGATTGAAGTAAGGATGAGAAAAACCTTATAAATACAGAGACCAACTGAAGTAAGGATGAGACATGCCTTATAATACAGAGACCGACAGGTAAGGATGAGACATGCCACATAAAAACAGAGACCGACTGAAGTAAGGATGAGACAAGCCTCATAAATACAGAGACCAACTGAAGTAAAGATGAGAAACACTTTATAAATACAGAGTGACTGAAGTAAGAATGAGACATGCCACATAAATACAGAGACCAACTGAAGTAAGGATGAGACATGCTTCATAAATACAGAGACCAACTGAAGTAAGGATGAGACATGCCTCATAAATACAGAGACCAACTGAGGTAAGGATGAGACATGCCACATAAATACAGAGACCGACTGAAGTAAGGATGAAACATGCTTCATAAATACAGAGACCAACTGAAGTAAGGATGAGACATGCCACATAACTACAGAGACTGACTGAAGTAATGATGAGACATGCCTAATAAGTACAGAGACCGACTGAAGTAGGGATGAGGCATGCCTCATAATACAGAAACCAAC
The DNA here is from genome assembly GCF_031143425.1 of Pleurodeles waltl. Classification (NCBI taxonomy): domain Eukaryota; kingdom Metazoa; phylum Chordata; class Amphibia; order Caudata; family Salamandridae; genus Pleurodeles; species Pleurodeles waltl. The sequence goes on along the minus strand of NC_090450.1, from coordinate 1,020,301,722 downwards.
TGAAGTAAGGATGAGAAATGCCTCATAAATACAGAGACCCACTGAGGTAAGGATGAGACATGCCACATAAATACAGAGACTGACTGAAGTAAGGATGAGACATGCCTCATAATACAGAAACCAACTGAAGTAAAGATGAGACATGCCTCATAAATACACAGAGCAACTGAAGTAAAGATGAGACATACTTTATAAATACAGAGTGACTGAAGTAAGAATGAGAGATGCCACATAAATACAGAGACCAACTGAAGTAAGGATGGGACATGCTTCATAAATACAGAGACCAACTGAAGTAAGGATGAGACATGCCTCACAAATACAGAGACCAACTGAGGTAAAGATGTGACATGCCACATAAATACAGAGACCGACTGAAGTAAGGATGAGACATGCTTCATAAATACAGAGACCAACTGAAGTAAGGATGAGACATGCCTCATAAATACAGAGACCAACTGAGGTAAGGATGAGACATGCCACATAAATACAGAGACCGACTGAAGTAAGGATGAGACATGCTTCATAAATACAGAGAACAACTGAAGTAAGGATGAGACATGCCACATAAATACAGAGACCAACTGAAGTAAGGATGAGACATGCCTTATAATACAGAGACCGACTGAGGTAAGGATGAGACATGCCACATAAATACAGAGACCGACTGAAGTAAGCATGAGACCTGCCTCATAAATACAGAGACCAACTGAAGTAAGTATAAGACATGCCTCATAATACAGAGACGAACTGACGTAAGGATGAGACATGCCACATAAATACAGAGACCGACTGAAGTAAGGATGAGACCTGCCTCATAGGGACAGAGACCAACTGAAGTAATGATGAGACATACTTCATAAATACAGAGACCAACTGAGGTAAGGATAAGACATGCCACATTAATACAGAGACCCAATGAAATAAGGATGAGACATGCCTTATAAATACAGAGACCAACTGAAGTAAGGATGAGACATTCCACATAAATACAGAGATCGACTGAAGTAAGGATGAGACATGCCTTATAAATACAGAGACCAACTGAAGTAAGAATGAGACATGCCTTATAATACAGAGACCGACTGAGGTAAGGATGAGACATGCCTCATAATACAGAGACCAACTGAAGTAGGGATGAGACATGCCTCAGAATACAGAAACCAACTGAAGTAAAGATGAGACATGCCTCATAAATACAGAGACCAACGGAAGTAAAGATGAGAAACACTTTATAAATACAGAGTGATTGAAGTAAGAATGAGACATGCCACATAAAAACAGAGACCAACTGAAGTAAGGATGAGACATGCTTCATAAATACAGAGACCAACTGAAGTAAGGATGAGACATGCCTCATAAATACAGAGACCAACTGAGGTATGGATGAGACATACCACATAAATACAGAGACCGACTGAAGTAAGGATGAAACATGCTTCATAAATACAGAGACCAACTGAAGTAAGGATGAGACATGCCACATAACTACAGAGACTGACTGAAGTAATGATGAGACATGCCTAATAAGTACAGAGACTGACTGAAGTAAGGATGAGACATGCCACATAATACAGAGACCAACTGAAGTAAAGATGAGACATGCCTCATAAATACAGAGACCAACTGAGGTAAGGATGAGACATGCCTCATAAATACAGAGACCGACTGAAGTAGGGATGACGCATGCCTCATAATACAGAAACCAACTGAAGTAAAGATGAGACATGCCTCATAAATACAGAGACCAACCGAAGTAAAGATGAGACATACTTTATAAATACAGAGTGACTGAAGTAAGAATGAGAGATGCCACATAAATACAGAGACCAACTGAAGTAAGGATGAGACATGCTTCATAAATACAGAGACCGACTGAAGTAAGGATGAGACATGTCACTTAAATACAGAGACCGACTGAAGTAAGGATGAGCCATGCCTCATAAATACAGAGAGCAACTGAAGTAAAGATGAGAAATACTTTATAAATACAGAGTGACTGAAGTAAGAATGAGACATACCACATAAATACAGAGACCAACTGAAGTAAGGATGAGACATGCTTCATAAATACAGAGACCAACTGAAGTAAGGATGAGACATGCCTCATAAATACAGAGACCAACTGAGGTAAGGATGAGACATGCCACATAAATACAGAGACCGACTGAAGTAAGGATGAGACATGCCTCATAATACAGAGACCAACTGAAGTAGGGATGAGACATGCCTCATAATACAGAGACCAACCGAAGTAAAGATGAGACATACTTTATAAATACAGAGTGACTGAAGTAAGAATGAGAGATGCTTCATAAATACAGAGACCAACTGAAGTAAGGATGAGACATGCCTCATAAATACAGAGACCAACTGAGGTAAGGATGAGACATGCCACATAAATACAGAGACCGACCGAAGTAAGGATGAGACATGCCTCATAAATACAGAGACCAACTGAAGTAAAGATGAGACATACTTTATTAATACAGAGTGACTGATGTAAGAATGAGAGATGCCACATAAATACAGAGACCAACTGAAGTAAGGATGAGACATGCTTCATAAATACAGAGACCAACTGAAGTAAGGATAAGACATGCCTCATAATACAGAGACCAACTGACGTAAGGATGAGACATGCCACATAAATAAAGAGACCGACTGAAGTAAGGATGAGACCTGCCTCATAAGTACAGAGACAAACTGAAGTCATGATGAGACATGCTTCATAAATACAGAGACCAACTGAGGAAAGGATAAGACATGCCATATTAATACAGAGACCGAATGAAGTAAGGATGAGACATGCCTTATAAATACAGAGACCAACTGAAGTAAGGATGAGACATGTCACATAAATACAGAGACCGACTGAAGTAAGGATGAGACATGCCTTATAAATACAGAGACCAAATGAAGTAAGGATGAGACATGCCTTATAATACAGAGACCGACTGAGTTAAGGATGAGACATGCCTCATAATACAGAGACCAACTGAGGTAAGGATAAGACATGCCATATTAATACAGAGACCGAATGAAGTAAGGATGAGACATGCCTTATAAATATAGAGACCAACTGAAGTAAGGATGAGACATGTCACATAAATACAGAGACCGACTGAAGTAAGGATGAGACATGCCTTATAAATACAGAGACCAACTGAAGTAAGGATGAGACATGCCTTATAATACAGAGACCGACTGAGTTAAGGATGAGACATGCCTCATAATACAGAGACCAACTGAAGTAGGCATGAGACATGCCTCATAATACAGAGACCAACTGAAGTAAAGATGAGAAACACTTTATAAATACAGAGTGACTGAAGTAAGAATGAGACATGCCACATAAATACAGAGACCAACTGAAGTAAGGATGAGACATGCTTCATAAATACAGAGACCAACTGAAGTAAGGATGAGACATGCCTCATAAATACAGAGACCAACTGAGGTAAGGATGAGACATGCCACATAAATACAGAGACCAACTGAAGTAAGGATGAGACATGCTTCATAAATACAGAGACTAACTGAAGTAAGGATGAGACATGCCACATAAATACAGAGACTGACTGAAGTAATCATGAGACATGCCTCATAAATACAGAGACTGACTGAAGTAAGGAGGAGACATGCCATATAATACAGAGACCGACTGAGGTAAAGATGAGACATGCCTCATAAATACAGAGACCAACTGAGGTAAGGATGAGACATGCCTCATAAATACAGAGACCGACTGAAGTAGGGATGACGCATGCCTCATAATACAGAAACCAACTGAAGTAAAGATGAGACATGCCTCATAAATACAGAGACCAACCGAAGTAAAGATGAGACATACTTTATAAATACAGAGTGACTGAAGTAAGAATGAGAGATGCCACATAAATACAGAGACCAACTGAAGTAAGGATGAGACATGCTTCATAAATACAGAGACCGACTGAAGTAAGGATGAGACATGTCACTTAAATACAGAGACCGACTGAAGTAAGGATGAGCCATGCCTCATAAATACAGAGAGCAACTGAAGTAAAGATGAGAAATACTTTATAAATACAGAGTGACTGAAGTAAGAATGAGACATACCACATAAATACAGAGACCAACTGAAGTAAGGATGAGACATGCTTCATAAATACAGAGACCAACTGAAGTAAGGATGAGACATGCCTCATAAATACAGAGACCAACTGAGGTAAGGATGAGACATGCCACATAAATACAGAGACCGACTGAAGTAAGGATGAGACATGCCTCATAATACAGAGACCAACTGAAGTAGGGATGAGACATGCCTCATAATACAGAGACCAACCGAAGTAAAGATGAGACATACTTTATAAATACAGAGTGACTGAAGTAAGAATGAGAGATGCTTCATAAATACAGAGACCAACTGAAGTAAGGATGAGACATGCCTCATAAATACAGAGACCAACTGAGGTAAGGATGAGACATGCCACATAAATACAGAGACCGACCGAAGTAAGGATGAGACATGCCTCATAAATACAGAGACCAACTGAAGTAAAGATGAGACATACTTTATTAATACAGAGTGACTGATGTAAGAATGAGAGATGCCACATAAATACAGAGACCAACTGAAGTAAGGATGAGACATGCTTCATAAATACAGAGACCAACTGAAGTAAGGATAAGACATGCCTCATAATACAGAGACCAACTGACGTAAGGATGAGACATGCCACATAAATAAAGAGACCGACTGAAGTAAGGATGAGACCTGCCTCATAAGTACAGAGACAAACTGAAGTCATGATGAGACATGCTTCATAAATACAGAGACCAACTGAGGAAAGGATAAGACATGCCATATTAATACAGAGACCGAATGAAGTAAGGATGAGACATGCCTTATAAATACAGAGACCAACTGAAGTAAGGATGAGACATGTCACATAAATACAGAGACCGACTGAAGTAAGGATGAGACATGCCTTATAAATACAGAGACCAAATGAAGTAAGGATGAGACATGCCTTATAATACAGAGACCGACTGAGTTAAGGATGAGACATGCCTCATAATACAGAGACCAACTGAGGTAAGGATAAGACATGCCATATTAATACAGAGACCGAATGAAGTAAGGATGAGACATGCCTTATAAATATAGAGACCAACTGAAGTAAGGATGAGACATGTCACATAAATACAGAGACCGACTGAAGTAAGGATGAGACATGCCTTATAAATACAGAGACCAACTGAAGTTAGGATGAGACATGCCTTATAATACAGAGACCGACTGAGTTAAGGATGAGACATGCCTCATAATACAGAGACCAACTGAAGTAGGCATGAGACATGCCTCATAATACAGAGACCAACTGAAGTAAAGATGAGAAACACTTTATAAATACAGAGTGACTGAAGTAAGAATGAGACATGCCACATAAATACAGAGACCAACTGAAGTAAGGATGAGACATGCTTCATAAATACAGAGACCAACTGAAGTAAGGATGAGACATGCCTCATAAATACAGAGACCAACTGAGGTAAGGATGAGACATGCCACATAAATACAGAGACCAACTGAAGTAAGGATGAGACATGCTTCATAAATACAGAGACTAACTGAAGTAAGGATGAGACATGCCACATAAATACAGAGACTGACTGAAGTAATCATGAGACATGCCTCATAAATACAGAGACTGACTGAAGTAAGGAGGAGACATGCCATATAATACAGAGACCGACTGAGGTAAGGATGAGACATGCCACATAAATACAGAGACCGACTGAAGTAAGGATGAGACCTGCCTCATAAATACAGAGACCAATTGAAGTAAGGATGAGACATGCCTTATAATACAGAGACCAACTGAGGTAAGGATGAGACATGCCTCACAAATACAGAGACCAACTGAAGAAAAGATGAGACATACTTTATAAATACAGAGTGACTGAAGTAAGAATGAGACAACCCACATAAATACAGAGACCAACAGAAGTAAGGATGAGACATGCCTCATAAATACATAGACCAACTGAGGTAAGGATGAGACATGCCACATAAATACAGAGACCGACTGAAGTAAGGATGAAACATGCCTCATAAATACAGAGACCAACTGAAGTAAGGATGAGACATGCCTCATAAATACAGAGACCAACTGAGGTAAGGATGAGACATGCCACATGAATACAGAGACCGACTGAAGTAAGGATGAGACATGCCTCATAATACAGAATCCAACTGAAGTAAAGATGAGACATGCCTCATAAATACAGAGACCAACTGAAGTAAAGATGAAACATACTTTATAAATACAGAGTGACTGAAGTAAGAATGAGAGATGCCACATAAATACAGAGACCAACTGAAGTAAGGATGAGACATGCTTCATAAATACAGAGACCAACTGAAGTAAGGATGAGACATTCATCATAAATACAGAGACCAACTGAGGTAAAGATGAGACATGCCTCATAAATACAGAGACCAACTGAAGTAAAGATGAAACATACTTTATAAATACAGAGTGACTGAAGTAAGAATGAGAGATGCCAGATAAATACAGAGACCGACTGAAGTAAGGATGAGACATGCTTCATAAATACAGAGACTAACTGAAGTAAGGATGAGACATGTCACATAAATACAGAGACTGACTGAAGTAAGGATGAGACCTGCCTCATAAATACAGAGACCAATTGAAGTAAGGATGAGACATGCCTTATAATACAGAGACCAACTGAGGTAAGGATGAGACATGCCTCATAATACAGAGACCAACTGAAGTAAGGATGAGACATGCCTCATAAATACAGAGACCAACTGAGGTAAGGATGAGACATGCCACATAAATACAGAGACCAACTGAAGTAAGGATGAGACATGCTTCATAAATACAGAGACCAAATGAAGTAAGTATGAGACATGCCTCATAAATGCAGAGACCAATTGAAGTAAAGATGAGACATGCCTCATAAATGCAGAGACCAACTGAGGTAAGGATGAGACATGCCTCATAAATACAGAGACCGACTGAAGTAGGGATGAGGCATGCCTCATAATACAGAAACAAACTGAAGTAAAGATTAGACATGCCTCATAAATACAGAGACCAACCGAAGTAAAGATGAGACATACTTTATAAATACAGAGTGACTGAAGTAAGAATGAGAGATGCTTCATAAATACAGAGACCAACTGAAGTAAGGATGAGACATGCCTCATAAATACAGAGACCAACTGAGGTAAGGATGAGACATGCCACATGAATACAGAGACCGACTGAAGTAAGGATGAGACATGCCTCATAATACAGAATCCAACTGAAGTAAAGATGAGACATGCCTCATAAATACAGAGACCAACTGAAGTAAAGATGAAACATACTTTATAAATACAGAGTGACTGAAGTAAGAATGAGAGATGCCACATAAATACAGAGACCAACTGAAGTAAGGATGAGACATGCCACATGAATACAGAGACCGACTGAAGTAAGGATGAGACATGCCTCATAATACAGAATCCAACTGAAGTAAAGATGAGACATGCCTCATAAATACAGAGACCAACTGAAGTAAAGATGAAACATACTTTATAAATACAGAGTGACTGAAGTAAGAATGAGAGATGCCACATAAATACAGAGACCAACTGAAGTAAGGATGAGACATGCTTCATAAATACAGAGACCAACTGAAGTAAGGATGAGACATTCATCATAAATACAGAGACCAACTGAGGTAAAGATGAGACATGCCTCATAAATACAGAGACCAACTGAAGTAAAGATGAAACATACTTTATAAATACAGAGTGACTGAAGTAAGAATGAGAGATGCCAGATAAATACAGAGACCGACTGAAGTAAGGATGAGACATGCTTCATAAATACAGAGACTAACTGAAGTAAGGATGAGACATGTCACATAAATACAGAGACTGACTGAAGGAAGGATGAGACCTGCCTCATAAATACAGAGACCAATTGAAGTAAGGATGAGACATGCCTTATAATACAGAGACCAACTGAGGTAAGGATGAGACATACCTCATAATACAGAGACCAACTGAAGTAAGGATGAGACATGCCTCATAAATACAGAGACCAACTGAGGTAAGGATGAGACATGCCACATAAATACAGAGACCAACTGAAGTAAGGATGAGACATGCTTCATAAATACAGAGACCAACTGAAGTAAGGATGAGACATGCTTCATAAATACAGAGACCAACTGAAGTAAGGATGAGACATGCCTCATAAATACAGAGACCAACTGAGGTAAGGATGAGACATGCCACATAAATACAGAGACCGACTGAAGTAAGGATGAGACATGCTTCATAAATACAGAAACCAACTGAAGTAAGGATGAGACATGCCACATAAATACAGAGACCGATTGAAGTAAGGATGAGAAAAACCTTATAAATACAGAGACCAACTGAAGTAAGGATGAGACATGCCTTATAATACAGAGACCGACAGGTAAGGATGAGACATGCCACATAAAAACAGAGACCGACTGAAGTAAGGATGAGACAAGCCTCATAAATACAGAGACCAACTGAAGTAAAGATGAGAAACACTTTATAAATACAGAGTGACTGAAGTAAGAATGAGACATGCCACATAAATACAGAGACCAACTGAAGTAAGGATGAGACATGCTTCATAAATACAGAGACCAACTGAAGTAAGGATGAGACATGCCTCATAAATACAGAGACCAACTGAGGTAAGGATGAGACATGCCACATAAATACAGAGACCGACTGAAGTAAGGATGAAACATGCCTCATAAATACAGAGACCAACTGAAGTAAGGATGAGACATGCTACATAAATACAGAGATTGACTGAAGTAATGATGAGACATGCCTCATAAGTACAGAGACTGACTGAAGTAAGGATGAGACATGCCACATAATACAGAGACCAACTGAAGTAAGGATGAGACAAGCCTCATAAATGCAGAGACCAACTGAAGTAAAGATGAGACATGCCTCATAAATGCAGAGACCTACTGAGGTAAGGATGAGTCATGCCTCATAAATACAGAGACCGACTGAAGTAAGGATGAGACATGCCTCGTAATACAGAAACCAACTGAAGTAAAGATGAGACATGCCTCATAAATACAGAGACCAACTGAAGTAAAGATGAGACATACTTTATAAATACAGAGTGACTGAAGTAAGAATGAGAGATGCCACATAAATACAGAGACCAACTGAAGTAAGGATGAGACATGCTTCATAAATACAGAGACCAACTGAAGTAAAGATGAGACATGCCACATAAATACAGAGACTGACTGAAGTAATGATGAGACATGCCTCATAAATACAGAGACTGACTGAAGTAAGGAGGATACATGCCTTATAATACAGAGACCGACTGAGGTAAGGATGAGACATGCCACATAAATACAGAGACCGACTGAAGTAAGGATGAGACCTGCCTCATAAATAGAGAGACCAATTGAAGTAAGGATGAGACATGCCTTATAATACAGAGACCAACTGAGGTAAGGATGAGACATGCCTCATAAATACAGAGACTACCTGAGGTAAGGATGAGACATGCCACATAAATACAGAGACCGACTGAAGTAAGGATGAGACATGCTTCATAAATACAGAGACTAACTGAAGTAAGGATGAGACATGCCACATAAATACAGAGACTGACTGAAGTAATGATGAGACATGCCTCATAAATACAGAGACTGACTGAAGTAAGGAGGATACATGCCTTATAATACAGAGACCGACTGAGGTAAGGATGAGACATGCCACATAAATACAGAGACCGACTGAAGTAAGGATGAGACCTGCCTCATAAATAGAGAGACCAATTGAAGTAAGGATGAGACATGCCTTATAATACAGAGACCAACTGAGGTAAGGATGAGACATGCCTCATAATACAGAGACCAACTGAAGTAGGGATGAGACATGCCTCATAATAAAGAGACCAACTGAAGTAAAGATGAGACATGCCTCACAAATACAGAGACCAACTGAAGTAAAGATGAGACATACTTTATAAATACAGAGTGACTGAAGTAAGAAAGAGACATGCCACATACATACAGAGACCAACTAAAGTAAGGATGAGATATGCTTCATAAATACAGAGACCAACTGAAGTAAGGATGAGACATGCCTCATAAATACAGAGACCAACTGAGGTAAAGATGAGACATACTTTATAAATACAGAGTGACTGAAGTAAGAATGAGAGATGCCACATAAATACAGAGACCGACTGAAGTAAGGATGAGACATGCTTCATAAATACAGAGAACAACTGAAGCAAGGATGAGACATGCAACATAAATACAGAGACCGACTGAAGTAAGGATGAGACAACCTTATAAATACAGAGACCAACTGAAGTAAGGATGAGACATGACTTATAATACAGAGACCGACTGAGGTAAGGATGAGACATGCCACATAAATACAGAGACCGACTGAAGTAAGGATGAGACTTGTCTCATAAATACAGAGACCAACTGAAGTAAGGATGAGACATGACTTATAATACAGAGACCAACTGAGGTAAGGATGAGGCATGCCACATAAATACAGAGACCGACTGAAGTAAGCATGAGACCTGCCTCATAAATACAGAGACGTACTGAAGTAAGGATGAGACATGCCTCATAAATACAGAGACCAACTGAGGTAAGGATGAGACATGCCACATAAATACAGAGACCGACTGAAGTAAGGATGAGACATGCTTCATAAATACAGAGACTAACTGAAGTAAGGATGAGACATGCCACATAAATACAGAGACTGACTGAAGTAATGATGAGACATGCCTCATAAATACAGAGACTGACTGAAGTAAGGAGGATACATGCCTTATAATACAGAGACCGACTGAGGTAAGGATGAGACATGCCACATAAATACAGAGACCGACTGAAGTAAGGATGAGACCTGCCTCATAAATAGAGAGACCAATTGAAGTAAGGATGAGACATGCTTCATAAATACAGAGACTAACTGAAGTAAGGATGAGACATGCCACATAAATACAGAGACTGACTGAAGTAATGATGAGACATGCCTCATAAATACAGAGACCAACTGAAGTAGGGATGAGACATGCGTCATAAATACAGAGACCAACTGAAGTAAGGATGAGACATGCCTCATAAATACAGAGACCAACTGAGGTAAGGATGAGGCATGCCACATAAATACAGAGACCGACTGAAGTAAGCATGAGACCTGCCTCATAAATACAGAGACCAACTGAAGTAAGGATGAGACATGCCTCATAAATACAGAGACCAACTGAGGTAAGGATGAGACATGCCACATAAATACAGAGACCGACTGAAGTAAGGATGAGACATGCTTCATAAATACAGAGACTAATTGAAGTAAGGATGAGACATGCCTCATAAATACAGAGACCAACTGAGGTAAGGATGAGACATGCCACATAAATACAGAGACCGACTGAAGTAAGGATGAGACATGCTTCATAAATACAGAGACTAACTGAAGTAAGGATGAGACATGCCACATAAATACAGAGACTGACTGAAGTTATGATGAGACATGCCTCATAAATACAGAGACTGACTGAAGTAAGGAGGATACATGCCTTATAATACAGAGACCGACTGAGGTAAGGATGAGACATGCCACATAAATACAGAGACCGACTGAAGTAAGGATGAGACCTGCCTCATGTATAGAGAGACCAATTGAAGTAAGGATGAGACATGCCTTATAATACAGAGAACAACTGAGGTAAGGATGAGACATGCCTCATAATACAGAGACCAACTGAAGTAGGGATGAGACATGCCTCATAATAAAGAGACCAACTGAAGTAAAGATGAGACATGCCTCACAAATACAGAGACCAACTGAAGTAAAGATGAGACATACTTTATAAATACAGAGTGTCTGAAGTAAGAATGAGACATGCCACATACATACAGAGACCAACTAAAGTAAGGATGAGATATGCTTCATAAATACAGAGACCAACTGAAGTAAGGATGAGACATGCCTCATAAATACAGAGACCAACTGAGGTAAAGATGAGACATACTTTATAAATACAGAGTGACTGAAGTAAGAATGAGAGATGCCACATAAATACAGAGACCGACTGAAGTAAGGATGAGACATGCTTCATAAATACAGAGAACAACTGAAGCAAGGATGAGACATGCAACATAAATACAGAGACCGACTGAAGTAAGGATGAGACAACCTTATAAATACAGAGACCAACTGAAGTAAGGATGAGACATGCCTTATAATACAGAGACCGACTGAGGTAAGGATGAGACATGCCACATAAATACAGAGACCAACTGAAGTAAGTATAAGACATGCCTCATAATACAGAGACGAACTGACGTAAGGATGAGACATGCCACATAAATACAGAGACCGACTGAAGTAAGGATGAGACCTGCCTCATAGGGACAGAGACCAACTGAAGTAATGATGAGACATGCTTCATAAATACAGAGACCAACTGAGGTAAGGAGAAGACATGCCACATTAATACAGAGACCGAATGAAGTAAGGATGAGACATGCCTTATAAATACAGAGACCAACTAAAGTAAGGATGAGACATGCCACATAAATACAGAGACTGACTGAAGTAAGTATGAGACATGTCTTATAAATACAGAGACCAACTGAAGTAAGAATGAGACATGCCTTATAATACAGAGACCGACTGAGGTAAGGATGAGACATGCCTCATAATACAGAGACCAACTGAAGTATGGATGAGACATGCCTCATAATACAGAAACCAACTGAAGTAAAGATGAGACATGCCTCATAAATACAGAGACCAACTGAAGTAAAGATGAGAAACACTTTATAAATACAGAGTGACTGAAGTAAGAATGAGACATGCCACATAAATACAGAGACCAACTGAAGTAAGGATGAGACATGCTTCATAAATACAGAGACCAACTGAAGTAAGGATGAGACATGCCTCATAAATACAGAGACCAACTGAGGTAAGGATGAGACATACCACATAAATACAGAGACAGACTGAAGTAAGGATGAAACATACTTCATAAATACAGAGACCAACTGAAGTAAGGATGAGACATGCCAAATAACTACAGAGACTGACTGAAGTAATGATGAGACATGCCTAATAAGTACAGAGACTGACTGAAGTAGGGATGAGACATGCCACATAATACAGAGACCAACTGAAGTAAAGATGAGACATGCCTCATAAATGCAGAGACCAACTGAGGTAAGGATGAGACATGCCTCATAAATACAGAGACCGACTGAAGTAGGGATGAGGCATGCCTCATAATACAGAAACCAACTGAAGTAAAGATGAGACATGCCTCATAAATACAGAGACCAACCGAAGTAAAGATGAGACATACTTTATAAATACAGAGTGACTGAAGTAAGAATGAGAGATGCCACATAAATACAGAGACCAACTGAAGTAAAGATGAGACATGCTTCATAAATGCAGGGACCAACTGAGGTAAGGATGAGACATGCCTCATAAATACAGAGACCGACTGAAGTAGGGATGAGGCATGCCTCATAATACAGAAACCAACTGAAGTAAGGATGAGAAATGCCTCATAAATACAGAGACCCACTGAGGTAAGGATGAGACATGCCACATAAATACAGAGACCGACTGAAGTAAGGATGAGACATGCCTCATAATACAGAAACCAACTGAAGTAAGGATGAGACATGCCACATAACTACAGAGACTGACTGAAGCAAGGATGAGACATGCAACATAAATACAGAGACCGACTGAAGTAAGGATGAGACAACCTTATAAATACAGAGACCAACTGAAGTAAGGATGAGACATGCCTTATAATACAGAGACCGACTGAGGTAAGGATGAGACATGCCACATAAATACAGAGACCAACTGAAGTAAGTATAAGACATGCCTCATAATACAGAGACGAACTGACGTAAGGATGAGACATGCCACATAAATACAGAGACCGACTGAAGTAAGGATGAGACCTGCCTCATAGGGACAGAGACCAACTGAAGTAATGATGAGACATGCTTCATAAATACAGAGACCAACTGAGGTAAGGAGAAGACATGCCACATTAATACAGAGACCGAATGAAGTAAGGATGAGACATGCCTTATAAATACAGAGACCATCTGAAGTAAGGATGAGACATGCCACATAAATACAGAGACTGACTGAAGTAAGGATGAGACATGTCTTATAAATACAGAGACCAACTGAAGTAAGAATGAGACATGCCTTATAATACAGAGACCGACTGAGGTAAGGATGAGACATGCCTCATAATACAGAGACCAACTGAAGTATGGATGAGACATGCCTCATAATACAGAAACCAACTGAAGTAAAGATGAGACATGCCTCATAAATACAGAGACCAACTGAAGTAAAGATGAGAAACACTTTATAAATACAGAGTGACTGAAGTAAGAATGAGACATGCCACATAAATACAGAGACCAACTGAAGTAAGGATGAGACATGCTTCATAAATACAGAGACCAACTGAAGTAAGGATGAGACATGCCTCATAAATACAGAGACCAACTGAGGTAAGGATGAGACATGCTTCATAAATACAGAGACCAACTGAAGTAAGGATGAGACATGCCAAATAACTACAGAGACTGACTGAAGTAATGATGAGACATGCCTAATAAGTACAGAGACTGACTGAAGTAAGGATGAGACATGCAACATAATACAGAGACCAACTGAAGTAAAGATGAGTCATGCCTCATAAATGCAGAGACCAACTGAGGTAAGGATGAGACATGCCTCATAAATACAGAGACCGACTGAAGTAGGGATGAGGCATGCCTCATAATACAGAAACCAACTGAAGTAAAGATGAGACATGCCTCATAAATACAGAGACCAACCGAAGTAAAGATGAGACATACTTTATAAATACAGAGTGACTGAAGTAAGAATGAGAGATGCCACATAAATACAGAGACCAACTGAAGTAAAGATGAGACATGCCTCATAAATGCAGAGACCAACTGAGGTAAGGATGAGACAAGCCTCATAAATACAGAGACCGACTGAAGTAGGGATGAGGCATGCCTCATAATACAGAAACCAACTGAAGTAAGGATGAGAAATGCCTCATAAATACAGAGACCCACTGAGGTAAGGATGAGACATGCCACATAAATACAGAGACCGACTGAAGTAAGGATGAGACATGCCTCATAATACAGAAACCAACTGAAGTAAGGATGAGACATGCCACATAACTACAGAGACTGACTGAAGTAATGATGAGACATGCCTAATAAGTACAGAGACCGACTGAAGTAAGGATGAGCCATGCCTCATAAATACAGAGAGCAACTGAAGTAAAGATGAGAAATACTTTATAAATACAGAGTGACTGAAGTAAGAATGAGACATACCACATAAATACAGAGACCAACTGAAGTAAGGATGAGACATGGCTCATAAATACAGAGACCAACTGAGGTAAGGATGAGACATGCCACATAAATACAGAGACCGACTGAAGTAAGGATGAGACATGCTTCATAAATACAGAGACCAACTGAAGTAAGGATGAGACATGCCTCATAAATACAGAGACCAACTGAGGTAAGGATGAGACATGCCACATAAATACAGAGACCGACTGAAGTAAGGATGAGACATGCTTCATAAATACAGAGAACAACTGAAGTAAGGATGAGACATGCCACATAAATACAGAGACCAACTGAAGTAAGGATGAGACATGCCTTATAATACAGAGACCGACTGAGGTAAGGATGAGACATGCCACATAAATACAGAGACCGACTGAAGTAAGCATGAGACCTGCCTCATAAATACAGAGACCAACTGAAGTAAGTATAAGACATGCCTCATAATACAGAGACGAACTGACGTAAGGATGAGACATGCCACATAAATACAGAGACCGACTGAAGTAAGGATGAGACCTGCCTCATAGGGACAGAGACCAACTGAAGTAATGATGAGACATACTTCATAAATACAGAGACCAACTGAGGTAAGGATAAGACATGCCACATTAATACAGAGACCCAATGAAATAAGGATGAGACATGCCTTATAAATACAGAGACCAACTGAAGTAAGGATGAGACATTCCACATAAATACAGAGATCGACTGAAGTAAGGATGAGACATGCCTTATAAATACAGAGACCAACTGAAGTAAGAATGAGACATGCCTTATAATACAGAGACCGACTGAGGTAAGGATGAGACATGCCTCATAATACAGAGACCAACTGAAGTAGGGATGAGACATGCCTCAGAATACAGAAACCAACTGAAGTAAAGATGAGACATGCCTCATAAATACAGAGACCAACGGAAGTAAAGATGAGAAACACTTTATAAATACAGAGTGATTGAAGTAAGAATGAGACATGCCACATAAAAACAGAGACCAACTGAAGTAAGGATGAGACATGCTTCATAAATACAGAGACCAACTGAAGTAAGGATGAGACATGCCTCATAAATACAGAGACCAACTGAGGTATGGATGAGACATACCACATAAATACAGAGACCGACTGAAGTAAGGATGAAACATGCTTCATAAATACAGAGACCAACTGAAGTAAGGATGAGACATGCCACATAACTACAGAGACTGACTGAAGTAATGATGAGACATGCCTAATAAGTACAGAGACTGACTGAAGTAAGGATGAGACATGCCACATAATACAGAGACCAACTGAAGTAAAGATGAGACATGCCTCATAAATACAGAGACCAACTGAGGTAAGGATGAGACATGCCTCATAAATACAGAGACCGACTGAAGTAGGGATGACGCATGCCTCATAATACAGAAACCAACTGAAGTAAAGATGAGACATGCCTCATAAATACAGAGACCAACCGAAGTAAAGATGAGACATACTTTATAAATACAGAGTGACTGAAGTAAGAATGAGAGATGCCACATAAATACAGAGACCAACTGAAGTAAGGATGAGACATGCTTCATAAATACAGAGACCGACTGAAGTAAGGATGAGACATGTCACTTAAATACAGAGACCGACTGAAGTAAGGATGAGCCATGCCTCATAAATACAGAGAGCAACTGAAGTAAAGATGAGAAATACTTTATAAATACAGAGTGACTGAAGTAAGAATGAGACATACCACATAAATACAGAGACCAACTGAAGTAAGGATGAGACATGCTTCATAAATACAGAGACCAACTGAAGTAAGGATGAGACATGCCTCATAAATACAGAGACCAACTGAGGTAAGGATGAGACATGCCACATAAATACAGAGACCGACTGAAGTAAGGATGAGACATGCCTCATAATACAGAGACCAACTGAAGTAGGGATGAGACATGCCTCATAATACAGAGACCAACCGAAGTAAAGATGAGACATACTTTATAAATACAGAGTGACTGAAGTAAGAATGAGAGATGCTTCATAAATACAGAGACCAACTGAAGTAAGGATGAGACATGCCTCATAAATACAGAGACCAACTGAGGTAAGGATGAGACATGCCACATAAATACAGAGACCGACCGAAGTAAGGATGAGACATGCCTCATAAATACAGAGACCAACTGAAGTAAAGATGAGACATACTTTATTAATACAGAGTGACTGATGTAAGAATGAGAGATGCCACATAAATACAGAGACCAACTGAAGTAAGGATGAGACATGCTTCATAAATACAGAGACCAACTGAAGTAAGGATAAGACATGCCTCATAATACAGAGACCAACTGACGTAAGGATGAGACATGCCACATAAATAAAGAGACCGACTGAAGTAAGGATGAGACCTGCCTCATAAGTACAGAGACAAACTGAAGTCATGATGAGACATGCTTCATAAATACAGAGACCAACTGAGGAAAGGATAAGACATGCCATATTAATACAGAGACCGAATGAAGTAAGGATGAGACATGCCTTATAAATACAGAGACCAACTGAAGTAAGGATGAGACATGTCACATAAATACAGAGACCGACTGAAGTAAGGATGAGACATGCCTTATAAATACAGAGACCAAATGAAGTAAGGATGAGACATGCCTTATAATACAGAGACCGACTGAGTTAAGGATGAGACATGCCTCATAATACAGAGACCAACTGAGGTAAGGATAAGACATGCCATATTAATACAGAGACCGAATGAAGTAAGGATGAGACATGCCTTATAAATATAGAGACCAACTGAAGTAAGGATGAGACATGTCACATAAATACAGAGACCGACTGAAGTAAGGATGAGACATGCCTTATAAATACAGAGACCAACTGAAGTAAGGATGAGACATGCCTTATAATACAGAGACCGACTGAGTTAAGGATGAGACATGCCTCATAATACAGAGACCAACTGAAGTAGGCATGAGACATGCCTCATAATACAGAGACCAACTGAAGTAAAGATGAGAAACACTTTATAAATACAGAGTGACTGAAGTAAGAATGAGACATGCCACATAAATACAGAGACCAACTGAAGTAAGGATGAGACATGCTTCATAAATACAGAGACCAACTGAAGTAAGGATGAGACATGCCTCATAAATACAGAGACCAACTGAGGTAAGGATGAGACATGCCACATAAATACAGAGACCAACTGAAGTAAGGATGAGACATGCTTCATAAATACAGAGACTAACTGAAGTAAGGATGAGACATGCCACATAAATACAGAGACTGACTGAAGTAATCATGAGACATGCCTCATAAATACAGAGACTGACTGAAGTAAGGAGGAGACATGCCATATAATACAGAGACCGACTGAGGTAAAGATGAGACATGCCTCATAAATACAGAGACCAACTGAGGTAAGGATGAGACATGCCTCATAAATACAGAGACCGACTGAAGTAGGGATGACGCATGCCTCATAATACAGAAACCAACTGAAGTAAAGATGAGACATGCCTCATAAATACAGAGACCAACCGAAGTAAAGATGAGACATACTTTATAAATACAGAGTGACTGAAGTAAGAATGAGAGATGCCACATAAATACAGAGACCAACTGAAGTAAGGATGAGACATGCTTCATAAATACAGAGACCGACTGAAGTAAGGATGAGACATGTCACTTAAATACAGAGACCGACTGAAGTAAGGATGAGCCATGCCTCATAAATACAGAGAGCAACTGAAGTAAAGATGAGAAATACTTTATAAATACAGAGTGACTGAAGTAAGAATGAGACATACCACATAAATACAGAGACCAACTGAAGTAAGGATGAGACATGCTTCATAAATACAGAGACCAACTGAAGTAAGGATGAGACATGCCTCATAAATACAGAGACCAACTGAGGTAAGGATGAGACATGCCACATAAATACAGAGACCGACTGAAGTAAGGATGAGACATGCCTCATAATACAGAGACCAACTGAAGTAGGGATGAGACATGCCTCATAATACAGAGACCAACCGAAGTAAAGATGAGACATACTTTATAAATACAGAGTGACTGAAGTAAGAATGAGAGATGCTTCATAAATACAGAGACCAACTGAAGTAAGGATGAGACATGCCTCATAAATACAGAGACCAACTGAGGTAAGGATGAGACATGCCACATAAATACAGAGACCGACCGAAGTAAGGATGAGACATGCCTCATAAATACAGAGACCAACTGAAGTAAAGATGAGACATACTTTATTAATACAGAGTGACTGATGTAAGAATGAGAGATGCCACATAAATACAGAGACCAACTGAAGTAAGGATGAGACATGCTTCATAAATACAGAGACCAACTGAAGTAAGGATAAGACATGCCTCATAATACAGAGACCAACTGACGTAAGGATGAGACATGCCACATAAATAAAGAGACCGACTGAAGTAAGGATGAGACCTGCCTCATAAGTACAGAGACAAACTGAAGTCATGATGAGACATGCTTCATAAATACAGAGACCAACTGAGGAAAGGATAAGACATGCCATATTAATACAGAGACCGAATGAAGTAAGGATGAGACATGCCTTATAAATACAGAGACCAACTGAAGTAAGGATGAGACATGTCACATAAATACAGAGACCGACTGAAGTAAGGATGAGACATGCCTTATAAATACAGAGACCAAATGAAGTAAGGATGAGACATGCCTTATAATACAGAGACCGACTGAGTTAAGGATGAGACATGCCTCATAATACAGAGACCAACTGAGGTAAGGATAAGACATGCCATATTAATACAGAGACCGAATGAAGTAAGGATGAGACATGCCTTATAAATATAGAGACCAACTGAAGTAAGGATGAGACATGTCACATAAATACAGAGACCGACTGAAGTAAGGATGAGACATGCCTTATAAATACAGAGACCAACTGAAGTTAGGATGAGACATGCCTTATAATACAGAGACCGACTGAGTTAAGGATGAGACATGCCTCATAATACAGAGACCAACTGAAGTAGGCATGAGACATGCCTCATAATACAGAGACCAACTGAAGTAAAGATGAGAAACACTTTATAAATACAGAGTGACTGAAGTAAGAATGAGACATGCCACATAAATACAGAGACCAACTGAAGTAAGGATGAGACATGCTTCATAAATACAGAGACCAACTGAAGTAAGGATGAGACATGCCTCATAAATACAGAGACCAACTGAGGTAAGGATGAGACATGCCACATAAATACAGAGACCAACTGAAGTAAGGATGAGACATGCTTCATAAATACAGAGACTAACTGAAGTAAGGATGAGACATGCCACATAAATACAGAGACTGACTGAAGTAATCATGAGACATGCCTCATAAATACAGAGACTGACTGAAGTAAGGAGGAGACATGCCATATAATACAGAGACCGACTGAGGTAAGGATGAGACATGCCACATAAATACAGAGACCGACTGAAGTAAGGATGAGACCTGCCTCATAAATACAGAGACCAATTGAAGTAAGGATGAGACATGCCTTATAATACAGAGACCAACTGAGGTAAGGATGAGACATGCCTCACAAATACAGAGACCAACTGAAGAAAAGATGAGACATACTTTATAAATACAGAGTGACTGAAGTAAGAATGAGACAACCCACATAAATACAGAGACCAACAGAAGTAAGGATGAGACATGCCTCATAAATACATAGACCAACTGAGGTAAGGATGAGACATGCCACATAAATACAGAGACCGACTGAAGTAAGGATGAAACATGCCTCATAAATACAGAGACCAACTGAAGTAAGGATGAGACATGCCTCATAAATACAGAGACCAACTGAGGTAAGGATGAGACATGCCACATGAATACAGAGACCGACTGAAGTAAGGATGAGACATGCCTCATAATACAGAATCCAACTGAAGTAAAGATGAGACATGCCTCATAAATACAGAGACCAACTGAAGTAAAGATGAAACATACTTTATAAATACAGAGTGACTGAAGTAAGAATGAGAGATGCCACATAAATACAGAGACCAACTGAAGTAAGGATGAGACATGCTTCATAAATACAGAGACCAACTGAAGTAAGGATGAGACATTCATCATAAATACAGAGACCAACTGAGGTAAAGATGAGACATGCCTCATAAATACAGAGACCAACTGAAGTAAAGATGAAACATACTTTATAAATACAGAGTGACTGAAGTAAGAATGAGAGATGCCAGATAAATACAGAGACCGACTGAAGTAAGGATGAGACATGCTTCATAAATACAGAGACTAACTGAAGTAAGGATGAGACATGTCACATAAATACAGAGACTGACTGAAGTAAGGATGAGACCTGCCTCATAAATACAGAGACCAATTGAAGTAAGGATGAGACATGCCTTATAATACAGAGACCAACTGAGGTAAGGATGAGACATGCCTCATAATACAGAGACCAACTGAAGTAAGGATGAGACATGCCTCATAAATACAGAGACCAACTGAGGTAAGGATGAGACATGCCACATAAATACAGAGACCAACTGAAGTAAGGATGAGACATGCTTCATAAATACAGAGACCAAATGAAGTAAGTATGAGACATGCCTCATAAATGCAGAGACCAATTGAAGTAAAGATGAGACATGCCTCATAAATGCAGAGACCAACTGAGGTAAGGATGAGACATGCCTCATAAATACAGAGACCGACTGAAGTAGGGATGAGGCATGCCTCATAATACAGAAACAAACTGAAGTAAAGATTAGACATGCCTCATAAATACAGAGACCAACCGAAGTAAAGATGAGACATACTTTATAAATACAGAGTGACTGAAGTAAGAATGAGAGATGCTTCATAAATACAGAGACCAACTGAAGTAAGGATGAGACATGCCTCATAAATACAGAGACCAACTGAGGTAAGGATGAGACATGCCACATGAATACAGAGACCGACTGAAGTAAGGATGAGACATGCCTCATAATACAGAATCCAACTGAAGTAAAGATGAGACATGCCTCATAAATACAGAGACCAACTGAAGTAAAGATGAAACATACTTTATAAATACAGAGTGACTGAAGTAAGAATGAGAGATGCCACATAAATACAGAGACCAACTGAAGTAAGGATGAGACATGCCACATGAATACAGAGACCGACTGAAGTAAGGATGAGACATGCCTCATAATACAGAATCCAACTGAAGTAAAGATGAGACATGCCTCATAAATACAGAGACCAACTGAAGTAAAGATGAAACATACTTTATAAATACAGAGTGACTGAAGTAAGAATGAGAGATGCCACATAAATACAGAGACCAACTGAAGTAAGGATGAGACATGCTTCATAAATACAGAGACCAACTGAAGTAAGGATGAGACATTCATCATAAATACAGAGACCAACTGAGGTAAAGATGAGACATGCCTCATAAATACAGAGACCAACTGAAGTAAAGATGAAACATACTTTATAAATACAGAGTGACTGAAGTAAGAATGAGAGATGCCAGATAAATACAGAGACCGACTGAAGTAAGGATGAGACATGCTTCATAAATACAGAGACTAACTGAAGTAAGGATGAGACATGTCACATAAATACAGAGACTGACTGAAGGAAGGATGAGACCTGCCTCATAAATACAGAGACCAATTGAAGTAAGGATGAGACATGCCTTATAATACAGAGACCAACTGAGGTAAGGATGAGACATACCTCATAATACAGAGACCAACTGAAGTAAGGATGAGACATGCCTCATAAATACAGAGACCAACTGAGGTAAGGATGAGACATGCCACATAAATACAGAGACCAACTGAAGTAAGGATGAGACATGCTTCATAAATACAGAGACCAACTGAAGTAAGGATGAGACATGCTTCATAAATACAGAGACCAACTGAAGTAAGGATGAGACATGCCTCATAAATACAGAGACCAACTGAGGTAAGGATGAGACATGCCACATAAATACAGAGACCGACTGAAGTAAGGATGAGACATGCTTCATAAATACAGAAACCAACTGAAGTAAGGATGAGACATGCCACATAAATACAGAGACCGATTGAAGTAAGGATGAGAAAAACCTTATAAATACAGAGACCAACTGAAGTAAGGATGAGACATGCCTTATAATACAGAGACCGACAGGTAAGGATGAGACATGCCACATAAAAACAGAGACCGACTGAAGTAAGGATGAGACAAGCCTCATAAATACAGAGACCAACTGAAGTAAAGATGAGAAACACTTTATAAATACAGAGTGACTGAAGTAAGAATGAGACATGCCACATAAATACAGAGACCAACTGAAGTAAGGATGAGACATGCTTCATAAATACAGAGACCAACTGAAGTAAGGATGAGACATGCCTCATAAATACAGAGACCAACTGAGGTAAGGATGAGACATGCCACATAAATACAGAGACCGACTGAAGTAAGGATGAAACATGCCTCATAAATACAGAGACCAACTGAAGTAAGGATGAGACATGCTACATAAATACAGAGATTGACTGAAGTAATGATGAGACATGCCTCATAAGTACAGAGACTGACTGAAGTAAGGATGAGACATGCCACATAATACAGAGACCAACTGAAGTAAGGATGAGACAAGCCTCATAAATGCAGAGACCAACTGAAGTAAAGATGAGACATGCCTCATAAATGCAGAGACCTACTGAGGTAAGGATGAGTCATGCCTCATAAATACAGAGACCGACTGAAGTAAGGATGAGACATGCCTCGTAATACAGAAACCAACTGAAGTAAAGATGAGACATGCCTCATAAATACAGAGACCAACTGAAGTAAAGATGAGACATACTTTATAAATACAGAGTGACTGAAGTAAGAATGAGAGATGCCACATAAATACAGAGACCAACTGAAGTAAGGATGAGACATGCTTCATAAATACAGAGACCAACTGAAGTAAAGATGAGACATGCCACATAAATACAGAGACTGACTGAAGTAATGATGAGACATGCCTCATAAATACAGAGACTGACTGAAGTAAGGAGGATACATGCCTTATAATACAGAGACCGACTGAGGTAAGGATGAGACATGCCACATAAATACAGAGACCGACTGAAGTAAGGATGAGACCTGCCTCATAAATAGAGAGACCAATTGAAGTAAGGATGAGACATGCCTTATAATACAGAGACCAACTGAGGTAAGGATGAGACATGCCTCATAAATACAGAGACTACCTGAGGTAAGGATGAGACATGCCACATAAATACAGAGACCGACTGAAGTAAGGATGAGACATGCTTCATAAATACAGAGACTAACTGAAGTAAGGATGAGACATGCCACATAAATACAGAGACTGACTGAAGTAATGATGAGACATGCCTCATAAATACAGAGACTGACTGAAGTAAGGAGGATACATGCCTTATAATACAGAGACCGACTGAGGTAAGGATGAGACATGCCACATAAATACAGAGACCGACTGAAGTAAGGATGAGACCTGCCTCATAAATAGAGAGACCAATTGAAGTAAGGATGAGACATGCCTTATAATACAGAGACCAACTGAGGTAAGGATGAGACATGCCTCATAATACAGAGACCAACTGAAGTAGGGATGAGACATGCCTCATAATAAAGAGACCAACTGAAGTAAAGATGAGACATGCCTCACAAATACAGAGACCAACTGAAGTAAAGATGAGACATACTTTATAAATACAGAGTGACTGAAGTAAGAAAGAGACATGCCACATACATACAGAGACCAACTAAAGTAAGGATGAGATATGCTTCATAAATACAGAGACCAACTGAAGTAAGGATGAGACATGCCTCATAAATACAGAGACCAACTGAGGTAAAGATGAGACATACTTTATAAATACAGAGTGACTGAAGTAAGAATGAGAGATGCCACATAAATACAGAGACCGACTGAAGTAAGGATGAGACATGCTTCATAAATACAGAGAACAACTGAAGCAAGGATGAGACATGCAACATAAATACAGAGACCGACTGAAGTAAGGATGAGACAACCTTATAAATACAGAGACCAACTGAAGTAAGGATGAGACATGACTTATAATACAGAGACCGACTGAGGTAAGGATGAGACATGCCACATAAATACAGAGACCGACTGAAGTAAGGATGAGACTTGTCTCATAAATACAGAGACCAACTGAAGTAAGGATGAGACATGACTTATAATACAGAGACCAACTGAGGTAAGGATGAGGCATGCCACATAAATACAGAGACCGACTGAAGTAAGCATGAGACCTGCCTCATAAATACAGAGACGTACTGAAGTAAGGATGAGACATGCCTCATAAATACAGAGACCAACTGAGGTAAGGATGAGACATGCCACATAAATACAGAGACCGACTGAAGTAAGGATGAGACATGCTTCATAAATACAGAGACTAACTGAAGTAAGGATGAGACATGCCACATAAATACAGAGACTGACTGAAGTAATGATGAGACATGCCTCATAAATACAGAGACTGACTGAAGTAAGGAGGATACATGCCTTATAATACAGAGACCGACTGAGGTAAGGATGAGACATGCCACATAAATACAGAGACCGACTGAAGTAAGGATGAGACCTGCCTCATAAATAGAGAGACCAATTGAAGTAAGGATGAGACATGCTTCATAAATACAGAGACTAACTGAAGTAAGGATGAGACATGCCACATAAATACAGAGACTGACTGAAGTAATGATGAGACATGCCTCATAAATACAGAGACCAACTGAAGTAGGGATGAGACATGCGTCATAAATACAGAGACCAACTGAAGTAAGGATGAGACATGCCTCATAAATACAGAGACCAACTGAGGTAAGGATGAGGCATGCCACATAAATACAGAGACCGACTGAAGTAAGCATGAGACCTGCCTCATAAATACAGAGACCAACTGAAGTAAGGATGAGACATGCCTCATAAATACAGAGACCAACTGAGGTAAGGATGAGACATGCCACATAAATACAGAGACCGACTGAAGTAAGGATGAGACATGCTTCATAAATACAGAGACTAATTGAAGTAAGGATGAGACATGCCTCATAAATACAGAGACCAACTGAGGTAAGGATGAGACATGCCACATAAATACAGAGACCGACTGAAGTAAGGATGAGACATGCTTCATAAATACAGAGACTAACTGAAGTAAGGATGAGACATGCCACATAAATACAGAGACTGACTGAAGTTATGATGAGACATGCCTCATAAATACAGAGACTGACTGAAGTAAGGAGGATACATGCCTTATAATACAGAGACCGACTGAGGTAAGGATGAGACATGCCACATAAATACAGAGACCGACTGAAGTAAGGATGAGACCTGCCTCATGTATAGAGAGACCAATTGAAGTAAGGATGAGACATGCCTTATAATACAGAGAACAACTGAGGTAAGGATGAGACATGCCTCATAATACAGAGACCAACTGAAGTAGGGATGAGACATGCCTCATAATAAAGAGACCAACTGAAGTAAAGATGAGACATGCCTCACAAATACAGAGACCAACTGAAGTAAAGATGAGACATACTTTATAAATACAGAGTGTCTGAAGTAAGAATGAGACATGCCACATACATACAGAGACCAACTAAAGTAAGGATGAGATATGCTTCATAAATACAGAGACCAACTGAAGTAAGGATGAGACATGCCTCATAAATACAGAGACCAACTGAGGTAAAGATGAGACATACTTTATAAATACAGAGTGACTGAAGTAAGAATGAGAGATGCCACATAAATACAGAGACCGACTGAAGTAAGGATGAGACATGCTTCATAAATACAGAGAACAACTGAAGCAAGGATGAGACATGCAACATAAATACAGAGACCGACTGAAGTAAGGATGAGACAACCTTATAAATACAGAGACCAACTGAAGTAAGGATGAGACATGCCTTATAATACAGAGACCGACTGAGGTAAGGATGAGACATGCCACATAAATACAGAGACCAACTGAAGTAAGTATAAGACATGCCTCATAATACAGAGACGAACTGACGTAAGGATGAGACATGCCACATAAATACAGAGACCGACTGAAGTAAGGATGAGACCTGCCTCATAGGGACAGAGACCAACTGAAGTAATGATGAGACATGCTTCATAAATACAGAGACCAACTGAGGTAAGGAGAAGACATGCCACATTAATACAGAGACCGAATGAAGTAAGGATGAGACATGCCTTATAAATACAGAGACCAACTAAAGTAAGGATGAGACATGCCACATAAATACAGAGACTGACTGAAGTAAGTATGAGACATGTCTTATAAATACAGAGACCAACTGAAGTAAGAATGAGACATGCCTTATAATACAGAGACCGACTGAGGTAAGGATGAGACATGCCTCATAATACAGAGACCAACTGAAGTATGGATGAGACATGCCTCATAATACAGAAACCAACTGAAGTAAAGATGAGACATGCCTCATAAATACAGAGACCAACTGAAGTAAAGATGAGAAACACTTTATAAATACAGAGTGACTGAAGTAAGAATGAGACATGCCACATAAATACAGAGACCAACTGAAGTAAGGATGAGACATGCTTCATAAATACAGAGACCAACTGAAGTAAGGATGAGACATGCCTCATAAATACAGAGACCAACTGAGGTAAGGATGAGACATACCACATAAATACAGAGACAGACTGAAGTAAGGATGAAACATACTTCATAAATACAGAGACCAACTGAAGTAAGGATGAGACATGCCAAATAACTACAGAGACTGACTGAAGTAATGATGAGACATGCCTAATAAGTACAGAGACTGACTGAAGTAGGGATGAGACATGCCACATAATACAGAGACCAACTGAAGTAAAGATGAGACATGCCTCATAAATGCAGAGACCAACTGAGGTAAGGATGAGACATGCCTCATAAATACAGAGACCGACTGAAGTAGGGATGAGGCATGCCTCATAATACAGAAACCAACTGAAGTAAAGATGAGACATGCCTCATAAATACAGAGACCAACCGAAGTAAAGATGAGACATACTTTATAAATACAGAGTGACTGAAGTAAGAATGAGAGATGCCACATAAATACAGAGACCAACTGAAGTAAAGATGAGACATGCTTCATAAATGCAGGGACCAACTGAGGTAAGGATGAGACATGCCTCATAAATACAGAGACCGACTGAAGTAGGGATGAGGCATGCCTCATAATACAGAAACCAACTGAAGTAAGGATGAGAAATGCCTCATAAATACAGAGACCCACTGAGGTAAGGATGAGACATGCCACATAAATACAGAGACCGACTGAAGTAAGGATGAGACATGCCTCATAATACAGAAACCAACTGAAGTAAGGATGAGACATGCCACATAACTACAGAGACTGACTGAAGCAAGGATGAGACATGCAACATAAATACAGAGACCGACTGAAGTAAGGATGAGACAACCTTATAAATACAGAGACCAACTGAAGTAAGGATGAGACATGCCTTATAATACAGAGACCGACTGAGGTAAGGATGAGACATGCCACATAAATACAGAGACCAACTGAAGTAAGTATAAGACATGCCTCATAATACAGAGACGAACTGACGTAAGGATGAGACATGCCACATAAATACAGAGACCGACTGAAGTAAGGATGAGACCTGCCTCATAGGGACAGAGACCAACTGAAGTAATGATGAGACATGCTTCATAAATACAGAGACCAACTGAGGTAAGGAGAAGACATGCCACATTAATACAGAGACCGAATGAAGTAAGGATGAGACATGCCTTATAAATACAGAGACCATCTGAAGTAAGGATGAGACATGCCACATAAATACAGAGACTGACTGAAGTAAGGATGAGACATGTCTTATAAATACAGAGACCAACTGAAGTAAGAATGAGACATGCCTTATAATACAGAGACCGACTGAGGTAAGGATGAGACATGCCTCATAATACAGAGACCAACTGAAGTATGGATGAGACATGCCTCATAATACAGAAACCAACTGAAGTAAAGATGAGACATGCCTCATAAATACAGAGACCAACTGAAGTAAAGATGAGAAACACTTTATAAATACAGAGTGACTGAAGTAAGAATGAGACATGCCACATAAATACAGAGACCAACTGAAGTAAGGATGAGACATGCTTCATAAATACAGAGACCAACTGAAGTAAGGATGAGACATGCCTCATAAATACAGAGACCAACTGAGGTAAGGATGAGACATGCTTCATAAATACAGAGACCAACTGAAGTAAGGATGAGACATGCCAAATAACTACAGAGACTGACTGAAGTAATGATGAGACATGCCTAATAAGTACAGAGACTGACTGAAGTAAGGATGAGACATGCAACATAATACAGAGACCAACTGAAGTAAAGATGAGTCATGCCTCATAAATGCAGAGACCAACTGAGGTAAGGATGAGACATGCCTCATAAATACAGAGACCGACTGAAGTAGGGATGAGGCATGCCTCATAATACAGAAACCAACTGAAGTAAAGATGAGACATGCCTCATAAATACAGAGACCAACCGAAGTAAAGATGAGACATACTTTATAAATACAGAGTGACTGAAGTAAGAATGAGAGATGCCACATAAATACAGAGACCAACTGAAGTAAAGATGAGACATGCCTCATAAATGCAGAGACCAACTGAGGTAAGGATGAGACAAGCCTCATAAATACAGAGACCGACTGAAGTAGGGATGAGGCATGCCTCATAATACAGAAACCAACTGAAGTAAGGATGAGAAATGCCTCATAAATACAGAGACCCACTGAGGTAAGGATGAGACATGCCACATAAATACAGAGACCGACTGAAGTAAGGATGAGACATGCCTCATAATACAGAAACCAACTGAAGTAAGGATGAGACATGCCACATAACTACAGAGACTGACTGAAGTAATGATGAGACATGCCTAATAAGTACAGAGACCGACTGAAGTAAGGATGAGCCATGCCTCATAAATACAGAGAGCAACTGAAGTAAAGATGAGAAATACTTTATAAATACAGAGTGACTGAAGTAAGAATGAGACATACCACATAAATACAGAGACCAACTGAAGTAAGGATGAGACATGGCTCATAAATACAGAGACCAACTGAGGTAAGGATGAGACATGCCACATAAATACAGAGACAGACTGAAGTAAGGATGAGACATGCTTCATAAATACAGAGACCAACTGAAGTAAGGATGAGACATGCAACATATCTACAGAGACTGACTGAAGTAATGATGAGACATGCCTCATAAGTACAGAGACTGACTGAAGTAAGGATGAGACATGCCACATAATACAGAGACCAACTGAAGTAAGGATGAGACATGCCTCATAAATGCAGAGACCAACTGAAGTAAAGATGAGACATGCCTCATAAATGCAGAGACCAACTGAAGTAAGGATGAGACATGCAACATATCTACAGAGACTGACTGAAGTAATGATGAGACATGCCTCATAAGTACAGAGACTGACTGAAGTAAGGATGAGACATGCCACATAATACAGAGACCAACTGAAGTAAGGATGAGACATGCCTCATAAATGCAGAGACCAACTGAAGTAAGGATGAGACATGCCAAATAACTACAGAGACTGACTGAAGTAATGATGAGACATGCCTAATAAGTACAGAGACTGACTGAAGTAAGGATGAGACATGCCACATAATACAGAGACCAACTGAAGTAAAGATGAGACATGCCTCATAAATGCAGAGACCAACTGAGGTAAGGATGAGACATGCCTCATAAATACAGAGACCGACTGAAGTAGGGATGAGGCATGCCTCATAATACAGAAACCAACTGAAGTAAAGATGAGACATGCCTCATAAATACAGAGACCAACCGAAGTAAAGATGAGACATACTTTATAAATACAGAGTGACTGAAGTAAGAATGAGAGATGCCACATAAATACAGAGACCAACTGAAGTAAAGATGAGACATGCTTCATAAATGCAGAGACCAACTGAGGTAAGGATGAGACATGCCTCATAAATACAGAGACCGACTGAAGAAGGCATGAGGCATGCCTCATAATACAGAAACCAACTGAAGTAAGGATGAGAAATGCCTCATAAATACAGAGACCCACTGAGGTAAGGATGAGACATGCCACATAAATACAGAGACTGACTGAAGTAAGGATGAGACATGCCTCATAATACAGAAACCAACTGAAGTAAGGATGAGACATGCCACATAACTACAGAGACTGACTGAAGCAAGGATGAGACATGCAACATAAATACAGAGACCGACTGAAGTAAGGATGAGACAACCTTATAAATACAGAGACCAACTGAAGTAAGGATGAGACATGCCTTATAATACAGAGACCGACTGAGGTAAGGATGAGACATGCCACATAAATACAGAGACCAACTGAAGCAAGTATAAGACATGCCTCATAATACAGAGACGAACTGACGTAAGGATGAGACATGCCACATAAATACAGAGACCGACTGAAGTAAGGATGAGACCTGCCTCATAGGGACAGAGACCAACTGAAGTAATGATGAGACATGCTTCATAAATACAGAGACCAACTGAGGTAAGGAGAAGACATGCCACATTAATACAGAGACCGAATGAAGTAAGGATGAGACATGCCTTATAAATACAGAGACCAACTGAAGTAAGGATGAGACATGCCACATAAATCCGAGACCGACTGAGGTAAGGATGAGACATGCCTCATAATACAGAGACCAACTGAAGTATGGATGAGACATGCCTCATAATACAGAGACTGACTGAAGTAAGGATGAGACATGTCTTATAAATACAGAGACCAACTGAAGTAAGAATGAGACATGCCTTATAATACAGAGACCGACTGAGGTAAGGATGAGACATGCCTCATAATACAGAGACCAACTGAAGTATGGATGAGACATGCCTCATAATACAGAAACCAACTGAAGTAAAGATGAGACATGCCTCATAAATACAGAGACCAACTGAAGTAAAGATGAGAAACACTTTATAAATACAGAGTGACTGAAGTAAGAATGAGACATGCCACATAAATACAGAGACCAACTGAAGTAAGGATGAGACATGCTTCATAAATACAGAGACCAACTGAAGTAAGGATGAGACATGCTTCATAAATACAGAGACCAACTGAAGTAAGGATGAGACATGCCAAATAACTACAGAGACTGACTGAAGTAATGATGAGACATGCCTAATAAGTACAGAGACTGACTGAAGTAAGGATGAGACATGCAACATAATACAGAGACCAACTGAAGTAAAGATGAGACATGCCTCATAATACAGAAACCAACTGAAGTAAAGATGAGACATGCCTCATAAATACAGAGACCAACCGAAGTAAAGATGAGACATACTTCATAAATACAGAGTGACTGAAGTAAGAATGAGAGATGCCACATAAATACAGAGACCAACTGAAGTAAAGATGAGACATGCCTCATAAATGCAGAGACCAACTGAGGTAAGGATGAGACATGCCTCATAAATACAGAGACCGACTGAAGTAGGGATGAGGCATGCCTCATAATACAGAAACCAACTGAAGTAAGGATGAGAAATGCCTCATAAATACAGAGACCCACTGAGGTAAGGATGAGACATGCCACATGAATACAGAGACCGACTGAAGTAAGGATGAGACATGCCTCATAATACAGAAACCAACTGAAGTAAGGATGAGACATGCCACATAACTACAGAGACTGACTGAAGTAATGATGAGACATGCCTAATAAGTACAGAGACCGACTGAAGTAAGGATGAGCCATGCCTCATAAATACAGAGAGCAACTGAAGTAAAGATGAGAAATACTTTATAAATACAGAGTGACTGAAGTAAGAATGAGACATACCACATAAATACAGAGACCAACTGAAGTAAGGATGAGACATGGCTCATAAATACAGAGACCAACTGAGGTAAGGATGAGACATGCCACATAAATACAGAGACCGACTGAAGTAAGGATGAGACATGCTTCATAAATACAGAGACCAACTGAAGTAAGGATGAGACATGCAACATATCTACAGAGACTGACTGAAGTAATGATGAGACATGCCTCATAAGTACAGAGACTGACTGAAGTAAGGATGAGACATGCCACATAATACAGAGACCAACTGAAGTAAGGATGAGACATGCCTCATAAATGCAGAGACCAACTGAAGTAAAGATGAGACATGCCTCATAAATGCAGAGACTAACTGAGGTAAGGATGAGACATGCCTCATAAATACAGAGACCGACTGAAGTAGGCATGAGGCATGCCGCATAATACAGAAACCAACTGAAGTAAAGATGAGACATGCCTCATAAATACAGAGACCAACCGAAGTAAAGATGAGACATACTTTATAAATACAGAGTGACTGAAGTAAGAATGAGAGATGCCACATAAATACAGAGACCAACTGAAGTAAGGATGAGACATGCTTCATAAATACAGAGACCAACTGAAGTAAGGATGAGACATGCCTCATAAATACAGAGACCAACTGAGGTAAGGATGAGACATGCCACATAAATACAGAGACCGACTGAAGTAAGGATGAGACATGCCTCATAAATACAGAGACCGACTGAAGTAGGGATGAGGCATGCCTCATAATACAGAAACCAACTGAAGTAAAGATGAGACATGCCTCATAAATACAGAGACCAACCGAAGTAAAGATGAGACATACTTTATAAATACAGAGTGACTGAAGTAAGAATGAGAGATGCCACATAAATACAGAGACCAACTGAAGTAAAGATGAGACATGCTTCATAAATGCAGAGACCAACTGAGGTAAGGATGAGACATGCCTCATAAATACAGAGACCGACTGAAGTAGGGATGAGGCATGCCTCATAATACAGAAACCAACTGAAGTAAGGATGAGAAATGCCTCATAAATACAGAGACCCACTGAGGTAAGGATGAGACATGCCACATAAATACAGAGACCGACTGAAGTAAGGATGAGACATGCCTCATAATACAGAAACCAACTGAAGTAAGGATGAGACATGCCACATAACTACAGAGACTGACTGAAGCAAGGATGAGACATGCAACATAAATACAGAGACCGACTGAAGTAAGGATGAGACAACCTTATAAATACAGAGACCAACTGAAGTAAGGATGAGACATGCCTTATAATACAGAGACCGACTGAGGTATGGATGAGACATGCCACATAAATACAGAGACCAACTGAAGTAAGGATGAGACATGCCACATAAATACAGAGACCGACTGAAGTAAGGATGAGACATGCCACATAAATACAGAGACCGACTGAAGTAAGGATGAGACATGCTTCATAAATACAGAGAACAACTGAAGTAAGGATGAGACATGCCACATAAATACAGAGACCAACTGAAGTAAGGATGAGACATGCCTTATAATACAGAGACCGACTGAGGTAAGGATGAGACATGCCACATAAATACAGAGACCGACTGAAGTAAGGATGAGACTTGCCTCATAAATACAGAGACCAACTGAAGTAAGGAGGAGACATGTCTTATAATACAGAGACCAACTGAGGTAAGGATGAGGCATGCCACATAAATACAGAGACCGACTGAAGTAAGCATGAGACCTGCCTCATAAATACGGAGACCAACTGAAGTAAGTATAAGACATGCCTCATAATACAGAGACGAACTGACGTAAGGATGAGACATGCCACATAAATACAGAGACCGACTGAAGTAAGGATGAGACCTGCCTCATAGGGACAGAGACCAACTGAAGTAATGATGAGACATACTTCATAAATACAGAGACCAACTGAGGTAAGGATAAGACATGCCACATTAATACAGAGACCGAATGAAGTAAGGATGAGACATGCCTTATAAATACAGAGACCAACTGAAGTAAGGATGAGACATGCCACATAAATACAGAGATCGACTGAAGTAAGGATGAGACATGCCTTATAAATACAGAGACCAACTGAAGTAAGAATGAGACATGCCTTATAATACAGAGACCGACTGAGGTAAGGATGAGACATGCCTCATAATACAGAGACCAACTGAAGTAGGGATGAGACATGCCTCAGAATACAGAAACCAACTGAAGTAAAGATGAGACATGCCTCATAAATACAGAGACCAACTGAAGTAAAGATGAGAAACACTTTATAAATACAGAGTGACTGAAGTAAGAATGAGACATGCCACATAAAAACAGAGACCAACTGAAGTAAGGATGAGACATGCTTCATAAATACAGAGACCAACTGAAGTAAGGATGAGACATGCCTCATAAATACAGAGACCAACTGAGGTAAGGATGAGACATACCACATAAATACAGAGACCGACTGAAGTAAGGATGAAACATGCTTCATAAATACAGAGACCAACTGAAGTAAGGATGAGACATGCCACATAACTACAGAGACTGACTGAAGTAATGATGAGACATGCCTAATAAGTACAGAGACTGACTGAAGTAAGGATGAGACATGCCACATAATACAGAGACCAACTGAAGTAAAGATGAGACAT
Source organism: Pleurodeles waltl (assembly GCF_031143425.1). Taxonomy (NCBI): domain Eukaryota; kingdom Metazoa; phylum Chordata; class Amphibia; order Caudata; family Salamandridae; genus Pleurodeles; species Pleurodeles waltl. The sequence continues at coordinate 1,020,265,561 of NC_090450.1, read as the reverse complement.
GCCTCATAAATACAGAGACCAACTGAGGTAAGGATGAGACATGCCTCATAAATACAGAGACCGACTGAAGTAGGGATGAGGCATGCCTCATAATACAGAAACCAACTGAAGTAAAGATGAGACATGCCTCATAAATACAGAGACCAACCGAAGTAAAGATGAGACATACTTTATAAATACAGAGTGACTGAAGTAAGAATGAGAGATGCCACATAAATACAGAGACCAACTGAAGTAAGGATGAGACATGCTTCATAAATACAGAGACCAACTGAAGTAAGGATGAGACAGGCCTCATAAATACAGAGACCCACTGTGAGAAACTGGGGCTGATTGCAGAGGCCCCCTAACTTTTTGCCCCCATTTTCCACTTTATGCTGGTGTTTTCCTGACTCTGATGGTGCCCTGGGTACTGCTAACCAGTCCCAGGGCCTGTGCTCTGTGTAAAATGGATATGCAAATTAGGCTAATTATAATTGGCTAAGTTAACCTACCTATAAGTCCCTAGTATATGGTAGGGCATGTAGGTTTAGGGACCACAGCATAGGTGGTGCACACCTAGGTGCATTGCTGAGGTGCCCAGTGTCATTTTAAAAGCAAGCCTACCTTGCTGGCTGCTTTTAAATTAAAGTTATATGCAAATTCGACTTTGGAATTAAAGGTACTTCCAAAGTCTTAAACTACCTTATTTTTACATATAAGTCACCCCTAAGGTGTGCCCTATGTGCCCCTAGGGCAGGGTGCCATGTAACTATAAGCAGGGATTTTATAAAAATAGATTTATAAGCCCTGGTGAGGTAAAAACAGCCAAATTCGTTTTTCCCTCATTGAAGTAAATGGCCTTCATAGGCTAGAATGGGCAGACTTTATTTTAAATTTTAAAGTCTCCTTAAATGTTACATACCAAGAATTTGGTATCAAATTGATTGTTATAATAAATCCCACAACTTCCAGTTGTTGGATTTAATATAACTAGTGCAGGTAAAAAGTTTAGACTTTACCTAAAAAGTTGCCAATTTCAGCTCTGCATTGTTTTTGCTGCTGTGCTCTGATTGGCCAGCCTGCAGCAGCTTCTGCCAGGCTACTTTAATGAGGTGTGAAGTGGCCTGACTTCACACAAAGGAATGTGCTTGGGGGAGAGAATCTCCCCTCAGCAGATGGGGAAGCAGGAAGGGGGAGGGCTGCCAAACTGGTCTTCAAAGGCAGAGAAGGACATCTGGAGCACCCAGCAACACCCCCACATCCTGCAACCCCAGACAGCTAGGTGCCCCCTTGATTAGATTAGGAGAGGGCAGGAGAGGGGTGTGTTTATGATTTTTAGCCACACCAGTGGGTGGGCTCAGCCAGATCTCTCCTCTAAAAATCAGATTCATCCATTTTGGATTTTTAGAGACTGTTGCCTTCTGGGATGGATTTTTGCCACACTTCCCAGGAAGTGGTCATCACAGGGGGACGACCCTGTCCCTGATTGGAGGACCAGGGCCCCCCTGCTTTTCACCCAGGAGCAAGGATAAAACTGGCAGACCTGCACCCACGCCTCAGATCCCCTCCAGAATTCAACAAGAAAGGAACTAAAGAAGAAGAAGGACTGCCCTGCTGGACCCCTGGCCTGCACCTGGACCCTGCACTCAGAAGGACTGCACCAGCTGCACACTTGGGCTTCACCACAAGAAGGACTTTGCCTGGCTTCAACTGGTTCAAGGAGGGACTCCCTGTTTGCTACAGGTGAAAAATTGCTAAACCAGAGTCCCCTGCACCAACTCCTGAAGAAAGCGACCAGCTGACCACTGTCCAGTGGCCAAAAAGGAGTTTGCGCCAGGTGCATTCTGGGAGTTGAAGTCCGCACCCCCAAGGACCATCACAGAACTTCTGGACCCTTGGGGTGAGCTGTGGACCCCAAAAGAACCTTAAAAGAACATCTGGGTGAAGCCCCAGAAGTTTGGAAAAGATTGGAGAAATTTTAGAAAAAAGCTCCATAAAGTGACCGACTCGACGCGGAAATTCTAGCCGGCTTGCCTCAACCGCGACCCGGCCTGACTTCGTGGTTCGTCCCGGTCAAGAAAAACATCCGAAAAAAAGACTAAGTCCGAACGTAAAAAGTTGACCGGGACCTTCCAGCCATCGTATCCGAGAAGGGCTCCACGGACGTCGGATCAAGATCCAGGTTTACCCCGGTCGAAGGATTTTCATCTCGAAAAAACGACTAAGTCCGAAGGTAGAAATCACCACCGAGGAAACCGACTTCGCGTATCCGGACAAGGGCTCCAGGAGGTCGGATCCAACTGGCAGGTTCGTCCCGGTGAAGAAAAACTTCAAAATAAAGACTAAGTCAGAAGGTAACTTTTTAACCGAGGCTTCCCGCGACCTGTAGCCGAGCAGGGCTCCATCGCGGTCGGCCTGAAAGTTTGACTTTGTCCCGGTCCTGGTGCAACCAGATGACCCGATTGGCGCTTTTTGTTTCTATGCGCTAGAAAATAATAATACTTTAAAAATTCATATCTCCGGTTCCCCTGAACCGATTTTAATCGTTTTTGTGTCATTGTAAAGATAAAAATATAAGCTATTTTTATAAATTGGTTTTGGATTTTTAAACTGTTTCCTGTGTTTTATTTAATTACTGTTTTGTGATATTTGAATGCTTTACACTTTGTCTCCTAAGTTAAGCCTTGACGCTCGATGCTAAGCTACCAAGGGTAGAGCTGGGATTAATTTACTGAGACCTAACTGTACTTTTGTGGAGGTTTGTGGCTTGTTGCTAGGTGTAGGTACCTACCTGCCCTATCAATAACCCATTTTCCAACATAATTGGAAGCAGCGACGGGATCCTGTACTTGTGTTCAATATCACGTTACAGTTTTAGATAAAACAAATTAAAAATCCTTTAAATTGTCCTAGTGCAAAAATTGTTTTTAATTTTTAATTTTAATTTTTTTTTAAAAATTAATTTGGATTAATTTCAATTATTGAATTTTTGTAATTTTTCTAAATTCTTGTTTCCAATTTTTGCAAAAAGTTTTTGTTGACACAAAACTAGGGAACCATGGAGCTTGATCTGGCTAGCCTACCCACACTGACAGTAGTCCAGCTTAGGGGGTTGTGTATTGAGAGGGGGTTGCCTGCAACCACTAATCTCAGGAAGGAAATCCTGATTAAATCCCTGACAGCATGGGCTGAGGCCCAAGAGGTAGAGACAGAGGAAGCTCCAGAGGAGGAACCAAAAGAGGATGATGCTAACTCTAACCACTCAGGGGAGGAAAGGCATCAGACCCCAAGTGAGGAAGAGGAGGAACGGTCCTCACTGGACACAGTCACTAGGGGCAGACCCAAAGCTAGTGGTAGGAAGAGGGTCCTTTCAGGAGGAGAGAACCCATCCATCAGGGAGAGAGAGCTGGAAGCCCAGCTAGCCTACATAGCTTTGGAGGCAGATAAGCTTGCCCTAGAAAAAAAGAAGTGGGCAAGCAAAGAAAAAAAAGATGGAAGCAGCGATAAAGAAGCTGAGGTGTCCATGGGTGGGGGAGTTTGCCCCAGATTACCCAAGGGGGTGGTTCCTGCTTATGTAGAGGGGGATGACATAGATAAGTGGCTAGGGGCCTTTGAGAGGGCACTCCAAATGAGAAGGGTTAGGCCTCAATACTGGGGTTCCCTTTTGTGGGAGTTGGTCCCCAACTCAGGGAGGGATAGGCTTCTGACCTTAAGGGGGGAGGAGGCAGATTCATACCCTAGTATGAAGAGGTGCTTAGTCAAGAAGTTTGGTCTGACCCCAGAGCAATATAGAATGAAGTTCAGGGACACCCAGAAGGTCAGTACCCAGTCTTGGGTTGACTTTGTGGACACCTCACTAAAGGCACTAGAGGGCTGGATTATTGGCAACAAAGTAAATACTTATGAGGGGTTATACAATCTGATCATGAGAGAGCACATCTTGACCAATTGTATCCAAGAAAGGTTACGCCAGCATCTAGTGGACTCTAAGCTGACCAACCCTAGAGAGCTAGGGGAGGCAGCTGATGAGTGGTTGAGAACCAGGGTGGTTGTCAAGTCCCAGGGGGGAGACTCCAAGAAGGGGGGGACAGGTCCCCAAAAACCTAAGGAGGGAGGTGGTAAGCCCACCACAGAGACTCCCTCTGTACCCCAGAACCCTAAGAAGGAGGAGAGTAAATCCCACTCCCAATCTGACATGCAGAGACAGGGAGACCCAGGGTTAAAAAAGCTCTTGGACAGTAGGGCTTGCTTTGACTGTCAGCAGACAGGTCACTTCAGAGGAGATGCAGCCTGTCCAAGGAAGGTGGTTAGCACTGGGCTGTCCAGTGTAGCCATAGAGGAGGATTCCTCAGATGATGAAGTCCTCCTAGCATCGTGCTGGGAGACAGGACCAGATGGTAAGCTGGTGATCCCTGAGGGTGGGAGTAGGCACTTCCACCACATTCAAGTGAATGGGATCCCTACCACTGGCCTGAGAGACACCTGTGCCAGTCACACTGTAGTGAGTGACCGGTTAGTGACCCCAGACATGTATGTCCCAGGAAAGACAAAGAAAGTCAGGATAGCCACAGGGGAGGTCACCTCCAAACCTGTAGCCATAGTGCCCCTAGAGAGGGAGGGTATCCTTGACTGGATTAGGGTGGTAGTCAGTGCTGACCTTCCCCTAGATTGTATCCTGGGCAATGACCTCCCAGAGGTGAGTCTGGTCACAGATGGGGTGGTGGCCCAGGGCGCCCCCCCAACCCAAAGTCCTGGGGAGTCAGTCCCTACAGTTAGGAGACAGGGGTCCCCAAGAAAAGGAAAGAAGAAAAGGAAGGGTAGGCCACTCTTAAAGAGAGTTCCAGGGAGCCAAAGGCCTTCTGCCCCAGTAAGGGGGGAGCCCAGAGGTGGCACTGGTGAGGCCTCACCTGACCCCAAGGAAGTCCTGAGTAGTCAGGCAGCTGTCCAGATGCAAGGTGTTGCCCCTGCACTGACAGAAGGGAGAGTGGAAGGAGGGTGTCTGCCACAGGAGGTGGTAGCCCCCCACTCTAGACAGCAAGAGGGGTGCCAGGACCCCAAAGATGCCCCTAAAGCAGCTCAGCCACCTGTCAGTGGAGAGCTTAGGGTGTGGTTCTGGGTACTGACAGCTGTCAGTAGCCTCTGCTGGGTGCTAGCCTTCCTGGCAGCACTGTACTTGGCCTGGGAGGCAGACCCCAAGGCCAATAGCAAAGTAGGCCCCCTGACCCTGTTGGTCATGGTGGGGTTGCTCAAGTGTTGGGTGACCTCTTTGGGTAAGCTAGGTCTTGCCCTAGCAAAGTTAGGAGTAGAGGAGGTGGGCACCTCACTACCCAAGTTGGCAGAGAGAGAGGAGGAAGACCCCCCTAGAGGGAAGTTTCAGTTTGGGTTGGGTCCTTTTACTGTTGGGATGGCTTCACTACCCAGAGGGAGTGACCCTGACAGGAGGATATAAGGCAGAGTAGGCCCTGCAAAAGGGACAGCCAGTTTTCTTCACTGTCTTCCTCGCCTAACAAGCCAGGAAGACTCTCCCAGGGTTGGGCTGAGTCTCCTGGGCGTGTGGGCTGGGGGGGGGGTTGTGTGAGAAACTGGGGCTGATTGCAGAGGCCCCCTAACTTTTTGCCCCCATTTTCCACTTTATGCTGGTGTTTTCCTGACTCTGATGGTGCCCTGGGTACTGCTAACCAGTCCCAGGGCCTGTGCTCTGTGTAAAATGGATATGCAAATTAGGCTAATTATAATTGGCTAAGTTAACCTACCTATAAGTCCCTAGTATATGGTAGGGCATGTAGGTTTAGGGACCACAGCATAGGTGGTGCACACCTAGGTGCATTGCTGAGGTGCCCAGTGTCATTTTAAAAGCAAGCCTACCTTGCTGGCTGCTTTTAAATTAAAGTTATATGCAAATTCGACTTTGGAATTAAAGGTACTTCCAAAGTCTTAAACTACCTTATTTTTACATATAAGTCACCCCTAAGGTGTGCCCTATGTGCCCCTAGGGCAGGGTGCCATGTAACTATAAGCAGGGATTTTATAAAAATAGATTTATAAGCCCTGGTGAGGTAAAAACAGCCAAATTCGTTTTTCCCTCATTGAAGTAAATGGCCTTCATAGGCTAGAATGGGCAGACTTTATTTTAAATTTTAAAGTCTCCTTAAATGTTACATACCAAGAATTTGGTATCAAATTGATTGTTATAATAAATCCCACAACTTCCAGTTGTTGGATTTAATATAACTAGTGCAGGTAAAAAGTTTAGACTTTACCTAAAAAGTTGCCAATTTCAGCTCTGCATTGTTTTTGCTGCTGTGCTCTGATTGGCCAGCCTGCAGCAGCTTCTGCCAGGCTACTTTAATGAGGTGTGAAGTGGCCTGACTTCACACAAAGGAATGTGCTTGGGGGAGAGAATCTCCCCTCAGCAGATGGGGAAGCAGGAAGGGGGAGGGCTGCCAAACTGGTCTTCAAAGGCAGAGAAGGACATCTGGAGCACCCAGCAACACCCCCACATCCTGCAACCCCAGACAGCTAGGTGCCCCCTTGATTAGATTAGGAGAGGGCAGGAGAGGGGTGTGTTTATGATTTTTAGCCACACCAGTGGGTGGGCTCAGCCAGATCTCTCCTCTAAAAATCAGATTCATCCATTTTGGATTTTTAGAGACTGTTGCCTTCTGGGATGGATTTTTGCCACACTTCCCAGGAAGTGGTCATCACAGGGGGACGACCCTGTCCCTGATTGGAGGACCAGGGCCCCCCTGCTTTTCACCCAGGAGCAAGGATAAAACTGGCAGACCTGCACCCACGCCTCAGATCCCCTCCAGAATTCAACAAGAAAGGAACTAAAGAAGAAGAAGGACTGCCCTGCTGGACCCCTGGCCTGCACCTGGACCCTGCACTCAGAAGGACTGCACCAGCTGCACACTTGGGCTTCACCACAAGAAGGACTTTGCCTGGCTTCAACTGGTTCAAGGAGGGACTCCCTGTTTGCTACAGGTGAAAAATTGCTAAACCAGAGTCCCCTGCACCAACTCCTGAAGAAAGCGACCAGCTGACCACTGTCCAGTGGCCAAAAAGGAGTTTGCGCCAGGTGCATTCTGGGAGTTGAAGTCCGCACCCCCAAGGACCATCACAGAACTTCTGGACCCTTGGGGTGAGCTGTGGACCCCAAAAGAACCTTAAAAGAACATCTGGGTGAAGCCCCAGAAGTTTGGAAAAGATTGGAGAAATTTTAGAAAAAAGCTCCATAAAGTGACCGACTCGACGCGGAAATTCTAGCCGGCTTGCCTCAACCGCGACCCGGCCTGACTTCGTGGTTCGTCCCGGTCAAGAAAAACATCCGAAAAAAAGACTAAGTCCGAACGTAAAAAGTTGACCGGGACCTTCCAGCCATCGTATCCGAGAAGGGCTCCACGGACGTCGGATCAAGATCCAGGTTTACCCCGGTCGAAGGATTTTCATCTCGAAAAAACGACTAAGTCCGAAGGTAGAAATCACCACCGAGGAAACCGACTTCGCGTATCCGGACAAGGGCTCCAGGAGGTCGGATCCAACTGGCAGGTTCGTCCCGGTGAAGAAAAACTTCAAAATAAAGACTAAGTCAGAAGGTAACTTTTTAACCGAGGCTTCCCGCGACCTGTAGCCGAGCAGGGCTCCATCGCGGTCGGCCTGAAAGTTTGACTTTGTCCCGGTCCTGGTGCAACCAGATGACCCGATTGGCGCTTTTTGTTTCTATGCGCTAGAAAATAATAATACTTTAAAAATTCATATCTCCGGTTCCCCTGAACCGATTTTAATCGTTTTTGTGTCATTGTAAAGATAAAAATATAAGCTATTTTTATAAATTGGTTTTGGATTTTTAAACTGTTTCCTGTGTTTTATTTAATTACTGTTTTGTGATATTTGAATGCTTTACACTTTGTCTCCTAAGTTAAGCCTTGACGCTCGATGCTAAGCTACCAAGGGTAGAGCTGGGATTAATTTACTGAGACCTAACTGTACTTTTGTGGAGGTTTGTGGCTTGTTGCTAGGTGTAGGTACCTACCTGCCCTATCAATAACCCATTTTCCAACATAATTGGAAGCAGCGACGGGATCCTGTACTTGTGTTCAATATCACGTTACAGTTTTAGATAAAACAAATTAAAAATCCTTTAAATTGTCCTAGTGCAAAAATTGTTTTTAATTTTTAATTTTAAATTTTTTTAAAAAATTAATTTGGATTAATTTCAATTATTGAATTTTTGTAATTTTTCTAAATTCTTGTTTCCAATTTTTGCAAAAAGTTTTTGTTGACACAAAACTAGGGAACCATGGAGCTTGATCTGGCTAGCCTACCCACACTGACAGTAGTCCAGCTTAGGGGGTTGTGTATTGAGAGGGGGTTGCCTGCAACCACTAATCTCAGGAAGGAAATCCTGATTAAATCCCTGACAGCATGGGCTGAGGCCCAAGAGGTAGAGACAGAGGAAGCTCCAGAGGAGGAACCAAAAGAGGATGATGCTAACTCTAACCACTCAGGGGAGGAAAGGCATCAGACCCCAAGTGAGGAAGAGGAGGAACGGTCCTCACTGGACACAGTCACTAGGGGCAGACCCAAAGCTAGTGGTAGGAAGAGGGTCCTTTCAGGAGGAGAGAACCCATCCATCAGGGAGAGAGAGCTGGAAGCCCAGCTAGCCTACATAGCTTTGGAGGCAGATAAGCTTGCCCTAGAAAAAAAGAAGTGGGCAAGCAAAGAAAAAAAAGATGGAAGCAGCGATAAAGAAGCTGAGGTGTCCATGGGTGGGGGAGTTTGCCCCAGATTACCCAAGGGGGTGGTTCCTGCTTATGTAGAGGGGGATGACATAGATAAGTGGCTAGGGGCCTTTGAGAGGGCACTCCAAATGAGAAGGGTTAGGCCTCAATACTGGGGTTCCCTTTTGTGGGAGTTGGTCCCCAACTCAGGGAGGGATAGGCTTCTGACCTTAAGGGGGGAGGAGGCAGATTCATACCCTAGTATGAAGAGGTGCTTAGTCAAGAAGTTTGGTCTGACCCCAGAGCAATATAGAATGAAGTTCAGGGACACCCAGAAGGTCAGTACCCAGTCTTGGGTTGACTTTGTGGACACCTCACTAAAGGCACTAGAGGGCTGGATTATTGGCAACAAAGTAAATACTTATGAGGGGTTATACAATCTGATCATGAGAGAGCACATCTTGACCAATTGTATCCAAGAAAGGTTACGCCAGCATCTAGTGGACTCTAAGCTGACCAACCCTAGAGAGCTAGGGGAGGCAGCTGATGAGTGGTTGAGAACCAGGGTGGTTGTCAAGTCCCAGGGGGGAGACTCCAAGAAGGGGGGGACAGGTCCCCAAAAACCTAAGGAGGGAGGTGGTAAGCCCACCACAGAGACTCCCTCTGTACCCCAGAACCCTAAGAAGGAGGAGAGTAAATCCCACTCCCAATCTGACATGCAGAGACAGGGAGACCCAGGGTTAAAAAAGCTCTTGGACAGTAGGGCTTGCTTTGACTGTCAGCAGACAGGTCACTTCAGAGGAGATGCAGCCTGTCCAAGGAAGGTGGTTAGCACTGGGCTGTCCAGTGTAGCCATAGAGGAGGATTCCTCAGATGATGAAGTCCTCCTAGCATCGTGCTGGGAGACAGGACCAGATGGTAAGCTGGTGATCCCTGAGGGTGGGAGTAGGCACTTCCACCACATTCAAGTGAATGGGATCCCTACCACTGGCCTGAGAGACACCTGTGCCAGTCACACTGTAGTGAGTGACCGGTTAGTGACCCCAGACATGTATGTCCCAGGAAAGACAAAGAAAGTCAGGATAGCCACAGGGGAGGTCACCTCCAAACCTGTAGCCATAGTGCCCCTAGAGAGGGAGGGTATCCTTGACTGGATTAGGGTGGTAGTCAGTGCTGACCTTCCCCTAGATTGTATCCTGGGCAATGACCTCCCAGAGGTGAGTCTGGTCACAGATGGGGTGGTGGCCCAGGGCGCCCCCCCAACCCAAAGTCCTGGGGAGTCAGTCCCTACAGTTAGGAGACAGGGGTCCCCAAGAAAAGGAAAGAAGAAAAGGAAGGGTAGGCCACTCTTAAAGAGAGTTCCAGGGAGCCAAAGGCCTTCTGCCCCAGTAAGGGGGGAGCCCAGAGGTGGCACTGGTGAGGCCTCACCTGACCCCAAGGAAGTCCTGAGTAGTCAGGCAGCTGTCCAGATGCAAGGTGTTGCCCCTGCACTGACAGAAGGGAGAGTGGAAGGAGGGTGTCTGCCACAGGAGGTGGTAGCCCCCCACTCTAGACAGCAAGAGGGGTGCCAGGACCCCAAAGATGCCCCTAAAGCAGCTCAGCCACCTGTCAGTGGAGAGCTTAGGGTGTGGTTCTGGGTACTGACAGCTGTCAGTAGCCTCTGCTGGGTGCTAGCCTTCCTGGCAGCACTGTACTTGGCCTGGGAGGCAGACCCCAAGGCCAATAGCAAAGTAGGCCCCCTGACCCTGTTGGTCATGGTGGGGTTGCTCAAGTGTTGGGTGACCTCTTTGGGTAAGCTAGGTCTTGCCCTAGCAAAGTTAGGAGTAGAGGAGGTGGGCACCTCACTACCCAAGTTGGCAGAGAGAGAGGAGGAAGACCCCCCTAGAGGGAAGTTTCAGTTTGGGTTGGGTCCTTTTACTGTTGGGATGGCTTCACTACCCAGAGGGAGTGACCCTGACAGGAGGATATAAGGCAGAGTAGGCCCTGCAAAAGGGACAGCCAGTTTTCTTCACTGTCTTCCTCGCCTAACAAGCCAGGAAGACTCTCCCAGGGTTGGGCTGAGTCTCCTGGGCGTGTGGGCTGGGGGGGGGGTTGTGTGAGAAACTGGGGCTGATTGCAGAGGCCCCCTAACTTTTTGCCCCCATTTTCCACTTTATGCTGGTGTTTTCCTGACTCTGATGGTGCCCTGGGTACTGCTAACCAGTCCCAGGGCCTGTGCTCTGTGTAAAATGGATATGCAAATTAGGCTAATTATAATTGGCTAAGTTAACCTACCTATAAGTCCCTAGTATATGGTAGGGCATGTAGGTTTAGGGACCACAGCATAGGTGGTGCACACCTAGGTGCATTGCTGAGGTGCCCAGTGTCATTTTAAAAGCAAGCCTACCTTGCTGGCTGCTTTTAAATTAAAGTTATATGCAAATTCGACTTTGGAATTAAAGGTACTTCCAAAGTCTTAAACTACCTTATTTTTACATATAAGTCACCCCTAAGGTGTGCCCTATGTGCCCCTAGGGCAGGGTGCCATGTAACTATAAGCAGGGATTTTATAAAAATAGATTTATAAGCCCAGGTGAGGTAAAAACAGCCAAATTCGTTTTTCCCTCATTGAAGTAAATGGCCTTCATAGGCTAGAATGGGCAGACTTTATTTTAAATTTTAAAGTCTCCTTAAATGTTACATACCAAGAATTTGGTATCAAATTGATTGTTATAATAAATCCCACAACTTCCAGTTGTTGGATTTAATATAACTAGTGCAGGTAAAAAGTTTAGACTTTACCTAAAAAGTTGCCAATTTCAGCTCTGCATTGTTTTTGCTGCTGTGCTCTGATTGGCCAGCCTGCAGCAGCTTCTGCCAGGCTACTTTAATGAGGTGTGAAGTGGCCTGACTTCACACAAAGGAATGTGCTTGGGGGAGAGAATCTCCCCTCAGCAGATGGGGAAGCAGGAAGGGGGAGGGCTGCCAAACTGGTCTTCAAAGGCAGAGAAGGACATCTGGAGCACCCAGCAACACCCCCACATCCTGCAACCCCAGACAGCTAGGTGCCCCCTTGATTAGATTAGGAGAGGGCAGGAGAGGGGTGTGTTTATGATTTTTAGCCACACCAGTGGGTGGGCTCAGCCAGATCTCTCCTCTAAAAATCAGATTCATCCATTTTGGATTTTTAGAGACTGTTGCCTTCTGGGATGGATTTTTGCCACACTTCCCAGGAAGTGGTCATCACAGGGGGACGACCCTGTCCCTGATTGGAGGACCAGGGCCCCCCTGCTTTTCACCCAGGAGCAAGGATAAAACTGGCAGACCTGCACCCACGCCTCAGATCCCCTCCAGAATTCAACAAGAAAGGAACTAAAGAAGAAGAAGGACTGCCCTGCTGGACCCCTGGCCTGCACCTGGACCCTGCACTCAGAAGGACTGCACCAGCTGCACACTTGGGCTTCACCACAAGAAGGACTTTGCCTGGCTTCAACTGGTTCAAGGAGGGACTCCCTGTTTGCTACAGGTGAAAAATTGCTAAACCAGAGTCCCCTGCACCAACTCCTGAAGAAAGCGACCAGCTGACCACTGTCCAGTGGCCAAAAAGGAGTTTGCGCCAGGTGCATTCTGGGAGTTGAAGTCCGCACCCCCAAGGACCATCACAGAACTTCTGGACCCTTGGGGTGAGCTGTGGACCCCAAAAGAACCTTAAAAGAACATCTGGGTGAAGCCCCAGAAGTTTGGAAAAGATTGGAGAAATTTTAGAAAAAAGCTCCATAAAGTGACTGACTCGACGCGGAAATTCTAGCCGGCTTGCCTCAACCGCGACCCGGCCTGACTTCGTGGTTCGTCCCGGTCAAGAAAAACATCCGAAAAAAAGACTAAGTCCGAACGTAAAAAGTTGACCGGGACCTTCCAGCCATCGTATCCGAGAAGGGCTCCACGGACGTCGGATCAAGATCCAGGTTTACCCCGGTCGAAGGATTTTCATCTCGAAAAAACGACTAAGTCCGAAGGTAGAAATCACCACCGAGGAAACCGACTTCGCGTATCCGGACAAGGGCTCCAGGAGGTCGGATCCAACTGGCAGGTTCGTCCCGGTGAAGAAAAACTTCAAAATAAAGACTAAGTCAGAAGGTAACTTTTTAACCGAGGCTTCCCGCGACCTGTAGCCGAGCAGGGCTCCATCGCGGTCGGCCTGAAAGTTTGACTTTGTCCCGGTCCTGGTGCAACCAGATGACCCGATTGGCGCTTTTTGTTTCTATGCGCTAGAAAATAATAATACTTTAAAAATTCATATCTCCGGTTCCCCTGAACCGATTTTAATCGTTTTTGTGTCATTGTAAAGATAAAAATATAAGCAATTTTTATAAATTGGTTTTGGATTTTTAAACTGTTTCCTGTGTTTTATTTAATTACTGTTTTGTGATATTTGAATGCTTTACACTTTGTCTCCTAAGTTAAGCCTTGACGCTCGATGCTAAGCTACCAAGGGTAGAGCTGGGATTAATTTACTGAGACCTAACTGTACTTTTGTGGAGGTTTGTGGCTTGTTGCTAGGTGTAGGTACCTACCTGCCCTATCAATAACCCATTTTCCAACACCCACTGAGGTAAGGATGAGACATGCCACATAAATACAGAGACCGACTGAAGTAAGGATGAGACATGTCACTTAAAAACAGAGACCGACTGAACTAAGGATGAGCCATGCCTCATAAATACAGAGAGCAACTGAAGTAAAGATGAGAAATACTTTATAAATACAGAGTGACTGAAGTAAGAATGAGACATACCACATAAATACAGAGACCAACTGAAGTAAGGATGAGACATGCTTCATAAATACAGAGACCAACTGAAGTAAGGATGAGACATGCCTCATAAATACAGAGACCAACTGAGGTAAGGATGAGACATGCCACATAAATACAGAGACCGACTGAAGTAAGGATGAGACATGCAACATAACTACAGAGACTGACTGTAGTAAGGATGAGACATGCCACATAATACAGAGACCAACTGAAGTAAGGATGAGACATGCCTCATAAATGCAGAGACCAACTGAAGTAAAGATGAGACATGCCTCATAAATGCAGAGACCAACTGAGGTAAGGATGAGACATGCCTCATAAATACAGAGACCGACTGAAGTAGGGATGAGGCATGCCTCATAATACAGAGACCGACTGAAGTAAGGATGAAACATGCTTCATAAATACAGAGACCAACTGAAGTAAGGATGAGACATGCCACATAACTACAGACACTGACTGAAGTAATGATGAGACATGCCTAATAAGTACAGAGACTGACTGAAGTAAGGATGAGACATGCCACATAATACAGAGACCAACTGAAGTAAAGATGAGACATGCCTCATAAATGCAGAGACCAACTGAGGTAAGGATGAGACATGCCTCATAAATACAGAGACCGACTGAAGTAGGGATGAGGCATGCCTCATAATACAGAAACCAACTGAAGTAAAGATGAGACACGCCTCATAAATACAGAGACCAACCGAAGTAAAGATGAGACATACTTTATAATAACAGAGTGACTGAAGTGAGAATGGGAGATGCCACATAAATACAGAGACCAACTGAAGTAAGGATGAGACATGCTTCATAAATACAGAGACCAACTGAAGTAAGGATGAGACATGCCTCATAAATACAGAGACCAACTGAGGTAAGGATGAGACATGCCACATAAATACAGAGACCGACTGAAGTAAGGATGAGACATGCCTCATAATATAGAAACCAACTGAAGTAAAGATGAGACATGCCTCATAAATACAGAGAGCAACTGAAGTAAAGATGAGACATACTTTATAAATACAGAGTGACTGAAGTAAGAATGAGAGATGCCACATAAATACAGAGACAAACTAAAGTAAGGATGAGACATGCCTCATAAATACAGAGACCAACTGAGGTAAGGATGAGACATGCCACATAAATACAGAGACCGACTGAAGTAAGGATGAGACATGCTTCATAAATACAGAGACTAACTGAAGTAAGGATGAGACATGCCACATAAATACAGAGACTGACTGAAGTAATGATGAGACATGCCTCATAAATACAGAGACTGACTGAAGTAAGGAGGAGACATGCCTTATAATACAGAGACCGACTGAGGTAAGGATGAGACATGCCACAGAAATACAGAGACCGACTGAAGTAAGGATGAGACATGGCTCATAAATACAGAGACCGACTGAAGTAGGGATGAGGCATGCTTCATAATACAGAAACCAACTGAAGTAAAGATGAGACATGCCTCATAAATACAGAGACCAACCGAAGTAAAGATAAGACATACTTTATAAATACAGAGTGACTGAAGTAAGAATGAGAGATGCCACATAAATACAGAGAGCAACTGAAGTAAGGATGAGACATGCCTCATAAATACAGAGACCAACTGAGGTAAGGATGAGACATGCCACATAAATACAGAGACCGACTGAAGTAAGGATGAGACATGCTTCATAAATACAGAGACTAACTGAAGTAAGGATGAGACATGCCACATAAATACAGAGACTGACTGAAGTAATGATGAGACATGCCTCATAAATACAGAGACTGACTGAAGTAAGGAGGAGACATGCCTTATAATACAGAGACCGACTGAGGTAAGGATGAGACATGCCACAGAAATACAGAGACCGACTGAAGTAAGGATGAGACATGCCTCATAAATACAGAGACCAACTGAGGTAAGGATGAGACATGCCACATAAATACAGAGACGGACTGAAGTAAGGATGAGACATGCCACATAAATACAGAGACTGACTGAAGTAATGATGAGACATGCCTCATAAATACAGAGACTGACTGAAGTAAGGATGAGACATGCCACACAATACAGAGACCAACTGAAGTAAAGATGAGACATGCCTTATAATACAGGACCGACTGAGGTAAGGATGAGACATGCCACATGAATACAGAGACCGACTGAAGTAAGGATGAGCTGTGCCTTATAAATACAGAGACCAATTGAAGTAAGGATGAAACATGCCTTATAATACAGAGACCGACTGAGGTAAGGATGAGAGATGCCACATAAGTACAGAGACCGAGTGAAGTAAGGATGAGACCTGCCTCATAAATACAGAGACCAACTGAAGTAAGGATGAGACATGCCTTATAATACAGAGTCCAACTGAGGTAAGGATGATACATGCCTCATAATACAGAGACCAACTGAAGTAGGGATGAGACATTTCTCATAATACAGAAACCAACTGAAGTAAAGATGAGACATGCCCCATAAATACAGAGACCAACTGAAGTAAAGATGAGAAATACTTTATAAATACAGAGTGACTGAAGTAAGAATGAGACATGCCACATAAATACAGAGACCAACTGAAGTAAGGATGAGACATGCTTCATAAATACAGAGACCAACTGAAGTAAGGATGAGACATGCCTCATAAATACAGAGACCAACTGAGGCAAGGATGAGACATGCCACATAAATACAGAGACCAACTGAAGTAAGGATGAGACATGCTTCATAAATACTGAGACCAACTGAAGTAAGGATGAGACATGCCTCATAAATACAGAGACCAACTGAGGTAAGGATGAGACATGCCACATAAATACAGAGACCGACTGAAGTAAGGATGAAACATGCTTCATAAATACAGAGACCAACTGAAGTAAGGATGAGACATGCCACATAACTACAGACACTGACTGAAGTAATGATGAGACATGCCTAATAAGTACAGAGACTGACTGAAGTAAGGATGAGACATGCCACATAATACAGAGACCAACTGAAGTAAAGATGAGACATGCCTCATAAATGCAGAGACCAACTGAGGTAAGGATGAGACATGCCTCATAAATACAGAGACCGACTGAAGTAGGGATGAGGCATGCCTCATAATACAGAAACCAACTGAAGTAAAGATGAGACACGCCTCATAAATACAGAGACCAACCGAAGTAAAGATGAGACATACTTTATAATAACAGAGTGACTGAAGTGAGAATGAGAGATGCCACATAAATACAGAGACCAACTGAAGTAAGGATGAGACATGCTTCATAAATACAGAGACCAACTGAAGTAAGGATGAGACATGCCTCATAAATACAGAGACCAACTGAGGTAAGGATGAGACATGCCACATAAATACAGAGACCGACTGAAGTAAGGATGAGACATGCCTCATAATATAGAAACCAACTGAAGTAAAGATGAGACATGCCTCATAAATACAGAGAGCAACTGAAGTAAAGATGAGACATACTTTATAAATACAGAGTGACTGAAGTAAGAATGAGAGATGCCACATAAATACAGAGACAAACTAAAGTAAGGATGAGACATGCCTCATAAATACAGAGACCAACTGAGGTAAGGATGAGACATGCCACATAAATACAGAGACCGACTGAAGTAAGGATGAGACATGCTTCATAAATACAGAGACTAACTGAAGTAAGGATGAGACATGCCACATAAATACAGAGACTGACTGAAGTAATGATGAGACATGCCTCATAAATACAGAGACTGACTGAAGTAAGGAGGAGACATGCCTTATAATACAGAGACCGACTGAGGTAAGGATGAGACATGCCACAGAAATACAGAGACCGACTGAAGTAAGGATGAGACATGGCTCATAAATACAGAGACCGACTGAAGTAGGGATGAGGCATGCTTCATAATACAGAAACCAACTGAAGTAAAGATGAGACATGCCTCATAAATACAGAGACCAACCGAAGTAAAGATAAGACATACTTTATAAATACAGAGTGACTGAAGTAAGAATGAGAGATGCCACATAAATACAGAGAGCAACTGAAGTAAGGATGAGACATGCTTCATAAATACAGAGACCAACTGAAGTAAGGATGAGACATGCCTCATAAATACAGAGACCAACTGAGGTAAGGATGAGACATGCCACATAAATACAGAGACGGACTGAAGTAAGGATGAGACATGCCACATAAATACAGAGACTGACTGAAGTAATGATGAGACATGCCTCATAAATACAGAGACTGACTGAAGTAAGGATGAGACATGCCACACAATACAGAGACCAACTGAAGTAAAGATGAGACATGCCTTATAATACAGGAGCGACTGAGGTAAGGATGAGACATGCCACATGAATACAGAGACCGACTGAAGTAAGGATGAGCTGTGCCTTATAAATACAGAGACCAATTGAAGTAAGGATGAGACATGCCTTATAATACAGAGACCGACTGAGGTAAGGATGAGACATGCCACATAAGTACAGAGACCGAGTGAAGTAAGGATGAGACCTGCCTCATAAATACAGAGACCAACTGAAGTAAGGATGAGACATGCCTTATAATACAGAGTCCAACTGAGGTAAGGATGATACATGCCTCATAATACAGAGACCAACTGAAGTAGGGATGAGACATTTCTCATAATACAGAAACCAACTGAAGTAAAGATGAGACATGCCCCATAAATACAGAGACCAACTGAAGTAAAGATGAGAAATACTTTATAAATACAGAGTGACTGAAGTAAGAATGAAACATGCCACATAAATACAGAGACCAACTGAAGTAAGGATGAGACATGCTTCATAAATACAGAGACCAACTGAAGTAAGGATGAGACATGCCTCATAAATACAGAGACCAACTGAGGCAAGGATGAGACATGCCACATAAATACAGAGACCAACTGAAGTAAGGATGAGACATGCTTCATAAATACTGAGACCAACTGAAGTAAGGATGAGACATGCCTCATAAATAAAGAGACCAACTGAGGTAAGGATGAGACATGCCACATAAATACAGAGACCGACTGAAGTAAGGATGAGACATGCTTCATCAATACAGAGACCAACTGAAGTAAGGATGAGACATGCCACATAAATACAGAGACTGACTGAAGTAATGATGAGACATGCCTCGTAAATACAGAGACTGACTGAAGTAAGGATGAGACCTGCCACATAATACAGAGACCAACTGAAGTAAAGATGAGACATGCCAGATAAATACAGAGACCGACTGAAGTAAGGATGAGACATGCCTTATAAATACAGAGACCAACTGAAGTAAGGATGAGACATGCCTTATAATACAGAGACCGACAGAGGTAAGGATGAGACATGCCACATAAATACAGAGACCGACTGAAGTAAGGATGAGCCATGCCTCATAAATACAGAGAGCAACTGAAGTAAAGATGAGAAATACTTTATAAATACAAAGTGACTGAAGTAAGAATGAGACATACCACATAAATACAGAGACCAACTGAAGTAAGGATGAGACATGCCTCATAAATTCAGAGACCAACTGAGGTAAGGATGAGACATGCCACATAAATACAGAGACCAACTGAAGTAAGGATGAGACATGCTTCATAAATACAGAGACCAACTGAAGTAAGGATGAGACATGCAACATAACTACAGAGACTGACTGAAGTAATGATGAGACATGCCTCATAAGTACAGAGACTGACTGAAGTAAGGATGAGACATGCCACATAATACAGAGACCAACTGAAGTAAGGATGAGACATGCCTCATAAATGCAGAGACCAACTGAAGTAAAGATGAGACATGCCTCATAAATGCAGAGACCAACTGAGGTAAGGATGAGACATGCTTTATAAATACAGAGTGACTGAAGTAAGAATGAGAGATGCCACATAAATACAGAGACCGACTGAAGTAAGGATGAGACATGCTTCATAAATATAGAGACCGACTGAAGTAAGGATGAGACATGCCACATTAATACAAAGACTGACTGAAGTAAGGATGAGACATGCCTCATAAATACAGTGACTGACTGAAGTAAGGATGAGACATGCCACACAATACAGAGACCAACTGAAGTAAAGATGAGACATCTCTTATGATACAGAGACCGACTGAGGTAAGGATGAGACATGCCACATGAATACAGAGACCGACTGAAGTAAGGATGAGCTGTGCCTTATAAATACAGAGACCAACTGAAGTAAGGATGAGACCTGCCTCATAAATACAGAGACCAACTGAAGTAAGGATGAGACATACCTTATAATACAGAGACCAACTGAGGTAAGGATGATACATGCCTCATAATACAGAGACCAACTGAAGTAGGGATGAGACATGTCTCATAATACAGAAACCAACTGAAGTAAAGATGAGACATGCCCCATAAATACAGAGGCCAACTGAAGTAAAGATGAGAAATACTTTATAAATACAGAGTGACTGAAGTAAGAATGAGACATGCCACTTAAATACAGAGACCAACTGAAGTAAGGATGAGACATGCTTCATAAATACAGAGACCAACTGAAGTAAGGATGAGACATGCCTCATGAATACAGAGACCAACTGCGGCAAGGATGAGACATGCCACATAAATACAGAGACCAACTGAAGTAAGGATGAGACATGCTTCATAAATACTGAGACCAACTGAAGTAAGGATGAGACATGCCTCATAAATACAGAGACCAACTGAGGTAAGGATGAGACATGCCACATAAATACAGAGACTGACTGAAGTAAGGATGAGACATGCCACACAATACAGAGACCAACTGAAGTAAAGATGAGACATCTCTTATGATACAGAGACCGACTGAGGTAAGGATGAGACATGCCACATGAATACAGAGACCGACTGAAGTAAGGATGAGCTGTGCCTTATAAATACAGAGACCAACTGAAGTAAGGATGAGACCTGCCTCATAAATACAGAGACCAACTGAAGTAAGGATGAGACATACCTTATAATACAGAGACCAACTGAGGTAAGGATGATACATGCCTCATAATACAGAGACCAACTGAAGTAGGGATGAGACATGTCTCATAATACAGAAACCAACTGAAGTAAAGATGAGACATGCCCCATAAATACAGAGGCCAACTGAAGTAAAGATGAGAAATACTTTATAAATACAGAGTGACTGAAGTAAGAATGAGACATGCCACTTAAATACAGAGACCAACTGAAGTAAGGATGAGACATGCTTCATAAATACAGAGACCAACTGAAGTAAGGATGAGACATGCCTCATGAATACAGAGACCAACTGAGGCAAGGATGAGACATGCCACATAAATACAGAGACCAACTGAAGTAAGGATGAGACATGCTTCATAAATACTGAGACCAACTGAAGTAAGGATGAGACATGCCTCATAAATACAAAGACCAACTGAGGTAAGGATGAGACATGCCACATAAATACAGAGACCGACTGAAGTAAGGATTAGACATGTTTCATAAATACAGAGACCAACTGAAGTAAGGATGAGACATGCCACATAAATACAGAGACTGACTGAAGTAATGATGAGACATGCCTCGTAAATACAGAGACTGACTGAAGTAAGGATGAGACATGCCACATAATACAGTGACCAACTGAAGTAAAGATGAGACATGCCAGATAAATACAGAGACCGACTGAAGTAAGGATCAGACATGCCTTATAAATACAGAGACCAACTGAAGTAAGGATGAGACATGCCTTATAATACAGAGACCGACAGAGGTAAGGATGAGACATGCCACATAAATACAGAGACCTACTGCAGTAAGGATGAGCCATGCTTCATAAATACAGAGAGCAACTGAAGTAAAGATGAGAAATACTTTATAAATACAGAGTGACTGAAGTAAGAATGAGACATACCACATAAATACAGAGACCAACTGAAGTAAGGATGAGACATGCTTCATAAATACAGAGACCAACTGAAGTAAGGATGAGACATGCCTCATAAATACAGAGACCAACTGAGGTAAGGATGAGACATGCCACATAAATACAGATACCGACTGAAGTAAGGATGAGACATGCTTCATAAATACAGAGACCAACTGAAGTAAGGATGAGACATGCCACATAACTACAGAGACTGACTAAAGTAATGATGAGACATGCCTCATAAGTACAGAGACTGACTGAAGTAAGGATGAGACATGCCACATAATACAGGGACCAACTGAAGTAAGGATGAGACATGCCTCATAAATGCAGAGACCAACTGAAGTAAAGATGAGACATGCCTCATACATGCAGAGACCAACTGAGGTAAGGATGAGACATGCCTCATAAATACAGAGACCGACTGAAGTAGGGATGAGGCATGCCTCATAATACAGAAACCAACTGAAGTAAAGATGAGACATGCCTCATAAATACAGAGACCAACCGAAGTAAAGATGAGACATACTTTATAAATACAGAGTGACTGAAGTAAGAATGAGAGATGCCACATAAATACAGAGACCAACTGAAGTAAGGATGAGACATGCTTCATAAATACAGAGACCAACTGAAGTAAGGATGAGACATGCCTCATAAACACAGAGACCAACTGAGGTAAGGATGAGACATGCCACATAAATACAGAGACCGACTGAAGTAAGGATGAGACATGCCTCATAATACAGAAACCAACTGAAGTAAAGATGAGGCATGCCTCATAAATACAGAGACCAACGGAAGTAAAGATGAGACATACTTTATAAATACAGAGTGACTGACGTAAGAATGAGAGATGCCACATAAATACAGAGACCAACTGAAGTAAGGATGAGACATGCTTCATAAATACAGAGACCAACTGAAGTAAGGATGAGACATGCCTCATAAATACAGAGACCAACTGAGTTAAGGATGAGACATGCCACATAAATACAGAGACCAACTGAAGTAAGGATGAGACATGCTTCATAAATACAGAGACTAACTGAAGTAAGGATGAGACATGCCACATAAATACAGAGACTGACTAAAGTAATGATGAGACATGCCTCATAAATACAGAGACTGACTGAAGTAAAGATGAGACATGCCACATAATACAGAGACCAACTGAAGTAAAGATGAGACATGCCAGATAAATACAGAGACCGACTAAAGTAAGGATGAGACATGCCTTATAAATACAAAGATCAACTGAAGTAAGGATGAGACATGCCTTATAATGCAGAGACCGACTGAGGTAAGGATGAGACATGCCACATAAATACAGAGACCGACTGAAGTAAGGATGAGCTGTGCATTATAAATACAAAGACCAACTGAAGTAAGGATGAGACATGCCTTATAATACAGAGACCGACTGAGGTAAGGATGAGACATGCCACATTAGTACAGAGACCGAGTGAAGGAAGGATGAGACCTGCCTCATAAAAACAGAGACCAACTGAACTAAGGATGAGACATGCCTTATAATACAGAGACCAACTGAGGTAAGGATGATACATGCCTCATAATACAGAGACCAACTGAAGTAGGGATGAGACATGTCTCATAATACAGAAACCAACTAAAGTAAAGATGAGACATGCCCCATAAATACAGAGACCAACTGAAGTAAAGATGAGAAATACTTTATAAATACAGACTAACTGAAGTAAGGATGAGACATGCCACATAATACAGAGACCAACTAAAGTAAAAATGAGACATGCCAGATAAATACAGAGACCGACTGAAGTAAGGATGAGACCTGCCTCATAAATACAGAGACCAATTGAAGTAAGGATGAGACATGCCTTATAATACAGAGACCAACTGAGGTAAGGATGAGACATGCCTCATAATACAGAGACCAACTGAAGTAGGGATGAGACATGTCTCATAATAAAGAGACCAACTGAAGTAAAGATGAGACATGCCTCACAAATACAGAGACCAACTGAAGTAAAGATGAGACATACTTTTTAAATACAGAGTGACTGAAGTAAGAATGAGAGATGCCACATAAATACAGAGACCAACTGAAGTAAGGATGAGACATGCCTCATAAATACAGAGACCAACTGAGGTAAGGATGAGACATGCCACATAAATACAGAGACCAACTGAAGTAAGGATGAGACATGGTTCATAAAAACAGAGACCAACTGAAGTAAGGATGAGACATGCCTCATAAATACAGAGACCAACTGAGGTAAGAATGAGACATGCCACATAAATACAGAGACCGACTGACGTAAGGATGAGACATGCTTCATAAATACAGAGACCAACTGAAGTAAGGATGGGACATGCCACATAAATACAGAGACCGACTGAAGTAAGGATGAGACATGCCACATAAATACAGAGACTGACTGAAGTAATGATGAGACATGCCTCGTAAATACAGAGACTGCCTGAAGTTAGGATGAGACCTGCCTCATAAATACAGAGACCAACTGAAGTAATGATGAGACCTGCCTCATAAATACAGAGACCGACTGAAGTAAGGATGAGACATGCCACATAATTACAGAGACTGACTGAAGTAATGATGAGACATGCCTCGTAAATACAGAGACTGACTGAAGTTAGGATGAGACATGCCTCATAAATACAGAGACCAACTGAAGTAAGGATGAGACCTGCCTTATAAATACAGAGACCAACTGAGGTAAAGATGAGACTTGCCACATAAATACAGAGACTGACTGAAGTAATGATGAGACATGCCTCATAAATACAGAGACCAACTGAGGTAAGGATGAGACATGTCTTGTAATGCAGAGTGCATTCAAAATAAGGATGAGACATGCTGTAAAAGAAGTTAAAAGGTGACATATGTATAGAGTGTGGGAATTGATGAAAGTGACAGAGACAGAGCCCTATTGAATATTAATAGCCATATTTTGAAGATATGACTCGGTTGCATTCCCTAAAGCAGTCTAGGAAAGAATGTTGAATGTTCAGCATGAATTCCCACAATTTTACATAATTTCCGTAATTTACTGTTACTCGTCCGTTAAAATTCTATATATTCTCACTAGTGACTCTCCAGCAGAGCCATAGACTACCTATAGAATTATCGATGGGCAATAGTGGTTTACAGACATCTTTGTCACCCAGAGGTTCTGAGTGACATTAAATAGACAAAAAGAGCGGAAATGAAATATAATTCGCTTTGAGCTCCAAAATATAAATGCTCACAATAGTTTCCAGTGTCTTCAGTCTTCGGTTCAATTCCTCTGAAGTTAATTAACGGAAATAGCAATAGGATTAAGTTCACTCATATTATAATGATTCACATATATTTGCATAATCTGATTTCCACCTGTCTAAGTGCATTACATTTTTCGCACTTGCAAGTTTGAAGTCATAACAGAAACTGAAAGACTTAAAAGACTGATATTAGGAAGTGACATATTTCTGTGCTTTGAAGTGGTCGATACCTGTGAGAAAGTTTAGCGCCTTAATAAATATCTGATGTAATGTCACCCGGAAGTGTCAGAGTAAACTGGTTCCAAAGCAACAGTGGAGCATCGTGAACCTGAGAGCAGAGGGAGACCCTTGAAGAAATGCCAGACCAGAGAGTCCATGCGAGAGACATGCCAAATCAGAGAGATCATGCGAGAGACATGCCAAATCAGAGAGTGCATGCGAGAGACATGCCCGATCAGAGAGTCCGAAAGACATGCCAAATCAGAGAGTCCATGCGAGAGACATGCCAGATCCGAGAGCCCGAGAGACATGCTAGATCAGAGAATCCGAGAGACATGCATTATCAGAGAGTCCATGTGAGAGACATGCCAGATCAGAGAGACCGAGAGACATGGCAAATCAGAGAGTCCAGGCAAGTGACATGCCAAATCAGAGAGTCCATACGAGAGACATGCAAGGTCAGGGAGTCCATGCGAGAGACATGGCAGATCAGAGAGCCCATGCAAGAGACCTGCCAGATCAGAGAGCCCGAGGGACATCCAAGATCAGAGAGACATGTCAGATCAGAGAGCCTGAGAGACATGTCATATCAGAGAGTCCGTGCAAGAGACATGCCAAATCAGAGAGTCCATGCGAGAGACGTGCCAGATCAGAGAGCCCGTGAGACATGCCAGAGCAGAGAGTCCATGCGAGAGACATGCCAAATCAGAGAGTCCATGCGAGAGACATGGCAGATCAGAGAGTCCATGCGAGAGACATGGCAGATCACAGAGCCAGAGAGACATGTCAGATCAGAGAGCCTGAGAGACATGTCATATCAGAGAGTCCGTGCAAGAGACATGCCAAATCAGAGAGTCCATGCGAGAGACATGTCAAATCAGAGAGCCCGAGAGACATAGCAGATCATAGAGCCCGAGAGACATGGCAGATCAGCGAGCCCATGCTAGAGACATGTCAGATCAGAGAGCCCGAGAGACATGTCAAATCACAGAGCCCGACAGACATGCAAGACCAGAGAGCCCGAGAGACATGGCAGATCAGAGACCCCGAGAGACATGCCAGAGTAGAGAGCCCAAGGGAAATTCCAGATTAGAGAGTATATGCAAGAGACATGCCAGATCAGAGAGTCCATGTGAGAGGCATGACAGATCAGAGAGTCCATTCGAGAGACATGCCAGATCAGAGAGCCCGAGAGACATGTCAAATTAGAGAGTCTGCGAGACATGCAAGACCAAAGAGCCAGAGAGACACAGCAGATCAGAGACCCCGAGAGACATGCCAGATCAGAGAGCCTGAGAAAAATGTGAGTTCAGAGAGTCCATGCAAGAGACATGCCAGATCGGAGAGTCCATGTGAGAGACATGTGTTGGGTTCTTATGTCGAGTCTTCCGTGCGTTCTGGAGTTCCTGCACGAGACTCGACATAAGAGAACGGGGCTTGAGAACGGTTGGGACGGCGTTAGCGGTGGTTGTGTTTGCATGCTGTTCTGCATCATTTTCGGAATAAACTTACCTTTAAAATACGGACTCTTCACTGGCGACGAGGATCTTATGGGTCTCATTGAGTTTTATGCCAGGTTCATTCCCAATTGTGCCAATAAAACACATAATATTAGGTCTCTCTTAAAAAAAAATGTTACATTTGACTGGTGTCACGAATGTGAGCAGGAATTTGCAGCTTTAAAAAAGGAAGTTGCTTTGGCCATTCCGTTGAAGGCCTTCGACACCAAAGATGAAATTGTAATCATGACTGATGCTAGTCAACTTGGTTTGGGAGCGGTATTGTTAGAGCAGAGGAATGGCAAGGATGAAGTGATGTCAAAGCCCAGCTCACCTGAGTTCTTGTTCAGTTCTGATGGAGGTTGAAGACAATCCGACCCCACCCTGAAACTGCTTGTTCCAGCACACTAGTTTTTAAAACAGTGCACTAAGAACAGAAGCTCAAGGGAAGGGGGGAAGTGGATAAAATAAAAAAAAAAGAGAGACAACACCGTTCTTGCGTTTCCACTGTTGAAGTGCTGCACAAATCTGTGGCCCTTTCTGACTTCTGTAGAAACTGGTGCCTAATGAAACATAAACAAAGAACAGATAAGTGCAACCTATTCCTAAATGGGTTCCTGACTATCCCTTTATTTATTAGAAATTCTCTTCTAAAAGTACCTCTTGGATCCTGGTCTCTAGTTTCCAGGTTTGGAATGTGTTACTGCTCTGGGATGTGTTTTCTATTACTGTAAAACTTTTTTCCCATATTTCCAGAATCTTTTATAAAACAAATACTGTACTTTTACATCAAAATACAGCATGTAATTTGTGCAAGTCCTTGATTTACTGTTTGCCTTGCTGTTAATGGTTTCCACTGTTCGATTCTTAAAAGTTCCATGAGAAAAAACAATGTTTGCTTCACAAAGTTCTGCAAAATATTCTTGTAACAAAGAGTTTGAATCACAATGTTCGTGGAAGGTATTTCGTTTCAAATTGTCTATACACGAATCCAGAAATTGTTGTCAAAGTTCTTTCAGGTAATAAAAGGTTTTGCACTTACTTGTTGCTGGCAAGAGATACTGATCAGTCTAACCTTGTCTTCTTTCTCTTTTGCAAGTTACTCATAGGAGAGAGGCTGAAGCAAGGAGGAACCGGAAACCGGAAGAAGGAAGAGCCAGAAGCTGCGCCCATTGAAGTCAATGAAAGTCTGTAAAGAGCAGGAGTGCCAGCGCCGAGGGATCTGTTCTCAGGTAAGCGGGAGGTAGACGAGCACAAGCACTGGGTGAGGCTCGGGGGATGCCTTTTATAGACAGGGCTGGGTGTGGTTTGAAGGGCTGGGTGTGGTCCTCACATGCTGCACATGTTCTTGGAAGGTGTGCAGAGCTGGGTGTGGTTTGAAGAGCTGGGTGTGGTCCTCACATGCTGCACATGTTCTTGAAAGGTGTGCAGAGTTTCATTTATTATGCAAATGAGTTGGATTAACACATGGCCTAGGGAGGAGTGTTTTAAAGAAGCCTTGGTAAAAGCAAGGCCCAATGTGTAAACAAAACAGCACATTAAACAACATACACAGAAGCCTGGGGGGGGGGGAAGGTGAGATAACAAGAAAGGCTTTCAATAGTAAGTTTAAAAGGGAGCTATTACAGAACCCACTAGTGCAGTGAGAGGGGAAATGGTCTTTGCTGTGTACAAACCCTAACAGTTGCCCCCCTCAAAGGCCCTCCTACAGGACGGGGTTTTCCTGGATTTTTTAAATAAAACCGTCTAATCAGCTGTGGGGCATGTACATATGATGCTGGTTCCCATGAATTCTCAGATTCATCATATCCTTTCCATTCTACTAAATAAAACAGACGTCCACTAATTCTTTTTGAGTCTTTTATGCTTTTCACTTCATATTCCAGATTTCCCTTAATTAGTATGGGTGGAGGTGGTGGTTCAGGTCGTGTTTTTGAGTTGTACGGCTTAAGCAAGGACACATGGAATGTAGTATGTACTGGATATTCTTTTGGTAAATCTAATTTTACTGTTACCGGGTTTACTATGGCAGTTATACTAAAGGGTCCAATGAAACGTGGTTGCAGCTTTCGGGATCCCTCTATGTTTAGGTTCTTTGTGGAGAGCCATACCTTGTCACCAATTTTATACATTGGGGCCTCAGACCTGTGTTTGTCTGCTTGTCTTTTCATGCTTTCCTTGTACTTTAATAAATGTTTCCTGGCTTTGTCTTGTATGTCACCTAACCTCGTTAGTCTATCCGTTACTGTAGGCAACAGGGAATCTTCTAACAAAATGGGTATAGCTCTTGGATGATACCCCTGCAAGAAATAGAATGGTGAGCAAAGTAGAGCTGAATGCTCAGTATTATTATAAACAAACTCTGCTACAGGGAGAGCTTCCAACCATTCACTAGAATAATCAGCCAATAAACAACGTAGCGTTTGAAGTAAGGTTTGGTTCAGTCGTTCAGTCTGTCCATCTGTCTCTGGGTGGAAAGCAGTGGATAAGGCCACATCTATTTTCAGTTTTTCACATAATTTT
This sequence comes from Pleurodeles waltl, assembly GCF_031143425.1. NCBI lineage: Eukaryota > Metazoa > Chordata > Amphibia > Caudata > Salamandridae > Pleurodeles > Pleurodeles waltl. The sequence continues at coordinate 1,020,236,653 of NC_090450.1, read as the reverse complement.
TCCAAAATCTGGAGTTGAACTGGCTCCCTCGGTCTGAAACCACTTTGCTTGACAAACCATGTAAACGCACAATTTCCCTTATAAAAATATCGGCAAATTCTGCTGCCGTGGGTAATTTCCGTAATGGTACAAAATGTGCCATTTTAGATAAAAAATCCACTATAACCAACACTGTTGTGAAGGATTTTACAGGTGGTAAACCTACAATAAAGTCTACGCTCACAGTGTGCCAAGGTTGTTTGGGTGTTGGCATTGGTATTAACAAGCCGTCAGGAGCCTTATGAGAAGATTTATGTCTTGCACAAATTGGACAGGTAGTGACAAATTGCTTAATGTCCTTTCTTATAGTGTCCCACCAAAAGTGTTTTTGCACATTTTCCAGGGTTTTTACCCAACCAGGATGACCTGCCAAGGGTGAGGCGTGATGCCAAATTATCACCTGTGTTTGTAATTCAGAGGTGGGCACTAACAGCATGTTGTCGTGATACAATAAACCTCGTTGTATTGTGTTATGGGAATCCTTTAACCAATCCTGAGGTGCTATTTGCATGTGTGCATTATATAGATCTGTGATGAAATCCTTCTGTTGTACTGGTGCCAACAACTTTTGGGGAGGAATAATGGGTTCTCCTATTTTATCTTGTTTCATGTCTGAGGTATGTCCGTATCTAGATAACACATCAGATTGAATTTGTTGTGCACCTGGTCTATAGGTTATAACAAAGTCAAATGTGCTAAAAAAAATTAACCAGCGCATCTGACGTGGTGTTAGTGCTTTAAGTGATCCAAAAAACTGTAGGTTCTTATGGTCAGAAAAGATTGTAACTGGGTACTTGGCTCCCATTAAATGGTGCCTCCATTCTGAAAAGGCTACTTTGATAGCTAGTAGTTCCCTTTCAGCCACAGTGTAATTTTGTTCAGCTGGCAATAACTTTTTGGAATAGAAGGCTATAGGATGTAACTGGCCATCTACTGCATCTCGTTGAGAGAGAACTCCTCCTAAAGCTACTTGTGAAGCATCCGCTTCAACAAAAAAGGGCAAGTCAGGATCAGGATGTTTCAGAATTGGGGCTGAAGTGAACTTTTGTTTTAGGAGTTGAAAGGCGTGTGCCGCCTCATCAGTCCAAAGAAATCGTTGCCCTTTCCGCAACAAGGTAGTTATTGGGGCCGCAATGTCTGCAAAATGTGCAATAAACCTCCTATAAAAATTGGCGAAACCCAGAAATTTCTGAATATCTTTTACAGAGGATGGTTCTGGCCAATCAGCAATAGCACTGATTTTCTTTACATCCATAGTTATTCCTTGAGGTGACAGGCAGTATCCTAAAAAGTCCACCTTGCTGACATTAAAAGTACACTTTTCTAACTTAGCAAAAAGATGATTTTCTTTTAACTTTGATAATACTGCACGAACATGTTGGGTATGTTCTTCTGAGTTCTTAGAGTAAATGAGGATGTCGTCTATGTATACTATGACACAAACGTCCAGGAATTCGTGTAGGACCTCATTTATAAAGAACTGAAAGGCCGCAGGGGCATTACATAACCCAAAGGGCATTACTGTGTACTCAAATAAACCAAACTTTGTCTTGAAAGCTGTCTTCCACTCATCCCCCTCTTTTACTCGGACCAGGTGGTAAGCTCCCCGCAGATCTAGTTTAGTGTATACAGTAGAATGTCTTAATTGATCCAACAACACAGGTATTAGAGGAAGAGGATATTTATTCTTTATTGTAGCCTTATTTAGTCCTCTATAATCGATACACGCATGCAGGGATTTATCCGGCTTCGGGATAAAAAAGAGTGGAGATGACACCGGAGATGTGGAATGACGGATGAACCCAGACTGTAGTAGGTCATCTAGGTAGGTTCTTAAGTATTTGGTTTCTTCGTCAGTCAAAGCATATACTCTGTTATTAGGTAAAGGGGCCCCTGGGATAAGATCTATACGGCAGTCATAAGACCGATGTGGGGGCAGCACACTAGCCTTTAGTGGATCAAAGACGTCTTTAAAGTCAGAATATTCAGGAGGGAGACTTGGTTCATCTTGTGTAACACTAGCACAGTGTAATACTGTGCTCTGTTCTGTACCTGCTTCTTGATAGCAATTGGTTCTACAGAAAGAGGAATCCAAAGTAACAGTTCTATTCACCCAATCAATTTTTGGGTTATGAGTTGTTAACCAGGGTACCCCGAGAATCAAACCAAAATTAGGAGTATCTATCAGATCAAAGCTAATCACCTCTGTGTGCCCGTTCTGACAGACCATAACAAGTGGACTTGTTTGTTTTGTGATTAATCCAGAGGTCAATTCTGACCCATCCACTGCACATACTGCTTCTGGACAAGGCTTTAGGCACATAGGAAGTCCTAAGATTTCAGCTAACTTATTATCCACAAATTTTCCTGTCGCGCCTGAGTCCAGTAGGACAGGGAGAGAATGCCTCACTTGGGTAGTAACAATTAAAACGACCTGAATTATGAAATGTCTAGGTATGTGCGGTACCCTGAAGGCTGCAGCATTAGAGGTTTGATTAAGATGTTTTCTCGAACAAGTAACCTCTCCCCTTGTCGAGCTTAATCGTTTCCCGATTCAGTTGAGGAGGTGGAGGAAGCAGCACCCTTTCGTGGAGTTTTAGGCTTTACTGGATATTCTCTGGCAAAGTGACCTGCCCTGCCACAATATAAACATAATTGAAATTTTCTCCTTCTTTCTTTTTCCTCTGATGTGAGTGGACCTCTGAGTGTCCCTATTTGCATAGGCTCTGGTTCAGGGAGTTTATTATCTGTGTCTTTCTTCTCGTGTCTAACAAAAGTTAACCGTGATTCCAGTTTGTATTTATCTCCCTTTCTTTCTCCTAGTCTATGTTCTAATTTCACAACTAAATCTACAAAGTCTGAATAGTCTTTTGGCAAATCAACGATATGAGCCAGCGCGTCTTTTAACTCGTCTCTCAAACCTTTATAAAAAAGGGAGACACGCTTTTCTTCTGGCCACTGTGTCTCGGTGAGTAAACGATTAAAACTAGTGAGATAGGTCAATAAATCCTTGTTACCTTGTTTAAGATTTAAAAGCTCATTATCACTTGCCTGCATGAAAGTGTGTTTTGCAAAAAGGCTGGTCATGGTACGTTTAAATTGATTCCAATTATGGAGGATGGGATCATCTCTATCCACGAAAGGAATTGACCAATTGGCTGCTGTGCCACCCAAATAAGACAAGACGAATGCCACTTTCGTATCATCAGTAGGGAACTGTTGTGGCTTACAAATGAAGTGTAATTGACATTGATTGATAAAAACATGGAATTTGTTACTATTTCCATGAAAACGTTCAGGTGCTGCTAAGGGCACAACATTAGGAACATTAACAGTAACCTCAACTGGGGAAGGCAAAGTTGTATGTTTTGATGGCGCCCCTGTCTCTGAGGAGGTTTTAAACAAAGGCGTAGAACCTGTGTTCCACTGAGATCCCCTAAATTTATACCAGCTTAAATCCTGTTTTAAAGAGGTATTCTCCATCTTTAATCTCTCTATTTCCTCTTGCATATATTGCAAGATGCCAGACACTGATTCATTATGAGCCAAGTCCTCATTTAGGGCCTGCGCCATATCCGTGACGACAATGCCCTCTATTTCTTCCCCGGTATTCATCGTCCACCAGAACTGAAATTTTTTAAAGGCTTGTGCTTCTGTCAAAGCCCAGCTCACCTGAGTTCTTGTTCAGTTCTGATGGAGGTTGAAGACAATCCGACCCCACCCTGAAACTGCTTGTTCCAGCACACTAGTTTTTAAAACAGTGCACTAAGAACAGAAGCTCAAGGGAAGGGGGGAAGTAGATAAATTAAAAAAAAAAGAGAGACAACACCGTTCTTGCGTTTCCACTGTTGAAGTGCTGCACAAATCTGCGGCCCTTTCTGACTTCTGTAGAAACTGGTGCCTAATGAAACATAAACAAAGAACAGATAAGTGCAACCTATTCCTAAATGGGTTCCTGACTATCCCTTTATTTATTAGAAATTCTCTTCTAAAAGTACCTCTTGGATCCTGGTCTCTAGTTTCCAGGTTTGGAATGTGTTACTGCTCTGGGATGTGTTTTCTATTACTGTAAAACTTTTTTCCCATATTTCCAGAATCTTTTATAAAACAAATACTGTACTTTTACATCAAAATACAGCATGTAATTTGTGCAAGTCCTTGATTTACTGTTTGCCTTGCTGTTAATGGTTTCCACTGTTCGATTCTTAAAAGTTCCATGAGAAAAAACAATGTTTGCTTCACAAAGTTCTGCAAAATATTCTTGTAACAAAGAGTTTGAATCACAATGTTCGTGGAAGGTATTTCGTTTCAAATTGTCTATACACGAATCCAGAAATTGTTGTCAAAGTTCTTTCAGGTAATAAAAGGTTTTGCACTTACTTGTTGCTGGCAAGAGATACTGATCAGTCTAACCTTGTCTTCTTTCTCTTTTGCAGGTTACTCGTAGGAGAGAGGCTGAAGCAAGGAGGAACCGGAAACCGGAAGAAGGAAGAGCCAGAAGCTGCGCCCATTGAAGTCAATGAAAGTCTGTAAAGAGGAGGAGTGCCAGCGCCGAGGGATCTGTTCTCAGGTAAGCGGGAGGTAGACGAGCACAAGCACTGGGTGAGGCTCGGGGGATGCCTTTTATAGACAGGGCTGGGTGTGGTTTGAAGGGCTGGGTGTGGTCCTCACATGCTGCACATGTTCTTGGAAGGTGTGCAGAGCTGGGTGTGGTTTGAGGAGCTGGGTGTGGTCCTCACATGCTGCACATGTTCTTGAAAGGTGTGCAGAGTTTCAGTTATTATGCAAATGAGTTGGATTAACACATGGCCTAGGGAGGAGTGTTTTAAAGAAGCCTTGGTAAAAGCAAGGCCCAATGTGTAAACAAAACAGCACATTAAACAACATACACAGAAGCCTGGGGGGGGGGAAGGTGAGATAACAAGAAAGGCTTTCAATAGTAAGTTTAAAAGGGAGCTATTACAGAACCCACTAGTGCAGTGAGAGGGGACATGCTCTTTGCTGTGTACAAACCCTAACAAGTGATTGCTTTTGCCTCACGTAGTCTGAGAGGTGCAGAAGCAACATATTCGACTATAGAAAGAGAATCTCTCGCATGTTGGTGGGGAATTGTCCATTTCAAGCCTTATCTGTGGGGAGTGCATTTTACTGTCAGGATGGACCATAAACTGTTAGTGCAATTATTTTCCACCTTGCACCGCCCACAACAACTTCCTCAACTCTTCCTTGCAATTCAAACCTCCTACCTTAGCCAGTTGTATGTTTTCCTTGATCACCCTGTTTAAGCGTTCAACCAGACCATTACTCCTAGGATGATAAAGGGATGTTTTAACATGCTTAATTCCCAAGAGCCTCAGGAAATTTGAAAACTGAGCAGATGTGAATTGACTCCCGTTATCTGAAGTATTTCATCTGGAATACCTTCCCTGTCAAAAACTGATTCCAAAAACTCAATGACTTTATGAGAAGTAGGAACTTTCACCAACTTAAACTCAGGCCAACAACTATAAAAATCAATTAATACTATACCATACTCCACCTGTCCATTCAGCAAATCAACAGGTCCAATCAAATCCACAGCAATCTTACTCAAAGCTTTCATGGGCACTTCAATTGCCTCAACAGGAGAAGGAAGAGTGACTTGAGATTCCGAATGATACGCTAGAATAAGATGATCGTGTCACCGCTGAAGAGAAGTCTTGAAGACACAAACAGTTTAATCGCTGAGGAAAAGAAACTCTGTTGTCAAATGAATGTAATTCACCGTGGAGGAACCAAAGTGAAAGCATCCCAGTTGCTAAGGAGACCAATTAGCAGACGCACGCACACGTGGATGAGGCGTCTCAGTTGCTAGGAAACAGGAAGCATTCAAGCGCGGGGCAGTGACGACAAAATGGAGCGCTTGCGCGTGTTAGTCAACACGCGCCACCAACGCACCACTCCTCGTAAGATCTACCCTAAAATCAGCAGGCAAAAACACAGCAGAAACGCTGAGGCCAGCAGCACAAAACCGCAAAGCAGAACGAAGTCCAGAACAGAAGTCGTCCGTCCAACCTGGTGCCTGAAGGAAAGCAGCTACGGCTTCGGAACACAGATGGAGCGCACACGTGGGCACAAGCTGTCCGTACTTTAAAGGCAAGTTTATTCCGAAAATGATGCAGGACAGCATACAAACACAACCACCGCTGACGCCGTCCCAACCGTTGTCCAGCCCCGTTCTCTTATGTCGAGTCTGGTGCAGGAACTCCAGAACGCAAGGAAGACTCACACGGAAGACTCGACATAAGAACCCAACACATCCTCCCCCTTAACACATAAAAATTGTACCAAACGTAACTCAAAACTAAACAAAAAAAAACATTATAACTACTTAACCAAAAGTACAAAATCACAAAATTTTCTGGGAAGCATCCTGTTTCTAGACGAAGCCATACTCTTCACGTTGTTTTTCTCATACCCTTCCTTGGAGGGTCTCACCAACTCTTTGTCCAACACTTTCACATCACGAAGAGAATTCTTTCCCCGAATGTCCTTCGTTTCTTGCTCCACCTTGGTGGACTCATCACATGTCCTGTTCATTAGTTCCACCTCGCGAGCCAAGGACAACCTCTCCTTGTTCCACCAATTACCATCTTCCAACATAACGGCATTTTTGCAAATTTTGATATCTTTCCTTGGGCTCGAAAAGTTAGATTCACCTTTCTGAATAATGCGAGCACTTTTAATTTTGACATAATCACCCACCTTAACACTAACAGCCTTCCTTGGACTCCCTTTATATTTGTTCTGAGCAGATAACCTCTTCTCACTCACCTTCTCAATCAAACCCTGCTCAATTTCAACTTCACCCATCCATTTCCTTGTCAACTTGGTTGCAGGAACTCAACCTCTCAATAACATAAAAGGGGACACACCCGTATCTGCATTGGGTGTGGTCCGCACCGCCCACAACAACTTCCTCAACTCTTCCTTGCAATTCAAACCTCCGACCTTAGCCAGTTGTATGTTCTCCTTGATCACCCTGTTTAAGCGTTCAACCAGACCATTACTCCTAGGATGATAAAGGGATGTTTTAACATGCTTAATTCCCAAGAGCCTCAGGAAATTTGAAAACTGAGCAGATGTGAATTGACTTCCGTTATCTGTAAGTATTTCATCGGGAATACCTTCCTTGTCAAAAACAGATTCCAGCTGGAGAGAGACAAGATGGCGGCCGCGAGTTGCTAGCGGTCGGAAGCTCTCCTCCTCCCTGGCTCCTGTGCGGCGTTTTTGTTTCCCCAGCGGGGCGGATTATGCGGGTGGCTTCAGACGGGGGCACTCCTGCTTATATTCGCGGTAATTACCCGCTATACGGTATTACGCGCGGAATCGGCTGAGTCAATAGGAGCCCCTTGGGTGACCTAGTCAATTCTGGCCATAACAGCCGCGGCTTCCTCGTCTTGTCATTTGTTATTGTCTTAGCCCCTTGCGGTAAACAGCGGCGGATGGCCCCGAAAGCTGCACGCGGCAGCCGGCTAAAACCAGTGCCACAGGAACGACGACCTCTGGACCCCCAGCCCCTCGTTCGGGGGGGGATTTCCAGGAATAGCGGCTTTGGAAACGCCGGCAGCGGTGAGAATGTGCCTGAGGGCAGGCAGCCAGCTCCAGGGAACTCCACGGCTGTGGGCCAGACGCACAGGGCGAAGAATGGCGCAAAACAAATTGGAGAAAAGGAGGAAGTGGTGACTATACCCCGGATGTTTAAAATTCTTCACAATTCAGCCCCTATTGGTGGCAGTACTACTATAAAGGACTCCGATACTGGACCTATACGAGATGTAGCGGAACTGACTGGGGATGGTGATAGCACTGGTCCAGGACGTCTGGCCTCCTCAGATAGTGGAGGGTTGCTTCAGGTGAAAACCGATGTTGGTAGTCGCTTCCTGGATATACACCAAACTGTAAGTTGTATTGCTGGGGCACTTCCACAGGCTTCTGTCTCTTGTTTAGGGGGTAATGGGCTTGCAGCAGCGCTTGAAGGGGAACTTGACCAGTCGTTATATGCCCCTGGGTCTTAAAGCAATGTAGGGCTGGCGCAAGAAGTGGTGACTGGGGCAGGGTACTGCGAGCAAGCAGCAGCAGCAGCATACTTGTTGCCAAGCACCGATCCGCCAAATCTGGCTTGTACTCTGGGGGTGATCCGTGATTACCGGCAGGGTAGAGAGGACTCATTAGTTCAGGGTGAAGTTGGGGAGAATTTTTTTTCCCTGTCGGATCAATCTCAAGATTCGGACGAGGACAGCATCAGCATCAGCCCCTCCATAGACTCAGAGACATGTGATAGCTCTACAGCGCCTCTAACTCCTATTTCTGTGCTGAGGGGCACCGCAGTTAAATGCCAATCAAAACGGGCTGAGGTATCTTGACTAGACAAAGCTGGTGAGTCTAGTGAGAAGAGGGGAAAAAAAAGAAGGCTTCTAGGACGAGAGCTATGTCCTGGGACTACACAGAAACACAACAACTACTGCATAGTATTGCTGATCTTTCAGTGGCTCCAGCTCAGACAGAGGTTAATGTTTTAAATGCAGAGACTGCGCCCCCTTCCCCTTCTCTGCATCTTATTTATCAGACCATCAAGTCACAGCATAAGCAAACGCAGAGGGACAGTAAGAAAGCCAGGGTGGCCACGAAGCAGCTACAAGTGGCAATCAGTAAGGTTGCGAAGACATGCTCTGAAATCGGCGAGCAGATTGCGGCTGTTGAGTGCCGGGCGGACGTACTGGAGTCAGATCTGGGTGCAGTGACAAAACAAGCCGCTATGCATGAGACTCAGCTCTCTGATATTCAGTGGAAAGTAGAGGACTTTGAAAACCGGCAACGTCGTAACAACTTGCGCTTAATTGGGATACAAGAAGGCGTAGAAGGCCAGGATTCAAGACCCTTTATAATTAGACTGCTTAAAGCAGCATTCCCGGAGCAGACTGGATGGGAATGGGAGAAAGAGATACAGAGAGCCCATCGGTTTCCATTACATCTGAGGAGTCAACAATCAGCAGGAGCAAGTGGAACGGCCCAACAACAGCCTAGGGCCTTTATAGTTTATTTTGGCAACTATTTGTTGCGCCAAATAGTTTTTGAGAAAGCCCGCCCTGATGCAAGGATTAGTTGTGAGGGCTGTACATTCTTCTCCCGCCCTGACTTTTGTCATGCTACGGTAGAGAGACGATGGCGCTTGAGACAACTGATTAGCCCCTTCCAGGAGAAGGGAGCGGAAGCCTACCTACTGTCCCCGGCTCGACTTAAGACTATATATAAAGGGACGATACGGGTGTTCGCATCCGAGATCAAAGCCAAGGAGTACCTGCAGTCTTTGACTCAACTGTTTATATATGGCTAAAAAAAAAAAAAAGGAGAAGGGCTTATTAAAAATAAAAAAAAAGAAGAAAAAATGAAAAGGGGCGGGTGATAGAGGCGGGTAGCCTGGGGAGAGAAGAAAAGGAGGGGATGCTCTTATTGAAAATGGATGGTTTATGGGGGTTTAGTCTTTAGGGGAAACAATTTTTTTCTGTTAGTAAATTTGCTTAAATTAAGAGCCGCCGCAGGAGCCCTTCAAGGGAGGGGGGTTGCTTGTCCATCTTACAGACTACAGTCTGGAAGCCTCATTTGGGTGGGTGGGGGGTGGGTGGGAGGTAGGGTTTCCTTTTGTGGGTGGGGGGTGATTGGTGGGGTGGGCTGGGGCTGGGCAGGTTTTGCATGGGAGATGCACAGAAATATGTATTTGAAGGCACAGGAGATTATTAGGTGTATGATGAAACAAGTTGTAAGTTTGGGCGAATTTGTCAGAGCTTTCAATGGGGGACCGTAATGTTCTACGGGTGGCCACCTTAAATATATGTGGGCTAAATGATTCTAAGAAATGACGTCTAGCCACTCATGAGCTCAAAACATTAAGGGCAGATATAATTTGTTTGCAAGAGACACATGTTACTCCGGCTAAAAAGCATTTGTTGGATTTTCCTGGTTTTCAATTAGTCGCGTACACCACTCAAGAAACTAACACTAGAGGGGTTGCAGTACTTACACGGCGAGATCTTCTTAAGGTGGTCAAGAAAAGGGTGGATAACATGGGCCGATGGGTTATAATAGAGTGTGTTATGGGACAGTTGAATTTTACTGTGTGCTCTATTTATGGCTCTAATTTTGATGATCCAGCTGATATTAATATGTTAAATACTGAACTTGTGCTCTGGGCCTTACTGCTAATTATACGTGGGGATTTTAATATACATACTGAGACTAATATCCCCTTACAGAATCAGGGTTCATACTTGGGTCGAAAACCAAAGGTGTTTCGTGCCTTACAAATGTTGGTGCAGACTCATGGTCTTGTGGATGCATGGCAGCATTGTATGCCTATGGATCCTGGTTACACTTTCTTTTCATATCCCCACCGAAAGTCTGTCCGGTTAGACTATTTATTTTTTGTCTCCATCGTTACGCGAAGGACTTTTGGTGGAAAAATTCCCCAGGGTCATATCTGACCATAATCCTTTGGTATTACTATTTTCGGACTTGCGTAAGGAGCGACATTTGAAACCCTGGTCTTTTGACCGGGGCTTGTTGCTTGACTCAGCTTATGTGTCACGGATGAAAGTATGGTTAACTGAATTTTTGGGTTTTAACAGGGGTACGGTTTCACCAGGGGTGTTATGGGATGCTCTAAAGGCTTCTATTCGCGGGGAAACTCTGAGTTACGCCCTTAGGTGGGAGAAACAACGGCACCTAGCTATATCTGTGGCCCAGACTGAATTGGCTTCTCTGGAGAGTCAGATAGTGGGGCTTGCAAGGAATAATGCTCCAATACAAGACACTTTGGATAAGATGACGGTCATGAAGGCCAAGATTATTCAATTGTACCTAGACCAAGACATTATTAAAGCCCAGATTCGCACGCAGGAATGTTATGAGTTTAGTGAGAGGGTGGGCAAGGTGCTTGCATATAAGACTAGACAAAAGGTGGCTCGGAGTGCCATCTTGGCAATTAAGGATAGGTTGGGGCAGATTGTGTATGGAGATACGTCAGTACTACAGGTGTTTAAAGAATATTATTCGGTATTGTACCAGCAGGAAAGCCTCTTCTTGGATGATAGAGACGAAAGGATTGCTCAGTATTTGAGTGATATGTCGTGCCCAAAGTTATCGCAAGATGAGGGCTGTCAGTTGACTGCCCCCATTGAGTTGGATGAGATTATCTCGGCTCTAACTGCTATGTCTAATGGGAAAGCTACTGGCCCTGATATGATCCCAATAGAATTCTTTAAAACCTTTTTTGAGGAATTGAAGGATGATATTATGACACTCTTTACGTCAGTACAGGCTGGAAAGAGGGCGCCGGGTTCATGGCTGGAGGCTAATATTGTTGTATTTTTAAAAAAAGAGAAGAACCCACTTTTACCAGGCTCCTACCGACCTATCACACTGATAAACGCAGATGCTAAATGGTATGCCAAAATCCTTGCGGTTAGGCTTAGTCGAGTTATTAATGGGCTTGTCTCCCCTTGGCAACATGGGTTTATTCCTGGGCGGGGGACCGCCGATCATGTTAGGTGTGTTATTACCATGTTAGATGCATCTCAGGTTATGCCGGCCCCTATGGCATTAATATTAATAGATGCCGAAAAGGCTTTTTATCGGGTGAACTGGAAATATTTATAGACAGTGCTCAGTAAAGTTAATATAGGGGCTGGCTTTATCAAGGCCATACAAGGTTTATATCAGAAGCCCCTTGCTCGAATTCAACTAGCCGGGGCAATTTCAGAACCCTTCTATATTACAAGAGGAACTAGGCAGGGCTGTCCCTGCTCCCCTTTATTGTTTGCACTCTATATAGACCTCTTGATCAGGAAGTTATTGCAAAGTACATTGATTTCGCCTATGGTAATGGCGGAGGGCAGGTTTAAAATTTTGGCATATGCTGATGACATAGCCGTTACTACTCCTGAACCAGGGAAGGCGATTGAACAAATAGAGAAACTAGCTGCGGAGTTTGGCGAGATCTCAGGCTATGCATTAAATAGGAGTAAATGCCAAATATTGGGCAATGAGTGGGCCACTATTGAAGACAACAGGAGGGCCAATCAAGTGACTTATTTAGGTGTCAGATTGTCGGCCAATTTGGACCAGATAGTGGAGAGTAATCTTGCCCCTGTCTTAGCTAAAACCAGGAAAGAGCTGCATCATATGAATAATTTGCATTTAATGATTATTGGTAGATGTAATCTTATTAAAATGATTTTTTACCTAGGGTCTTATATTTTTTCCGTACTATCCCGCTGGAAATTAACAAAGAATGGTTTAAGCATATGGAGAGCTTAGCAAGTAGTTTCATTTGGTCTTTTAAAAAAGTACGGCGGGCATATAAGTATTTAGTGTTACCCAGAGAGAGGGGGGGTGGGCGGCCCCTCATTTTCTTTTTTATTACTGGGTTTCTGTACTGCAATATATCCAACCATTAATTAATCAACAGGCTGATAATAGAGATTTTGGTGAAATTTGTCCTCCTATATATAATATGATTTGGGGAAGCCATGCCAATGCAGCCTTTTTGAGAACAGTGGAGCCTAGTTATTTAAAAAAAGTTAAGTTCAAGACTGTCTGGGCTGCATTTAAGGTGTGGACCAATGTTTTTAAAAAATTGGGAATCGGCCGGATTAATTTTTAAACCCCAATTTTGAATTTGTCGGTGCTTCCTGATATTTTTAAGGATGGATACTGTGCCAGGTGGGCACAGCTTGGTGTTCGGTGTATTGGTGATTTCTATGGGCACACCCACCTTAAATCTTTTGAAGAACTGACAAATGAATTTTCATTGAACACTAAGGATTTTTTTTAATATTTGCAAATCCGACATTTTTTGGGGGTAAACTTTAGATCAGCATCTGGGCAGGTGGGGGATAGAATCCCAGTTATGGAGGTTCTTCATAACTCCACTAGATGGCGGGTCTGCTTGCTTTATCCGCTCTTCTTGAACTTAATGCCAGATGACTTGAGTAAACAGGCGGAGAGGTGGGCGCGGAATATCGGAGCTTCTGAAGTGTCAGTACGTACCTCTTTAGATATGGCACAGCGTTTTATATTATCTGCTGGGCCACAAACCCAACATTATAAGACATTTTTTCATCTATACTATACCCCCGCTAAGCTATTTAACTGGGGCAGTTCAAGGGGGGTGGTGTGTCTCAGATGCAAGAGTGTATCGGCCGACCTGGTACATATGTTCTTTAATTGCAGTAGGCTACATGAATTTTTTACTGATATGGCTAATTTTTTAACTAGGCTAATCCATCAGGAGGTGGAAATTACGCCGCAACTAGTATTACTGGGAATTGATGGAGTGGTGCACCTAGAATATTCACAGAGGTTTCTGTTTCTAGCCATGTCTGTGGCCCGCTGCTGTATTGCATCTGACTGGCTGGAGACAACTCCACCAACTTTTAATCATTGGCTGGCTCGGATGTGCTCAATGTTTTATCTAGAGATGGGTGCTTATGCGTGCAAGGGCCGCGGGCGTAGACGGATGGGCGAAGCTATCTGGGCCCCATTTGCACAGTGGCTAGGTAATAATTGAATCATGCCCGTAGGGGATCTATTTATTTAATCATGTTCAATTTTTGCACTTTATTTGTATTCTAAGGTATTGAATAGGGTATTTCTTATGCCCCCTTTTAGGGGTCTTGATGTCTGCTGTAGATCGATGAAATGAATTTATGTAATGATGTGTATTTATCTAATGTATTTATTGTATCTATTTCAGCCTTCTTTTTGTTTTGCTATCTGTACACTGTGCATCTTCAATTAAAAAAAAAAAAAAAAAAAAAAAAACAGATTCCAAAAACTCAATGACTTTATGAGAAGTAGGAACTTTCACCAACTTAAACTCAGGCCAACGACTATAAAAATCTATTAATACTATATCATACGCCACCTGTCCATTCAGCAAATTAACAGGTCCAATCAAATCCACAGCAATCTTACTCCAAGCTTTCATGGGCACTTCAATTGCCTCAACAGGAGAAGGAAGAGTGACTTGAGACTTGTCACTAATAGCACATGGCAAACAATCTCTCACAAAGTGCTCCACATCTCTGTCCAACCCCGGCCACCCAAAATGTTCCCTTATTCTCCTCTTCATCGCTCGCATACCAATGTGTCCTTCATGTCCCAAGGTCAATATTTTATACCTCAATCCCACAGGAACAACCATTGCACCAGTACGCATCAAAATATTATTCACAACAGACAACTCCTCAAAAATGTGTTTGTACCCTTCACAATGAACAGATTTGCAAACAGACCATCCTTGTAATATGCCCTCCATAACTTCCTTCATTTGTTCATCCCTACCACATGCTTCCCTCCATTCATCTTCTGTCAACGCACCTTCCAATTGACACTCCAATGAGCATACCACGACATCATTCTCATCTGCCTCCTCCTCACCAAGTACGCCTGTGTGAGGAAGACGGGAAAGGCAATCAGCGAGTACATTCTTTGCACCTAGTCCACATGAAAGTCATACATTTGCAATCTATACTGCCACTTGGCCATTCTAGGAGTGGCGCGGTGCGCACCTGAGGTGGAAAATAATTGTACTAAAGGTTTATGGTCCATCCTGACAGTAAAATGCACTCCCCACAGATAAGGCTTGAAATGGACAATTCCCCACCAACATGCAAGAGCTTCTCTTTCTATAGTCGAATATGTTGCTTCTGCACCTCTCAGACTACGTGAGGCAAAAGCAATCACTTCATCCTTGCCATTCCTCCGCTGTAACAATACCGCTCCCAAACCCAGTTGACTAGCATCAGTCATGATTACAATTTCATCTTTGGTGTCGAAGGCCTTCAATGGAATGGCCAAAACAACTTCCTTTTTGATAGCTGCAAATTCCTGCTCACATTCATGACACCAGTCAAATGTAACATTTTTTTTTAAGAGAGACCTGATATTATGTGTTTTACTGGCACAATTGGGAATGAACCTGGCATAAAACTCAATGAGACCCATAAAAGATCTAATTTGATCCTTATTACAGGGAGACTGGAAATCTTCAATAGCCTTAACCAACCTCTCCTTCGGTTCCACCCCTCGTTCTGATATTTTATAACCTAGGTAGTCAATAGATGATGTACTAAACTAACATTTGTCTGCACTGAGAACAATCCCTTTCTCATTCAACGTAGACAATACTTGTCTCATTCTTTCATCATGCTGTTCCTGATCCTTGCCAAAGACTAGAATGTCATCTTGGAAGGCCACAACACCATCCATATATCCGAATAAGCTGTCCACCACCCTTTGAAACACTGCGGAAGCCGAAGCTAATCCAAATGGCATGCGTCTAAATTGAAACAACCCTTCAGGCGTAATAAAGGCTGTCAAGTGCCTCGACTCGGGATGCAAATTGATTTGATGGTAGGCCGATGTCATGTCCAATAAACTGAACACGCAAGCGTTACTAAGTGTAGATAGCATTTCAGCAATGTTGGGCAAGGGATGGCAATCCACCCAAATTTGCGCATTGAGATTGCGCAAATCCACACACATGCGAATGGAACCGTTGGCTTTACGGGCAATCACTATGGGAGCCACCCAATCAGATGCGTCCACCTTCTCAATTATGTGTTGTTCACACAATCTGTCCAACTCTCTTTTCAACTCCACTCTCAGTGCTAAAGGTACTCTACGTACCCTGTGAACCTTGGGACGGCGTCAGCTGTGGTTGTGTTTGTATGCTGTCCTGCATCATTTTCGCAATAAACTTACCTTTAAAGTACGGACTCTTCAACATGCCAGATCAGAGAGCCCGAGAGACATGTCAAATCAGAGAGCCAGAGAGACATGCAAGACCAGAAAGCCCGAGAGGCATGGCAGATCAGAGAGCCCGAGAGACATGGCAGATCAGAGAGCCCGAAAACATGTCAAATCAGAGAGCCCAGAGACATGGCAGATCAGAGAACCCGAAAGACATGCCAGATCAGACAGCCTGACATGCCAGATCAGAGAGCCCGAGAGACATGGCAGATCACAGAGTCCGAGAGACATGCCAGATCAGAGAGCCTGAGAGACATGGCAGATCAGAGAGTCAGAGAGACATGGCATATCAGAGAGTCTGAGAGGCATGGCATATCAGAGAGCATGAGAGACATGGCAGATCGGAGAGCCCCGAAGACATGCATGATCGGAGAGTCCATGCAAGAGACATGCCAGATCAGAGAGCCCGAGAGACATTGCAGATCAGAGAGCCCATGCGAGAGACATGCAAGATCAGAGAGCCCGAAAGAAATGCCAGATCAGTGAGTCCATGTGAGAGACATGCCAGATCAGAGAGCCCAAGAGACAGGGCAGATCAGAGAGCCCATGCGAGAGACATGCAAGATCAGAGAGCCAGAGACTACATGCAAGAGGCATGCCAGATCAGAGAGTCCATGTGAGAGGCATGACAGATCAGAGAGTCCATGCGAGAGACATGCCAGATCAGAGAGCCCGAGCGACATGTCAAATTAGAGAGTCTGCGAGACATGCAAGACCAAAGAGCCAGAGAGACACAGCAGATCAGAGACCCCAAGAGACATGCCAGATCAGAGAGCCTGAGAAAAATGCGAATTCAGAGAGTCCATGCAAGAGACATGCCAGATCGGAGAGTCCATGCGAGACACATGTCAGATCAGAGAGCCTGAGAGACATGCAAGACCAGAAAGCCTGAGAGGCATGGCAGATCAGAGAGCCTGAGATACATGGCAGATCAGAGAGCCCGAGAGACATGCCAGATCAGGGAGTCCATGTGAGAGCCTTGCAAGATCAGAGAGCCCATGCGAGAGACATGGCAGATCACAGAGTCCGAGAGATATGCAAGATCAGAGAGCCCGAGAGACATGGCAGATCAGAGAGCCCATGCGAGAAACATGTCAGATCAGAGAGCCGCAGAGACATGGCATATCAGAGAGTCCGAGAGACATGGCATATCAGAGAGCATGAGAGACATGGCAGATCGGAGAGCCCCGAAGACATGCATGATCGGAGAGTCCATGCAAGAGACATGCCAGATCAGAGAGCCCGAGAGACATGGCAGATCAGAGAGCCCATGCGAGAGACATGCAAGATCAGAGAGCCCGAAAGACATGCCAGATCAGTGAGTCCATGTGAGAGACATGCCAGATCAGAGAGCCCAAGAGACATGGCAGATCAGAGAGCCCATGCGAGAGACATGCAAGATCAGAGAGCCCGAGGGAAATGCCAGATCAGAGAGTACATGCAAGAGGCATGTGTAGGAAAGTACCATCTTGCCTGGCATGTTACCCCCATTTTTCACTGTATATATGTTGTTTTAGTTGTATGTGTCACTGGGACCCTGGTAACCCAGGGCCCCAGTGCTCATAAGTGTGCCTGAATGTGTTACCTGTGTAGTGACTAACTGTCTCACTGAGGCTCTGCTAATCAGAACCTCAGTGGTTATGCTCTCTCATTTCTTTCCAAATTGTCACTGACAGGCTAGTGACCATTTTTACCAATTTACATTGGCTTACTGGAACACCCTTATAATTCCCTAGTATATGGTACTGAGGTACCCAGGGTATTGGGGTTCCAGGAGATCCCTATGGGCTGCAGCATTTCTTTTGCCACCCATAGGGAGCTCTGACAATTCTTACACAGGCCTGCCACTGCAGCCTGAGTGAAATAACGTCCACGTTATTTCACAGCCATTTTACACTGCACTTAAGTAACTTATAAGTCACCTGTATGTCTAACCTTTACCTGGTAAAGGTTAGGTGCAAAGTTACTTAGTGTGAGGGCACCCTGGCACTAGCCAAGGTGCCCCCACATTGTTCAGAGCCAATTCCCTGAACTTTGTGAGTGCGGGGACACCATTACACGCGTGCACTACATATAGGTCACTACCTATATGTAGCTTCACAATGGTAACTCCGAATATGGCCATGTAACATGTCTAAGATCATGGAATTGCCCCCTCTATGCCATCCTGGCATTGTTGGTACAATTCCATGATCCCAGTGGTCTGTAGCACAGACCCTGGTACTGCCAAACTGCCCTTCCTGGGGTTTCACTGCAGCTGCTGCCAACCCCTCAGACAGGCATCTGCCCTCCTGGGGTCCAGCCAGGCCTGGCCCAGGATGGCAGAACAAAGAACTTCCTCTGAGAGAGGGTGTGACACCCTCTCCCTTTGGAAAATGGTGTGAAGGCAGGGGAGGAGTAGCCTCCCCCAGCCTCTGGAAATGCTTTGTTGGGCACAGATGTGCCCAATTCTGCATAAGCCAGTCTACACCAGTTCAGGGACCCCTTAGCCCCTGCTCTGGCGCGAAACTGGACAAAGGAAAAGGGAGTGACCACTCCCCTGACCTGCACCTCCCCTGGGAGGTGTCTAGAGCTCCTCCAGTGTGCTCCAGACCTCTGCCATCTTGGAAACAGAGGTGCTGCTGGCACACTGGACTGCTCTGAGTGGCCAGTGCCACCAGGTGACGTCAGAGACTCCTGCTGATAGGCTCCTTCAGGTGTTAGTAGCCTATCCTCTCTCCTAGGTAGCCAAACCCTCTTTTCTGGCTATTTAGGGTCTCTGTCTCTGGGGAAACTTTAGATAACGAATGCAAGAGCTCATCCGAGTTCCTCTGCATCTCTCTCTTCACCTTCTGCCAAGGAATCGACTGCTGACCGCGCTGGAAGCCTGCAAACCTGCAACATAGTAGCAAAGACGACTACTGCAACTCTGTAACGCTGATCCTGCCGCCTTCTCGACTGTTTTCCTGCTTGTGCATGCTGTGGGGGTAGTCTGCCTCCTCTCTGCACCAGAAGCTCCGAAGAAATCTCCTGTGGGTCGACGGAATCTTCCCCCTGCAACCGCAGGCACCAAAAAGCTGCATTACCGGTCCCTTGGGTCTCCTCTCAGCACGACGAGCGAGGTCCCTCGAATCCAGCGACTCTGTCCAAGTGACCCGCACAGTCCAGTGACTCTTCAGTCCAAGTTTGGTGGAGGTAAGTCCTTGCCTCACCTCGCTGGGCTGCATTGCTGGGAAACGCGACTTTTGCAGCTACTCCGGCCCCTGTGCACTTCCGGCGGAAATCCTTTGTGCACAGCCAAGCCTGGGTCCACGGCACTCTAACCTGCATTGCACGACTTTCTAAGTTGGTCTCCGGTGACGTGGGACTCCTTTGTGCAACTTTGGTGAGCATCGTTTCACGCATCCTCGTAGTGCCTGTTTCTGGCACTTCTCCGGGTGCTACTTGCTTCATAGAGGGCTCCTTGTCTTGCACGACGTACCTTCTCTCTGCTGGTCCAATTTGCCACCTCCTGGTCCCTCCTGGGCCTGAGCAGCGTCCAAAAACGCGAACCGCACGATTTGCAGCTAGCAAGGCTTGTTGGCGTTCTTTGGGCGGGAAAACACTTCTGCACAACTCTCCACGGCGAGAGGCATCCGTCCACCAAAGGGGAAGTCTCTAGCCCTTTTCGTTCCTGCAGAAACCTCAGCTTCTTCTGTCCAGTAGAAGCTTCTTTGCACCCGCAGCTGGCATTTCCTGGGCATCTGCCCATCTCCGACTTGCTTGTGACTTTTGGACTTGGTCCCCTTGTTCCACAGGTACCCTAGATTAGAAATCCACAGTTGTTGCATTGCTGGTTTGTGTCTTTCCTGCATTATTCCTCTAACACGACTTCTTTGTCCTTAGGGGAACTTTAGTGCACTTTGCACTCACTTTTCAGGGTCTTGGGGAGGGTTATTTTTCTAACTCTCACTATTTTCTAATAGTCCCAGCAACCCTCTACAAGGTCACATAGGTTTGGGGTCCATTCGTGGTTCGCATTCCACTTTTGGAGTATATGGTTTGTGTTGCCCCTATCCCTATGTTTCCCCATTGCATCCTATTGTAACTATACATTGTTTGCACTGTTTTCTAAGACTATACTGCATATTTTTGCTATTGTGTATATATATTTTGTGTATATTTCCTATCCTCTCACTGAGGGTACACTCTAAGATACTTTGGCATATTGTCATAAAAATAAAGTACCTTTATTTTTAGTATAACTGTGTATTGTGTTTTCTTATGATATTGTGCATATGACACTAAGTGGTACTGTAGTAGCTTCACACGTCTCCTAGTTCAGCCTAAGCTGCTCTGCTAAGCTACCATTATCTATCAGCCTAAGCTGCTAGACACCCTATACACTAATAAGGGATAACTGGGCCTGGTGCAAGGTGCAAGTACCCCTTGGTACTCACTACAAGCCAGTCCAGCCTCCTACATTGGTGGCAGCGGTGGGATAAGTGCTTTGAGACTACTTACCACTCTTGTCATTGTACTTTTCATAAGAGAAAAATATACAAAACAAGGTCAGTGTATATACACATAGCCAAAAAGGTTTGCATTTCCTCTTTTCACTCTTTTCTAAGTGCTGAAAAGTACTTCTAACTTTCTAAAAAGTTCTAAAAAGTTTTAAAAGTTTTTTTCTCTGTCTTTCTAAAAGCTCTGACAAACTTTTTATCTTTTACTATCACTTTAACTCTCTCTAAAAAATGTCTGGCACAAACCAAAATGTTGATCTGTCCAAACTCGCATATGATCACCTTAGCTGGAAAGGAGCAAGGAATCTCTGCATAGAGAGAGGTTTGAGTGTAGGGAAGAATCCTTCCTTAGAACTGTTAATTAACATGCTTAGAGTACAGGATAAGGCCATAAGTGCCCAATCTGTTTAAAAAGTAGCTAATGGTTCTCAATCTGATCCAGGGACTCCCCCAGGAAAAGATTCAGGAAAGAAACTTCCTAGCCTGCCCATTACTAGACAGTCTAGCATAGTTGGTAATGATGATGAGCCACACCATATAAATAGTGTTGTCTCACATCATAGCAAAAGCATTTATTCTCACCATACTGGTAGTGATGTTTCTGTTAGCCAAGCTGTTAGGGTGGCTTCTGTAAGGGACAGGTCTCCTTCTGTCCATTCTCACCATACTCCTGTTTCAAGGCATGTCCCTCCCACCCACCCTGATGACAGATTGTTAGAAAGGGAGCTCAATAGATTGAGAGTGGAACAAACCAGACTGAAGCTCAAGAAGCAACAGCTGGATTTGGATAGACAGACTTTAGAAGTAGAGAAGGAGAGACAGAAACTGGGTTTAGAAACCCATGGTGGCAGCAGCAGTATTCCCCATAGTCATCCTGCAAAAGAGCATGATTCCAGGAATCTGCATAAGATAGTTCTCCCTTATAAGGAGGGGGATGACATTAACAAGTGGTTTGCTGCACTTGAGAGGGCCTGTGTTGTACAGGATGTCCCTCAAAGGCAGTGGGCTGCTATCCTATGGCTATCATTTAGTGGAAAAGGTAGGGATAGGCTCCTTACTGTATAAGAAAATGATGCTAATAATTTCCAAGTTCTTAAGAATGCACTCCTGGATGGTTATGGCTTAACCACTGAACAGTACAGGATAAAGTTCAGAGAGACCAAAAAGGAGTCTTCACAAGACTGGGTTGATTTCATTGACCATTCAGTGAAGGCCTTGGAGGGGTGGTTACATGGCAGTAAAGTTACTGATTATGACAGCCTGTATAACTTGATCCTGAGAGAGCATATTCTTAATAATTGTGTGTCTGATTTGTTGCACCAGTACTTGGTGGACTCTGATCTGACCTCTCCCTAAGAATTGGGAAAGAAGGCAGACCAATGGGTCAGAACAAGAGTGAACAGAAAAGTTCATACAGGGGGTGACAAAGATGGCAACAAAAAGAAGGATGGTAAGTCTTCTGACAAGGGTGGGGACAAATCTAAAAATGAGTCTTCATCAGGCCCACAAAAACACTCTGGTGGGGGTGGTGGGCCCAAATCCTCTTTTAATCAGAACAAGGAAAAGAAACCATGGTGCTATTTATGTAAAATAAAAGGCCATTAGACAACAGATCCCAGTTGTCCAAAGAAAGGCACCAAGCCTCCTACCACTACAACCCCTACTGCTACACCTAGTGTCCCTACTAATAGCAGTGGTGGTGGGAGCAAACCTACTAATAGCCAATCCAAGGGAGTAGCTGGGCTCACTATTGGTAACTTAGTTGGGGTTGGCCTTGTTAGGGAGGCCACAGAGGCTGTGTTAGTCTCTGAGGGGGCTATTGATTTAGCCACCTTAGTTGCTTGTCCCCTTAATATGGATAAGTACAAGCAGCTACCCCTAATAAATGGTGTTGAGGTTCAGGCCTACAGGGACACTGGTGCCAGTGTGACTATGGTCATAGAGAAACTGGTCCACCCTGAACAACACCTACTTGGTCACCAGTACCAAGTAACCGATGCTCACAACAACACACTTAGCCACCCCATGGCTGTTGTTAATCTCAACTGGGGGGGGTTACTGGTCCAAAGAAAGTTGTGGTAGCTTCAGATTTACCTGTAGACTGTCTATTAGGGAATGATATGGAGACATCAGCTTGGTCAGATGTGGAGTTGGAGGCCCATGCAGCAATGCTGGGCATCCCAGGGCATATCTTTGCTTTGACAAGGGCTCAGGCCAAAAAGCAAAAAGGACAGGGAAGCTTGGATCCTGGAACAATGGACCAAGTGCTCCCTAAAGCTAGGGCTAGTAGAAGCAAACCACTTCCTACTATCCCTCCCTCTACAGTGGATTCAACTTCTAAGGAAGAAGAATTCCCTCCCTGTGCAGAACCTACACCAGAGGAGCTGGAAGCAGACACTGCTGAGCTTTTGGGTGAAGGGGGGCCTGCCAGAGAGGAGCTGAGTGTGGCACAGCAAACCTGTCCCACATTAGAGGGTCTCAGACAGCAAGCTGTCAAACAGGCTAATGGGGATGTCAGTGACTCTCACAGAGTTTACTGGGAGGACAACCTCTTGTACACTGAGCATAGGGATCCTAAACCTGGAGCTGCCAGGAGATTAGTGATTCCTCAGGAGTACAGAAAGTTCCTCCTAACCCTAGCACATGACATTCCCCTAGCTGGACACCTGGGTCAAATGAAAACTTGGGACAGATTGGTTCCATTGTTTCATTGGCCTAGGATGTCTGAGGACACAAAGGAATTTTGTAAGTCCTGTGAAACCTGTCAAGCCAGTGGCAAGACAGGTGGCACCCCAAAGGCACCCCTTATTCCACTGCCTGTGGTTGGGGTTCCCTTTGAAAGGGTAGGGGTTGACATAGTTGGCCCCCTTGACCCTCCTACTGCTTCAGGCAATAGATTTATCTTGGTGGTAGTGGACCATGCCACAAGATATCCTGAAGCTATTCCTTTAAGGACCACTACAGCACCTGCAGTGGCAAAGGCCCTCCTGGGAATATTTTCCAGGGTGGGCTTCCCAAAGGAAGTAGTATCAGACAGGGGAAGCAATTTCATGTCTGCATACTTAAAGGCCATGTGGAAGGAGTGTGGTGTAACGTACAAGTTCACAACACCCTATCATCCACAAACAAATGGACTGGTGGAGAGATTTAATAAAACTCTCAAAGGCATGATTATGGGTCTCCCTGAAAAACTCCGCAGGAGATGGGATATCCTTCTACCATGCCTCCTTTTTCTGGGGGTACCCCAGAAAGGAGTGGGCTTCAGCCCCTTTGAACTTCTTTTTGAACACCCTGTTAGGGGTCCACTCACACTTGTAAAGGAGGGTTGGGAACAACCTTTAAAAGCTCCTAAGCAGGATATTGTGGATTATGTACTTGGCCTCAGATCAAGGATGGCTGAGTACATGAAAAAGGCCAGTAAAAACCTTCAGGCCAGCCAAGAGCTCCAGAAGCAATGGCATGATCAGAAGGCTGTTTTGGTTCAGTACCAACCAGGGCAGAAAGTGTGGGTCTTGAGCCTGTGGCCCCAAGAGCACTCCAAGATAAATGGAGTGGTCCCCACACAATTGTTGAAAAGAAGGGAGAAGTCACCTATTTAGTTGACTTAGGCACTGCCAGGAGTCCCCTTAGGGTGCTCCATGTCAACCGCCTGAAACCCTACTATGACAGGGCTGATCTCACCCTGCTCATGGCAACTGATGAGGGACAGGAAGAAGACAGTGATCCTCTACCTGATCTCTTCTCTTCCACAGAACAAGATGCTCTTGTGGAAGGTATAGTTTGGGCTGATTGTCTTACTGCTGAGCAGAAAGATAATTGCATAAATCTCCTAGATCAATTCTCTGAACTCTTCTCTACTGTGCCAGGTACCACTTCTTGGTGTGAGCACACTATAGATACTGGAGACAGTTTACCTGTCAAAAGTAAGATCTATAGGCAGCCTGACCATGTCAGGGACTGCATAAAGCAAGAGGTCCAAAAAATGTTAGAACTAGGAGTGGTTGAGCACTCTGACAGTCCATGGGCTTCTCCTGTGGTACTGGTACCAAAACCCCATTCCAAAGATGGAAAGAAGGAAATGCGGTTTTGTGTAGACTATAGAGGTCTCAACTTGGTAACCAAAACTGATGCTCACCCTATACCCAGGGCAGATGAGCTCATAGATACACTGGCATCTGCCAAGTATCTAAGCACTTTTGACTTGACTGCAGGGTATTGGCAGATCAAATTGTCAGAAGATGCTAAACCTAAGACTGCATTTTCAACCATTGGAGGACATTACCAGTTTACTGTAATGCCTTTTGGTTTGAAAAATGCACCTGCCACTTTTCAGAGGTTGGTGAACACAGTCCTGCAAGGGCTGGAAGCTTTCAGTGCAGCATATTTGGACGATATAGCTGTCTTTAGCTCCAGCTGGGATGATCACCTGGTCCACCTATGGAAAGTTTTGGAGGCCCTGCAAAAGGCAGGCCTCACTATCAAGGCTTCAAAGTGCCAGATTGGGCAGGGTAAGGTGGTTTATCTGGGACACCTTGTTGGTGGGGAACAGATTGCACCACTTCAGGGGAAAATCCAAACAATTATTGATTGGGTTCCCCCTACCACTCAGACTCAGGTGAGAGCCTTCCTAGGCCTCACTGGGTATTACAGGAGGTTCATTAAGAACTATGGCTCCATTGCAGCCCCTCTTAATGACCTCACATCCAAGAAAATGCCTAAAAAGGTATTATGGACAGCAAACTGTCAGAAAGCTTTTGAGGAGCTGAAGCAGGCCATGTGCTCTGCACCTGTCCTGAAAAGCCCTTGTTACTCTAAAAAATTCTATGTCCAAACTGATGCATCTGAATTAGGAGTAGGGGCAGTCCTATCACAACTTAATTCTGAGGGCCAGGATCAACCTGTTGCTTTTATTAGTAGGAGGTTGACCCCTAGAGAAAAGCGTTGGTCTGCCATTGAGAGGGAGGCCTTTGCTGTGGTCTGGGCTCTGAAGAAGTTGAGGCCATACCTGTTTGGCACTCACTTCATTGTTCAGACAGACCACAAACCTCTACTTTGGCTAAAACAAATGAAAGGTGAAAATCCTAAATTGTTGAGGTGGTCCATATCCCTACAGGGAATGGACTATACAGTGGAACATAGACCTGGGAGTAGCCACTCCAATGCAGATGGACTCTCCAGATATTTCCACTTAGACAATGAAGACTCATCAGGTCATGGCTAGTCTTATTGTCCTTCGTTTGGGGGGGGGGTTGTGTAGGAAAGTACCATCTTGCCTGGCATGTTACCCCCATTTTTCACTGTATATATGTTGTTTTAGTTGTATGTGTCACTGGGACCCTGGTAACCCAGGGCCCCAGTGCTCATAAGTGTGCCTGAATGTGTTACCTGTGTAGTGACTAACTGTCTCACTGAGGCTCTGCTAATCAGAACCTCAGTGGTTATGCTCTCTCATTTCTTTCCAAATTGTCACTGACAGGCTAGTGACCATTTTTACCAATTTACATTGGCTTACTGGAACACCCTTATAATTCCCTAGTATATGGTACTGAGGTACCCAGGGTATTGGGGTTCCAGGAGATCCCTATGGGCTGCAGCATTTCTTTTGCCACCCATAGGGAGCTCTGACAATTCTTACACAGGCCTGCCACTGCAGCCTGAGTGAAATAATGTCCACGTTATTTCACAGCCATTTTACACTGCACTTAAGTAACTTATAAGTCACCTATATGTCTAACCTTTACCTGGTAAAGGTTAGGTGCAAAGTTACTTAGTGTGAGGGCACCCTGGCACTAGCCAAGGTGCCCCCACATTGTTCAGAGCCAATTCCCTGAACTTTGTGAGTGCGGGGACACCATTACACACGTGCACTACATATAGGTCACTACCTATATGTAGCTTCACAATGGTAACTCCGAATATGGCCATGTAACATGTCTATGATCATGGAATTGCCCCCTCTATGCCATCCTGGCATTGTTGGTACAATTCCATGATCCCAGTGGTCTGTAGCACAGACCCTGGTACTGCCAAACTGCCCTTCCTGGGGTTTCACTGCAGCTGCTGCTGCTGCCAACCCCTCAGACAGGCATCTGCCCTCCTGGGGTCCAGCCAGGCCTGGCCCAGGATGGCAGAACAAAGAACTTCCTCTGAGAGAGGGTGTGACACCCTCTCCCTTTGGAAAATGGTGTGAAGGCAGGGGAGGAGTAGCCTCCCCCAGCCTCTGGAAATGCTTTGTTGGGCACAGATGTGCCCAATTCTGCATAAGCCAGTCTACACCGGTTCAGGGACCCCTTAGCCCCTGCTCTGGCGCGAAACTGGACAAAGGAAAGGGGAGTGACCACTGCCCTGACCTGCACCTCCACTGGGAGGT
Organism: Pleurodeles waltl; assembly: GCF_031143425.1. NCBI lineage: Eukaryota > Metazoa > Chordata > Amphibia > Caudata > Salamandridae > Pleurodeles > Pleurodeles waltl. The sequence goes on along the minus strand of NC_090450.1, from coordinate 1,020,209,911 downwards.
GTCCAGAGCTCCTCCAGTGTGCTCCAGACCTCTGCCATCTTGGAAACAGAGGTGCTGCTGGCACACTGGACTGCTCTGAGTGGCCAGTGCCACCAGGTGACGTCAGAGACTCCTGCTGATAGGCTCCTTCAGGTGTTAGTAGCCTATCCTCTCTCCTAGGTAGCCAAACCCTCTTTTCTGGCTATTTAGGGTCTCTGTCTCTGGGGAAACTTTAGATAACAAATGCAAGAGCTCATCCGAGTTCCTCTGCATCTCTCTCTTCACCTTCTGCCAAGGAATCGACTGCTGACTGCGCTGGAAGCCTGCAACCCTGCAACATAGTAGCAAAGACGACTACTGCAACTCTGTAACGCTGATCCTGCAGCCTTCTCGACTGTTTTCCTGCTTGTGCATGCTGTGGGGGTAGTCTGCCTCCTCTCTGCACAAGAAGCTCCGAAGAAATCTCCCGTGGGTCGACGGAATCTTCCCCCTGCAACCACAGGCACCAAAAAGCTGCATTACCCGTCCCTTGGGTCTCCTCTCAGCACGACGAGCGAGGTCCCTCGAATCCAGCAACTCTGTCCAAGTGACCCCCACAGTCCAGTGACTCTTCAGTCCAAGTTTGGTGGAGGTAAGTCCTTGCCTCACCTCGCTGGGCTGCATTGCAGGGAACCACGACTTTTGCAGCTACTCCGGCTCCTGTGCACTTCCGGCGGAAATCCTTTGTGCACAGCCAAGCCTGGGTCCACGGCACTCTAACCTGCATTGCACGACTTTCTAAGTTGGTCTCCGGCGACGTGGGACTCCTTTGTGCAACTTCGGCGAGCATTGTTTCACGCATCCTTGTAGTGCCTGTTTCTGGCGCTTCTCCGGGTGCTACCTGCTTCAGAGAGGGCTCCTTGTCTTGCTCGACGTCCCCTCTCTCTGCTGGTCCAATTTGCGAGCTCCTGGTCCCTCCTGTGCCTAAGCAGCGTCCAAACACTTTAACCGCACGACTTGCAGCTAGCAAGGCTTGTTGGCGTTCTTTTGGCGGGAAAACACTTCTGCACGACTCTCCACGGCGAGTGGGATCCGTCCACCAAAGGGGAAGTCTCTAGCCCTTTTCGTTCCTGCAGAAACCTCAGCTTCTTCTGTCCAGTGGAAGCTTCTTTGCACCCGCAGCTGGCATTTCCTGGGCATCTGCCCATCTCCGACTTGCTTGTGACTTTTGGACTTGGTCCCCTTGTTCCACAGGTACCCTAGATTGGAAATCCACAGTTGTTGCATTGCTGGTTTGTGTCTTTCCTGCATTATTCCTCTAACACGACTTCTTTGTCCTTAGGGGAACTTTAGTGCACTTTGCACTCACTTTTCAGGGTCTTGGGGAGGGTTATTTTTCTAACTCTCACTATTTTCTAATAGTCCCAGCGACCCTCTACAAGGTCACATAGTTTTGGGGTCCATTCGTGGTTCGCATTCCACTTTTGGAGTATATGGTTTGTGTTGCCCCTATCCCTATGTTTCCCCATTGCATCCTATTGTAACTATACATTGTTTGCACTGTTTTCTAAGACTATACTGCATATTTTTGCTATTGTGTATATATATCTTGTGTATATTTCCTATCCTCCCACTGAGGGTACACTCTAAGATACTTTGGCATATTGTCATAAAAATAAAGTACCTTTATTTTTAGTATAACTGTGTATTGTGTTTTCTTATGATATTGTGCATATGACACTAAGTGGTACTGTAGTAGCTTCACACGTCTCCTAGTTCAGCCTAAGCTGCTCTGCTAAGCTACCATTATCTATCAGCCTAAGCTGCTAGACACCCTGTACACTAATAAGGGATAACTGGGCCTGGTGCAAGGTGCAAGTACCCCTTGGTACTCACTACAAGCCAGTCCAGCCTCCTACAGCATGCCAGATCAGAGAGTCCATGTGAGAGGCATGACAGATCAGAGAGTCCATGCGAGAGACATGCCAGATCAGAGAGCCCGAGCGACATGTCAAATTAGAGAGTCTGCGAGACATGCAAGACCAAAGAGCCAGAGAGACACAGCAGATCAGAGACCCCAAGAGACATGCCAGATCAGAGAGCCTGAGAAAAATGCGAGTTCAGAGAGTCCATGCAAGAGACATGCCAGATCGGAGAGTCCATGCGAGACACATGTCAGATCAGAGAGCCTGAGAGACATGCAAGACCAGAAAGCCTGAGAGGCATGGCAGATCAGAGAGCCTGAGAGACATGGCAGATCAGAGAGCCCGAGAGACATGCCAGATCAGGGAGTCCATGTGAGAGCCTTGCAAGATCAGAGAGCCCATGCGAGAGACATGGCAGATCACAGAGTCCGAGAGATATGCAAGATCAGAGAGCCCGAGAGACATGGCAGGTCAGAGAGCCCATGCGAGAAACATGTCAGATCAGAGAGCCGCAGAGACATGGCATATCAGAGAGTCCGAGAGACATGGCCTATCAGAGAACATGAGAGACATGGCAGATCAGAGAGCCCCGAAGACATACATGATCGGAGAGTCCATGTGAGAGACATGCCAGATCAGAGAGCCCGAGAGACATGGCAGATCAGAGAGTCCATGCGAGTGATATGACAAATCAGAGAGCCAATAAACTGAAAACACAAGCGTTACTAAGTGTAGATAGCATTTCAGCAATGTTGGGCAAGGGATGGCAATCCACCCAAATTTGCGCATTGAGATCGCGCAAATCCACACACATGCGAATGGAACCGTTGGCTTTACGGGCAATCACTATGGGAGCCACCCAATCAGATGCGTCAACCTTCTCAATTATGTGTTGTTCACACAATCTGTCCAACTCTCTTTTCAACTCCGCTCTCAGTGCTAAAGGTACTCTACGTACCCTGTGAACCTTGAGACGACGTCAGCGGTGGTTGTGTTTGTATGCTGTCCTGCATCATTTTAGCAATAAACTTACCTTTAAAGTACGGACTCTTCAACATGCCAGATCAGAGAGCCCGAGAGACATGTCAAATCAGAGAGCCAGAGAGACATGCAAGACCAGAAAGCCCGGGAGGCATGGCAGATCAGAGAGCCCGAGAGACATGGCAGATCAGAGAGCCCATGTGAGATACATGCCAGATCAGAGAGCCCGAAAACATGTCAAATCAGAGAGCCCAGAGACATGGCAGATCAGAGAACCCGAAAGACATGCCAGATCAGAGAGCCTGACATGCCAGATCAGAGAGCCCGAGAGACATGGCAGATCACAGAGTCCGAGAGACATGCCAGATCAGAGAGCCTGAGAGACATGGCAGATCAGAGAGTCGGAGAGACATGGCATATCAGAGAGTCTGAGAGACATGGCATATCAGAGAGCATGAGAGACATGGCAGGTCGGAGAGCCCCGAAGACATGCATGATCGGAGAGTCCATGCAAGAGACATGCCAGATCAGAGAGCCCGAGAGACATGGCAGATCAGAGAGCCATTGCGAGAGACATGCAAGATCAGAGACCCCGAAAGACATGCCAGATCAGGGAGTCCATGCGAGAGACATGCCAGATCAGAGAGCCCAAGAGACATGGCAGATCAGAGAGCCCATGCGAGAGACATGCAAGATCAAAGAGCCCGAGGGAAATGCCAGATTAGAGAGTACATGCAAGAGGCATGCCAGATCAGAGAGTCCATGTGAGAGGCATGACAGATAAGAGAGTCCATGCGAGAGACATGCCAGATCAGAGAGCCCAAGAGACATGTCAAATTAGAGAGTCTGCGAGACATGCAAGACCAAAGAGCCAGAGAGACACAGCAGATCAGAGACCCCGAGAGACATGCCAGATCAGAGAGCCTGAGAAAAATGTGAGTTCAGAGAGTCCATGCAAGAGACATGCCAGATCGGAGAGTCCATGCGAGACACATGTCAGATCAGAGAGCCTGAGAGACATGCAAGACCAGAAAGCCCGAGAGGCATGGCAGATCAGAGAGCCTGAGAGACATGGCAGATCAGAGAGCCCGAGAGACATGCCAGGTCAGGGAGTCCATGTGAGAGCCTTGCAAGATCAGAGAGCCCATGCGAGAGACATGGCAGATCACAGAGTCCGAGAGACATGCAAGATCAGAGAGCCCGAGAGACATGGCAGATCAGAGAGCCCATGCGAGAAACATGTCAGATCAGAGAGCCGCAGAGACATGGCATATCAGAGAGTTCGAGAGACATGGCCTATCAGAGAGAATGAGAGACATGGCAGATCAGAGAGCCCCGAAGACATACATGATCGGAGAGTCCATGTGAGAGACATGCCAGATCAGAGAGCCCGAGAGACATGGCAGATCAGAGAGTCCATGCGAGTGATATGACAAATCAGAGAGCCAATAAACTGAAAACACAAGCGTTACTAAGTGTAGATAGCATTTCAGCAATGTTGGGCAAGGGATGGCAATCCACCCAAATTTGCGCATTGAGATCGCGCAAATCCACACACATGCGAATGGAACCGTTGGCTTTACGGGCAATCACTATGGGAGCCACCCAATCAGATGCGTCAACCTTCTCAATTATGTGTTGTTCACACAATCTGTCCAACTCTCTTTTCAACTCCGCTCTCAGTGCTAAAGGTACTCTACGTACCCTGTGAACCTTGAGACGACGTCAGCGGTGGTTGTGTTTGTATGCTGTCCTGCATCATTTTCGCAATAAACTTACCTTTAAAGTACGGACTCTTCAACATGCCAGATCAGAGAGCCCGAGAGACATGTCAAATCAGAGAGCCAGAGAGACATGCAAGACCAGAAAGCCCGGGAGGCATGGCAGATCAGAGAGCCCGAGAGACATGGCAGATCAGAGAGCCCATGTGAGATACATGCCAGATCAGAGAGCCCGAAAACATGTCAAATCAGAGAGCCCAGAGACATGGCAGATCAGAGAACCCGAAAGACATGCCAGATCAGAGAGCCTGACATGCCAGATCAGAGAGCCCGAGAGACATGGCAGATCACAGAGTCCGAGAGACATGCCAGATCAGAGAGCCTGAGAGACATGGCAGATCAGAGAGTCGGAGAGACATGGCATATCAGAGAGTCTGAGAGACATGGCATATCAGAGAGCATGAGAGACATGGCAGGTCGGAGAGCCCCGAAGACATGCATGATCGGAGAGTCCATGCAAGAGACATGCCAGATCAGAGAGCCCGAGAGACATGGCAGATCAGAGAGCCATTGCGAGAGACATGCAAGATCAGAGACCCCGAAAGACATGCCAGATCAGGGAGTCCATGCGAGAGACATGCCAGATCAGAGAGCCCAAGAGACATGGCAGATCAGAGAGCCCATGCGAGAGACATGCAAGATCAAAGAGCCCGAGGGAAATGCCAGATTAGAGAGTACATGCAAGAGGCATGCCAGATCAGAGAGTCCATGTGAGAGGCATGACAGATAAGAGAGTCCATGCGAGAGACATGCCAGATCAGAGAGCCCAAGAGACATGTCAAATTAGAGAGTCTGCGAGACATGCAAGACCAAAGAGCCAGAGAGACACAGCAGATCAGAGACCCCGAGAGACATGCCAGATCAGAGAGCCTGAGAAAAATGTGAGTTCAGAGAGTCCATGCAAGAGACATGCCAGATCGGAGAGTCCATGCGAGACACATGTCAGATCAGAGAGCCTGAGAGACATGCAAGACCAGAAAGCCCGAGAGGCATGGCAGATCAGAGAGCCTGAGAGACATGGCAGATCAGAGAGCCCGAGAGACATGCCAGGTCAGGGAGTCCATGTGAGAGCCTTGCAAGATCAGAGAGCCCATGCGAGAGACATGGCAGATCACAGAGTCCGAGAGACATGCAAGATCAGAGAGCCCGAGAGACATGGCAGATCAGAGAGCCCATGCGAGAAACATGTCAGATCAGAGAGCCGCAGAGACATGGCATATCAGAGAGTCCGAGAGACATGGCCTATCAGAGAGCATGAGAGACATGGCAGATCAGAGAGCCCCGAAGACATACATGATCGGAGAGTCCATGTGAGAGACATGCCAGATCAGAGAGCCCGAGAGACATGGCAGATCAGAGAGTCCATGCGAGTGATATGACAAATCAGAGAGCCCGGGAGACATGGCAGATCAGAGAGCCCGAGAGACATGCAAGATCAGAGAGCCCGAAAGACATGGCAGATCAGAGAGCCCATGCGAGAGACATGCAAGATGAGAGAGCCAGAGAGACATGCAAGATCAGGGAGTCCATGCAAGAGACATGCAAGATCAGAGAGCCCATGAGAGAGACATGCCAGATCAAAGAGCCCGAGAGACATGTCAAATCAGAGAGCCAGAGAGACATGCAAGACCAGAAAGCCCGGGAGGCATGGCAGATCAGAGAGCCCGAGAGACATGGCAGATCAGAGAGCCCATGTGAGATACATGCCAGATCAGAGAGCCCGAAAACATGTCAAATCAGAGAGCCCAGAGACATGGCAGATCAGAGAACCCGAAAGACATGCCAGATCAGAGAGCCTGACATGCCAGATCAGAGAGCCTGAGAGACATGGCAGATCAGAGAGTCGGAGAGACATGGCATATCAGAGAGTCTGAGAGACATGGCATATCAGAGAGCATGAGAGACATGGCAGGTCGGAGAGCCCCGAAGACATGCATGATCGGAGAGTCCATGCAAGAGACATGCCAGATCAGAGAGCCCGAGAGACATGGCAGATCAGAGAGCCATTGCGAGAGACATGCAAGATCAGAGACCCCGAAAGACATGCCAGATCAGGGAGTCCATGCGAGAGACATGCCAGATCAGAGAGCCCAAGAGACATGGCAGATCAGAGAGCCCATGCGAGAGACATGCAAGATCAAAGAGCCCGAGGGAAATGCCAGATTAGAGAGTACATGCAAGAGGCATGCCAGATCAGAGAGTCCATGTGAGAGGCATGACAGATAAGAGAGTCCATGCGAGAGACATGCCAGATCAGAGAGCCCAAGAGACATGTCAAATTAGAGAGTCTGCGAGACATGCAAGACCAAAGAGCCAGAGAGACACAGCAGATCAGAGACCCCGAGAGACATGCCAGATCAGAGAGCCTGAGAAAAATGTGAGTTCAGAGAGTCCATGCAAGAGACATGCCAGATCGGAGAGTCCATGCGAGACACATGTCAGATCAGAGAGCCTGAGAGACATGCAAGACCAGAAAGCCCGAGAGGCATGGCAGATCAGAGAGCCTGAGAGACATGGCAGATCAGAGAGCCCGAGAGACATGCCAGGTCAGGGAGTCCATGTGAGAGCCTTGCAAGATCAGAGAGCCCATGCGAGAGACATGGCAGATCACAGAGTCCGAGAGACATGCAAGATCAGAGAGCCCGAGAGACATGGCAGATCAGAGAGCCCATGCGAGAAACATGTCAGATCAGAGAGCCGCAGAGACATGGCATATCAGAGAGTCCGAGAGACATGGCCTATCAGAGAGCATGAGAGACATGGCAGATCAGAGAGCCCCGAAGACATACATGATCGGAGAGTCCATGTGAGAGACATGCCAGATCAGAGAGCCCGAGAGACATGGCAGATCAGAGAGTCCATGCGAGTGATATGACAAATCAGAGAGCCCGGGAGACATGGCAGATCAGAGAGCCCGAGAGACATGCAAGATCAGAGAGCCCGAAAGACATGGCAGATCAGAGAGCCCATGCGAGAGACATGCAAGATGAGAGAGCCAGAGAGACATGCAAGATCAGGGAGTCCATGCAAGAGACATGCAAGATCAGAGAGCCCATGAGAGAGACATGCCAGATCAAAGAGCCTGAGAGACATGCAAGATCAGAGAGCCAGAGAGACATGCCAAATTATAGAGCCCGAGAGACATGGCAGATCAGAAAGCCCGATAGACATGTAAGATAAGAGAGCCCGAGAGACATCCAAGATAAGAGAGCCCGAGAGACATGCAGATTGGAGAGCTCATGCAAGAGACATCCCAGATCAGAAACCCCAAGAGACATGCCAGATCAGAGAGCCCATGCGAGAGAGATGCCAGATCAGAGAGCCCGAGAGACATGCCAGATCAGAGAGCCCATGCGAGAGAAATCTAAGATCAGAGAGCCCATGCGAGAGAGAATTTCTCGTGAACAGTGTCATTCAGGAATAAATAACCATGACTTGCTTGACTTCGTGCAGCAGAAATAATGAATCAGTATGATGGGTCATCCATTTTGAAAAAGATGGCGTCCGGGTCTAGCTGAGGCCTACTTAGCACAACCCTGGACTATGCATCTTAACAGGTGCTATCAGAGTCAGGGGTGGCTCCTCCACTAAGGAAGAGGAGTGTTGCCCTCTGGTTTTTCCTCGTAGGGCTGGCTGGAGGGAGGGGGCTGTGTGCACACAAAGTGCACATGTCTGTTTGGCCGGACGGGTAGAGAACTTGCCCAGGCTCCCACTCCCAGTCTGAGCAGCGAAGAAAGCTGCTCAGACCAATTACAACGCTGCTGCGAGCAGCGTCGTGATTGGCTGCGAGGCTGTGCAGCCAGTAAGAGGAAGCGGGGAGACGAACATGTCTCCCCTCGAATCTAATCAGTTTAAAATAATTTATTTCTTTAACCCCACACCATCCGTTTGCGCCCTGTCCCACCCCACCACCCCTGTTCAGTGGCAGTATATAAATAATATACACACGAAAGTTTGAGTCAATGACTCTACACATTGTTAATGATGCACACAGTTTTTAATGCACACAAACCTCCACACCTGCATGCATCACGGGACGGTGTATGAGTCACATGAGTTATGGTATGAGGAGAAAGGGAATTAAAAACAATTATATTAGTTCACACTTTTGGCATCTCTCGTTGGAGATCCTTGAGGGGATTGTCCATAGAAGAGCACTCATGGCCAGAAATGAATCACAGATAATTAGACGAGGGAGCAGCCTGCAGAACATCTCAGTTCAGGTGGCCAGGATGGTCCATTTTCTGTCTGTTGATGAGAGAGAAATAGAGCCGAGGCTCAGCATCTCATCGTGGGCTGAAATTAGTTTGAGTGCATTTTCTTGGTGCTGAAGGTACTATAAGTTGCTTCCCCTGAAGGTTGGTGTCGTTTTTAAGACATCACATATAAGGCGCTAAGAAATGAGACCCCTTGCCAACTCAACCAAGACCCTAAGCCGGGCAGACATCATGGACCAGGACTCAGGACATCACCAGACTGGAGACAAAGGAATGTGAGAAGGGAAGGATCAGTCAAGGGAGCTTCTGTGTGAACAGTCATAGAATCGAGAGTAAGGTCTTCATTGACATGAGAGGGACCTCAACCCCCTGCAGCTTAGAAGGAACCTGAAGACATTGTCAGAGAACACAGCCCCCTCCCCCGAGCCCAGGAGAGTTCACTGCTAGTTGCCTCATCACACATGACCTCAGTCCAACCTCTGGGCGGTTGCCTCCTAATCAGCGCTCCACTGTTTCCCAACCAGGTTCACACCACACAAGTTGTGCACTACACAATATCGTGGCCGAAATATCAAGAAACACAATGCCATGAAGGGTAAGTATACCGGGTAAGTACAGGCCCCTACTCTTAACAACACATCCACGTAAATTAGTATATCTATGTTGTCAAGTCCATGTGTCATTACCATTAGTAAAGACAGACTTGCACGTGCCTTCAAGATCTTCAGAAAATCAATTTTCGGGCTGCAATAATTCTGTATAACAATATTCCGTCTACAATATTCTAGTAGCCTACTCAGGGTGCATCGTGACTGCGATGCGTCACAGTGACAGCAACTCTTGCAAAATCCATACAAAGTTTGCGGAGGTGGAATTTTAAGTATAAGGTGGGCTGCCAGTATCTTGTGTGATTGTTTTCACGGGAACGCACACTTTGGTAGAAGACGCTCTTGAGATGCCAGCCAGAGATAGGTTCAATCCCTAGGTTTGATCCAGGCTCCTCCAGGCTCCTCCAGGCTGGACCTGGGAGCCAATAGCTTCTGGACGGTACATAGCGTACAGCGTAAGGCATGATGGAGTCCCAACGCGACCACTTGTAGAGGCCATCATGAGTGAAGCTCTAGTAGTGCGCGAGTATGAAATCTAACTTTGTAGCCTTTGGGATCCAAACTCTTGAAATGAAGCTAATGCTAAGGTATGTGGCCTTAGTATACTCCTAGTGAGGACAGTATGTGCACACTTGTCCATCAGTATACTCCTAGTGAGTGCAGTCTGCGCACACTTGGCCATCAGTTTACTCCTACTGAGTGCAGTATGTGTACACTTGTCCATTAGTATAATCCTAGTGACTGCAGTCTGCGCACACTTGTCCATTAGTATACTCCTAGTGAGTGCAGTCTGCGCACACTTGGCCATCAGTTTACTCCTACTGAGTGCAGTATGTGTACACTTGTCCATTAGTATAATCCTAGTGACTGCAGTATGTGCACACTTGTCCATAAGTATACTCCTAGTGAGTGCAGTCTGCGCACACTTGGCCATCAGTTTACTCCTAGTGAGAGCAGTATGTGTACACTTGTCCATTTGTATACTCCTAGTGAGTGCAGTATGTGTACACTTGTCCATTAGTATACTCCTAGTAAGTGCAGTCTGCGCACACTCGGCCATCAGTATACTCCTTGTGAGTGCAGTGTGTGAACACTTGGCCATCAGTATTCTCCTAGTGAGTGCAGTGTGTGCACACTTGGCCATCAGTATACTCCTAGTGAGTGCAGTCTGCACACACTTGGCCATCAGTATACTCCTAGTGAGTGCAGTCTGCTCACACTTGGCCATCAGTATACTCCTAGTATGTGCAGTGTCTCCACACTTGTCCATCAGTATATTCCTAGTAAGTGCAGTATGCGCACACTTCGCCATCAGTATACTCCTAGTGAGTGCAGTATGTGTACACTTGTCCATCAGTATACTCCTAGTAAGTGCAGTGTGTGTACACTTGTCCATTAGTATACTCCTAGTGACTGCAGTCTGCGCACACTTGGCCATCAGTATACTCCTAGTGAGTGCAGTGTGTGCACACTTGGCCATTAGTATACTCCTAGTGAGTGCAGTGTGTGCACACTTGGCCATTAGCATACTCCTAGTAAGTGCAGTCTGTGCACACTTGCCCATTAGTATACTCCTAGTGAGTGCAGTCTGCGCACACTTGGCCATCAGTATACTCCTAGTGAGTGCAGTATGTGTAGACCTGTCCATTAGTATACACTAAGTAAGTGCAGTGTGTGCACACTTGGCCATGAGTATACTTCTAGTAAGTGCAGTCTGCGCACACTTGGCCATCAGTATACTCCTAGTGAGTGCAGTGTGTGTACACTTGGCCATCAGTGTACTCCTAGTAAGTGCAGTCTGTGCACACTTCGCCATCAGTATACTCCTAGTGAGTGCAGTCTGCGCACATTTGGCCATCAGTATACTCCTAGTAAGTGCAGTGTGCGCACAATTGGCCATCAGTATACTCCTAGTAAGTGCAGTATGTGCACACTTGGCCATCAGTATACTCCTAGTGAGTGCAGTATGTGTACACTTGTCCATTAGTATACTCCTAGTGAGTGCAGTGTATGTACCCTTGCCCATTAGTATACTCCTAGTAAGTGCAGTATGTGCACACTTGCCCATTAGTAAGCTCCTAGTGAGTGCTGTGTGTGCACACTTGGCCATCAGTATACTCCTAGTGAGTGCAGTATGTGTACATTTGTCCATCAGTATACTCCTAGTGAGTGCAGGGTTTGTACACTTGGCATCAGTATACTCCTAGTGAGTGCAGTATGTGCACACTTGCTCATTAGTATACTCCTAGTGAGTGCAGTGTGTGCACACTCGGCCATCAGTATACTCCTAGTAAGTGCAGTATGAGCACACTTGGCCATCAGTATCCTCCTAGTAAGTGCCCTATGTGAACACTTGGCCATCAGTATAGTCCTAGTGAGTGCAGTGTGTTCACACTTGGCCATCAGTATACTCCTAGTGAGTGCAGTCTGCGCACACTTGGCCATCAGTATAATCCTAGTGAGTGCAGTTTGTGTACACTTGCCCATTAGTATAATCCTAGTGAGTGAAGTGTATGTACCCATGCCCATTAGTATATTCCTAGTAAGTGCAGTATGTGCACACTTGCCCATTAGTATACTCCTAGTGAGTGCTTTGTGTGCACACTTGGCCATCAGTATACTCCTAGTGAGTGCAGTATGTGCACACTTGCCCATTAGTATACTCCTAGTGAGTGCAGTGTGTGCACACTCGGCTATCAGTATACTCCTAGTGAGTGCAGTATGTGTACACTTGCCCATTAGTATACTCCTAGTGAGTGCAGTGTGTGCACACTTGGCCATCAGTATACTCCTAGTAAGTGCAGTATGTGTACACTTGTCCAGTAGTATACTCTTAGTAAGTGCAGTGTTTGTACCCTTGCCCATTAGTATACTCCTAGTGAGTGCAGTCTGCGCACACTTGGCCATCCGTATACTCCTAGTGAGTGCAGTAAGTGTACAGTTGTCCATTAGTATACTCATAGTAAGTGCAGTATGTGTACACTTGGCCATCAGTATACTCCTAGTAAGTGAAGTATGTCCACACTTGCCCATCAGTATACTCCTACTGAGTGCAGTCTGCGCACACTTGGCCATCAGTATAGTACTAGTAAGTGCAGTATGTGTACACTTGTCCATTAGTATACTCCTAGAGACTGCAGTATGTGTACACTTGTCCATCAGTATTCTCCTAGTGAGTGCAGTGTGTGCACACTTGGCCATGTGTATACTCCTAGTAAGTGCAGTCTGCGCACACTTGGCCATCAGTATACTCCTAGTGAGTGCAGGGTGTGTACACTTGGCCATCAGTATACTCCTAGTGAGTGCAGTATGTGCACACTTGCCCATTAGTATACTCCTAGTGAGTGCAGTGTGTGCACACTCGGCCATCAGTATACTCCTAGTAAGTGCTGTATGTGCACACTTGGCCATCAGTATACTCCTAGAAAGTGCAGTATGTGCACACTTGGCCATCAGTATAGTCCCAGTGAGTGCAGTGTGTGCACACTTGGCATTCAGTATATTCCTAGTGAGTGCAGTATGTGTACACTTGTCCATTAGTATACTCCTAGTGAGTGCAGTGTGTGCACACTTGGCCATCAGTATACTCCTAGTAAGTGCAGTTTGTGTACACTTGTCCAGTAGTATACTCTTAGTAAGTGCAGTGTATGTACCCTTGCCCATTAGTATACTCCTAGTGAGTGCAGTCTGCGCACACTTGGCCATCCGTATACTCCTAGTGAGTGCAGTATGTGTACACTTGTCCATTAGTATACTCATAGTAAGTGCAGTATGTGTACACTTGGCCATCAGTATACTCCTAGTAAGTGAAGTATGTTCACACTTGCCCATCAGTATACTCCTACTGAGTGCAGTCTGCGCACACTTGGCCATCAGCATAGTACTAGTAAGTGCAGTATGTGTACACTTGTCCATTAGTATACTCCTAGAGACTGCAGTATGTGTACACTTGTCCATCAGTATACTCCTAGTGAGTGCAGTGTGTGCACACTTGGCCATGTGTATACTCCTAGTAAGTGCAGTCTGCGCACACTTGGCCATCAGTATACTCCTAGTGAGTGCAGTGTGTGTACACTTGGCCATCAGTGTACTCCTAGTAAATGCAGTCTGTGCACACTTTGTCATCAGTATACCCCTAGTGAGTGCAGTCTGTGCACACTTGGCCATCAGTATACTCCTAGTGAGTGCAGTATGTGTACACTTGGCCATCAGTATACTCCTAGTGAGTGCAGTGTGCGCACAATTGGCCATCAGTATACTCTTAGTAAGTGCAGTATGTGCACACTTGGCCATCAGTATACTCCTAATGAGTGCAGTATGTGTACAATTGTCCATTAGTATACTCCTAGTGAGTGCAGTGTGTGTACCCTCGCCCATTAGTATACTCCTAGTAAGTGCAGTATGTGCACAGTTGCCCATAAGTATACTCCTAGTGAGTGCTGTGTGTGCAAACTTGGCCATCAGTATACTCCTAGTGAGTGCAGTATGTGTACATTTGTCCATCAGTATACTCCTAGTGAGTGCAGGGTGTGTACACTTGGCCACCAGTATACTCCTAGTGAGTGCAGTATGTGCACACTTGCTCGTTAGTATACTCCTAGTGAGTGCAGTGTGTGCACACTTGTCCATCAGTGTAGTCCTAGTGAGTGCAGTGTGTGCACACTTGGCCATCAGTATACTCCTAGTAAGTGCAGTATGTGTACACTTGTCCAGTAGTATACTCTTAGTAAGTGCAGTGTTTGTACCCTTGCCCATTAGTATACTCCTAGTGAGTGCAGTCTGCGCACACTTGGCCATCCGTATACTCCTAGTGAGTGCAGTATGTGTACACTTGTCCATTAGTATACTCATAGTAAGTGCAGTATGTGTACACTTGGCCATCAGTATACTCCTAGTAAGTGAAGTATGTCCACACTTGCCCATCAGTATACTCCTACTGAGTGCATTCTGCGCACACTTGGCCATCAGTATAGTACTAGTAAGTGCAGTATGTGTACACTTGTCCATTAGTATACTCCTAGAGACTGCAGTATGTGTACACTTGTCCATCAGTATACTCCTAGTGAGTGCAGTGTGTGCACACTTGGCCATGTGTATACTCCTAGTAAGTGCAGTCTGCGCACACTTGGCCATCAGTATACTCCTAGTGAGTGCAGGGTGTGTACACTTGGCCATCAGTATACTCCTAGTGAGTGCAGTATGTGCACACTTGCCCATTAGTATACTCCTAGTGAGTGCAGTGTGTGCACACTCGGCCATCAGTATACTCCTAGTAAGTGCTGTATGTGCACACTTGGCCATCAGTATACTCCTAGAAAGTGCAGTATGTGCACACTTGGCCATCAGTATAGTCCCAGTGAGTGCAGTGTGTGCACACTTGGCATTCAGTATATTCCTAGTGAGTGCAGTATGTGTACACTTGTCCATTAGTATACTCCTAGTGAGTGTAGTGTGTGCACACTTGGCCATCAGTATACTCCTAGTAAGTGCAGTATGTGTACACTTGTCCAGTAGTATACTCTTAGTAAGTGCAGTGTATGTACCCTTGCCCATTAGTATACTCCTAGTGAGTGCAGTCTGCGCACACTTGGCCATCCGTATACTCCTAGTGAGTGCAGTATGTGTACACTTGTCCATTAGTATACTCATAGTAAGTGCAGTATGTGTACACTTGGCCATCAGTATACTCCTAGTAAGTGAAGTATGTTCACACTTGCCCATCAGTATACTCCTACTGAGTGCAGTCTGCGCACACTTGGCCATCAGCATAGTACTAGTAAGTGCAGTATGTGTACACTTGTCCATTAGTATACTCCTAGAGACTGCAGTATGTGTACACTTGTCCATCAGTATACTCCTAGTGAGTGCAGTGTGTGCACACTTGGCCATGTGTATACTCCTAGTAAGTGCAGTCTGCGCACACTTGGCCATCAGTATACTCCTAGTGAGTGCAGTGTGTGTACACTTGGCCATCAGTGTACTCCTAGTAAATGCAGTCTGTGCACACTGGTCATCAGTATACCCCTAGTGAGTGCAGTCTGTGCACACTTGGCCATCAGTATACTCCTAGTGAGTGCAGTATGTGTACACTTGGCCATCAGTATACTCCTAGTGAGTGCAGTGTGCGCACAATTGGCCATCAGTATACTCTTAGTAAGTGCAGTATGTGCACACTTGGCCATCAGTATACTCCTAATGAGTGCAGTATGTGTACAATTGTCCATTAGTATACTCCTAGTGAGTGCAGTGTGTGTACCCTCGCCCATTAGTATACTCCTAGTAAGTGCAGTATGTGCACAGTTGCCCATAAGTATACTCCTAGTGAGTGCTGTGTGTGCAAACTTGCCCATCAGTATACTCCTAGTGAGTGCAGTATGTGTACATTTGTCCATCAGTATACTCCTAGTGAGTGCAGGGTGTGTACACTTGGCCATCAGTATACTCCTAGTGAGTGCAGTATGTGCACACTTGCTCGTTAGTATACTCCTAGTGAGTGCAGTGTGTGCACACTTGGCCATCAGTGTAGTCCTAGTGAGTGCAGTGTGTGCACACTTGGCCATCAGTATACTCCTAGTGAGTGCAGTCTGCGCACACTTGGCCATCAGTATACTCCTAGTGAGTGCAGTATGTGTACACTTGCCCATTAGTATAATCCTAGTGAGTGCAGTGTATGTACCCTTTCCCATTAGTATACACCTAGTAAGTGCAGTGTATGTACCCTTGCCCATTAGTATACTCCTAGTGAGTGCAGTCTGCGCACATTTGGCCATCAGTATACTCCTAGTGAGTGCAGTATGTGTACACTTGTCCATTAGTATACTCCTAGTAAGTGCAGTATGTGTACACTTGGACATTAGTATACTCCTAGTAAGTGCAGTATGTCCACACTTGCCCATCAGTATACTCCTAGTGAGTGCAGTCTGCGCACAATTACCCATTAGTATACTCCTAGTGAGTGCAGTATGTGTACACTTGTCCATTAGTATAGTCCTAGTAGGTGCAATATGTGTACACTTGTCCATTTTTTATACTCCTAGTGACTGCAGTATGTGTACACTTGTCCATCAGAATACTCCTAGTGAGTGCAGTATGTCCACACTTGGCCATCAGTATACTCCTAGTAAGTGCAGTATGTGTACACCAGTCCATTAGTATACTCCTAGTGACTGCAGGATGTGCACACCTGCCCATCAGTATACTCCTAGTAAGTGAAGTATGTGCACACTTGGCCATCAGTATACTCCTAGTGAGTGCAATGTGTGCACACTTGGCCATCAGTATACTCCTAGTGAGTGCAGTGTGTGCACACACTTGGCCATCAGTATACTCCTAGTGACTGCAGTATGTGTAGTCTTGGCCTTCAGTTTACTCATAGGAAGTGCAGTTTGGAAACAGGATTATAGGGTTTTCTGAAGGAAATAAGAAGTTGGGATACAGAGGGTGTTCTCAAATCTGCAGTCTTTTGTTCATATATTTTTAAGCATTGTCCAACACATGACTTAGGGTGATCTGGAAAATAAGGATAGAAAACTGAAGTTGAATTGGTCTTAGTCCGATGAACCACTGTAAATAATACTCCAGAAGGATTAAACTGGCGATTAGAGATGTCTAAAGCTTTGACATCAGAAAGACGTTTGATAGAAATAAGACATAACAACATTGTCAACTTAGCGGATAACATTTTCAAAGAAAGCATTGGATTATCAGGCCATGACAAGAGGAATTTTAAGACTACATTAACATCCCACAATTGTCTGTATTTAGGCATTGGAGGATTAGAAAACTTTACTCCCTTCAAAAGGCGACAAGCAAAAGGATGTTCTCCCATCGGTTTTCCATTTACATAGGCATGGTTGGAAGATATAGCTGATCTATATAGGTTAATGGTGTGAAAAGCTTTGTCTTTTCTAGCTTCAGCAGCAAGGAAATTGACGACAAAAATCACATCTGTTGAAAAGGAATAGATGTGTTTTCCCAAACACCAGCTGTGCCATAAAGACCAGGCTGACTTGGAAGCCTTCTTGGTCCCTGGGGCCCAGGACTGTGTGATGAATTGTGAAGCTTCCGATGAAATGAGAGGGAGATACTGGGTGTTCCTGAGATTTTCCATGCCGATAAATTAGGAGATTGTTCAAGATGAGGGTGTGGGGATGGAGAAGTGGATCTAACAAGAGATTTGGAAAAGAAGGAAGAAGGAAAGGAAAATCCACTGACAGTTCCAAAAGGGTTGGAAACCATATTTGGGATTGCCAGAATGGGGTTATGAGAACCAAGGTAGCTTGTTGACGTCTGAGTTGTGCAAGCACCCTGTTGATCATGAGAAAAGGGGGTGAAGGAGTAATTCAGGGTGATAGACCAATCCTGTAAAATGGCATTGGATGCCAAGTCCAACGGATCTGGCTTTAACTGTAAAATTGAGGGGGCTAAGTGTTGAGGCGGGATGCAAACAAGTTGATTATGAAAGGGCCCCATTTGTTCTGAAATTTTGGAAAAATTGAGGAAAGAAGCTTCCAATCGCTCGAATCTCGGAGATGGCGTGATTCCCAATCTGCTACTGAGTTGAGAGAACCTGGAAGATACTCTGCGTGAACCGAAATATGGTTTGAAAGGCAAAATTCCCAAAAGCTCCTGGCTAGTTCTGCCAAGGGTTTGGACCTTGTACCCCAGAGGTGATTTATATAACGGACCGCTGAAATATTGTCCATCCTGAGAAGGATAGCACAGTGAACTTTGTTCTTTGCGAGGCTTCTGATTCAAACAATTGTTATGCAATTTGGACTCCTCTGAAGACCATGTACCGCCAGTCGAGAGTGATCCACATCGGGCCTCCCAGCCTGCACGGCTTGCATCTGATTATAAGACTAGATCTGGGGCTGATGCAAAGATACTTCTTCCGTTCCAGGCATCTAAATGGTCTATCCACCATTGAATCTCTGTACGCGAATCAAGATCTAGCGGGATAATGTCTGAATTAGATAGGCCTTTCCTCAAATGCCGAATCTTTAGTCTTTGGAGAGCCCGGTAATGTAGGGGACCGGGAAATATTGCTTGAATGGAGGAGGAAAGAAGGCCCACTATTCGAGCGAGAGATCTGAGGGAGATAAGTGAGCTGCGTAAGATCTGGAGTATCTCTGATTTTATGAACTTTATTTTTGCAGCCGGGAGAAGGAGGGTGGCCGAAACTGAATTTATTTGGAAGCCTAAGAATTCTATAAGTTGGGTCGGAATCAGAATGGATTTGTCTTTGGTGATGATGAAGCCTAAGTCGGCTAAAAGAGAAGAAGTCAGAGTTAAGTGAGATAGAAGAGAATGGGGAGACTGGCTCGATATGAGAATGTCGTCTAAATAAATGATGAGTCTCACACCTTGAGCTCTTAGAGAAGCTACCACTGGTTCCATCAGCTTGGATGGGGTTGGGTAAGAGAAATGGCTTGTTTTTGCATGAGAGAGAGGACTTCTAAAGAAATGAGGTGCAACATTTCTGTGGAAAAACGAGGAGGGGGAGGTAACTTTTTTTTAATAGGAGTTGAATAAAGATTGATTATATAACCTTGAACCGTTCCGAATCCAAGGATCTAAAGTAATTGATGACCATTTTGGAAGGCAATAACGAAGATGACCCACTAACGGAAAAGATCCGAGAGGCGGGCTTACCTGATTGGTTAGAGAATCTGGAATTCCTGTAGCCCCTGGAACGGATACCTCGGCCTCTCTGTGGATAGAATTGGGGTCTGTATTCCTGGTAGGATGTATCGTAACATCCACGGGAACCTTGGCTAGAGTAACTGCAGCCGGCAAAGCGGTTCCTGCCTCTGCCGGCCCTGGCAAAAACTCATTGAGTGAACATTTTCTTTAAGGATAGCTGAGCCTTATCTAAGGAAGTGAAAGTGGTGACATATTTGCTCAGTTCTTTGATGAAAGATTCTCCAAAGAGTAAGCCTTCAGTTTTGATGTGCGGATGAACAGTCGCTAAATTGACCAATTTTGGGTCAAGTTTCAATAGAAGGCCTTTCCTCCTTTCGTGAGTGAGGGTGGAATTAGCATTTCCTAGGAGGCAAAAGGAGCGCTGAACCCACAGAGAAAGTTCCTCAGGATCGATGAAAGTACCATCCATTCTGGCCGCCTCAGCCAAATCAAAAATACGAGTGAGGGGACCGACCACGTCTAAAAGTTGACCATGCCTTATCAACTCCTTTTCGAGGATCTTTGCCATGTTTTGTGAAAAATGTGAGCAGAGGTTGATCAACTGAAGGGGTAATAGTAGACTTGTGAGAAAGGGAAGGACGAGGGCATTCGGATTTCAACTTAGCTCTGGTCTGTTTATCCAAAGGGGAAAACAATTTGTCAGAAAAATATTCCCCAACATGGTCCGCAGGAGTCCACTCAGTGGAGTTGGGGTGAAGGATGTGACAAGGATCAAACATTGGCAAACCTTCAGAATCTAAAAGTGTTATGCGCTTGAAAGATTCAAAGGAGGACATCTTGGGTTTCTTTGAAGGAGGGGAAGGTAAGGACCTTTCCACTAACCAAAGGTGGAAGACAACATCCATCCCAGCCAAAGTCAGCGGCCAGCATGTGCCACGGCAACCCAGTCCACCACCAGAAGAAGGCTCCAGTGATGACAGCAACTCTGGATGTCTGGATCTGGATGATCTAACTGGCCCATCTGGGACTACTGGTCAGTTGGACACCACAGCCAACTCCGAGTCCACCACAGGGCCCCCCACATCAGACTCCAATACCACAACAGACACCCAATGTGCCTAAACCTCTGTCCCCAGGACACGACAATCAACAGTGTGCCCACCTGTACAGGGACCCAAGTCTACACCACACAGACAAGACGATGAAGGTCTTGGTGTCAGTGAGATTAGGCACACAGTTCAGGGGACACAGGCGCAGGGGGCCAGGGCCAGTGGGAGGATAGCTGTGCGCAAAGGGGTGGGCCAACCCAGGGAACCGACTGCCCAGGAGGCACTCACACATTTCCTGGGAGCATACAAGAAATCCCAGAACAGGATGGGCCAGGTGCTTACACTCTTGCCGGAGAACCAGAGGCTGGAGGGGGAACACCACCAGGAGGTCATGCAGCAGTTGCAGGCTTTAAATGCCACCATTGCAGGGGTGCTGATTGATATGGCTACCATCATGCGTGAGCGGGCCCCTTCCACTAGCTAGTGTACTGACCAGCCATCCACATCTGCTGTAGCTAGTGGACAGGAGGACCTGCCACAGGACTCACAGACCACCAGCACCCCTCCCTCTGCAGCAGAAGAACCACCCCGCAAATGTTCCCTGTGACCCAGACAGACACCAGAGACTGTAGCCAAGACCCAAACCACTGCCAGGAAGTGAGCTTGACCAACATGTCTCCCTTGTGTGCCAATGAGACACCTTGTCCACTTTGGACTGCCATTGTTCCTTTTCCTATGGCCCCATGGATATTGGACCTGTGCTACAGAACATTATGTCCACCATCACCCCACTCTCTTGCTCTATCCCGTCCTTTTTGTCACTTCAGTATGCACTCTTAAATACAACAGAAGGTTTTGCTTTAATTACAACAATATGCAATGTCTTGACCGTTATAAACCTGGGCAAATGTTATGCAAAGTGTGATTCCATCCAATGGACAGTCAGTGTGGGGCACACATAACCAGTGTCTGAGCATGCCACAAGTCATCATCCACCAAACTGTGTGAAAGCAGTCTGTAGGCATTACATGAGTTCACAGTAGTGACCACATCAACATCTGCAAAAAGGGAAAACATTAGTGACATTCAATTCAGAAGTAAAGGGACATGAGCCCCTGTAACTTAACAGCCTACATTTAGCTGGTCACTTCTACTCAGAAATTTGCACAGCAATTGATTCCAAACACCATAAGTGATGAGAAACAACTCATTTCAGGCCCTAACACAAGATACCACAATATAAGCTATGCCATGTTGTCAGTATACCAATACCTCCTCTGGACAACCTGGTTTGGGCCACACTGTCAGGGACATTAAAGACAAAGAACAGTTGTGTAAGCACATTGTAAGTCACATGACATTCCTAGCAACATATGCTGAGTACTGTATGGAATGAGGACACAGTTTGCAGTGGGCACGTATTGTAAAAAACTAAACTCCTGACACATTGCAAGGGCTGAATACACTTGTTCACTATCACCATAACACTGGCACGACTGAACACAGATGGAATAGTGTCAGGTCACATGATACATACATTTGTGCATGGCATAACACAGCGGCCACACAGCACTTAAGTGTAATGGAGGTATGAACAGAAGTACAGTCTTACCTGAGTGTCATTAGAAGTACTGCTGTATCAGATCTGTCCTGTTGTCCACATCCTCCTCCTCCCCATCCTCATCACTGTCTTCAGTGTCCTCTGCTGCCACAGATGCATTGCCTCCCCCTTCTTCCTCAGGAATGGCGCATAGCATCCGAGGGCCAAATTGTGCAGCACGCAGCTGACCACCACAATCTGGCAGACCTTCCCAGGGGACGTAGAGTAGGGATCCACCAGAAATACGGAGGATCCTGAACCTTGCTTTCAGTAGTCCTTTTGATTACCCTTCTGGTCTGACCATGTGCTTAATTGTAACGATTCTCTGGCCCTGTCCTCAGATTCCTCGCTGGTGTCAACAGCCAGGATAGGTTTGAGTAGCCAGAGTCACCTAAAAATAGTGAGAGACACACATTACTCATGTACAGTAGCACAGAGTACAACCCTAGGTGGCATACAGTGACATACATTGGGTGAAAGCTCAAGCTCACCTTTGAGCCACACTCTCTCTCTCTGTAGTTGTGCCATCACCTGTGGGATGCTGTTATTCCTCAATACATAGTCATCATGCACAGATCCAGCAAATTTGGCAGTAACATGGGAAATGTACTCATCAGCAAGGCACACCATCTGGACATTTATTGAATGGTAACTATTCCTATTTCTGTAGACCTGCTCATTTGTCCATGGAGGGAACAAAGGCCCGTCGGACCTTTACCCACCTAATGGCCTGCATACTGGCAGTGGCCAATCCAGAGTTGGATGGGTGCTAGAAGCCAGCACAGCAGCAAAAAGGGGGTGAGTACAAACTGTGTGGTATACTTTCCTGATGCCTGCCATGGTATTTAGGTGCAAGGTTCCAGTCAGTGTGTGGCCCAATATGCCCGTTTAGCTAATCCTGTGGAGTCCTGCTTAGCAATAGTGAGTGGTATGTACAGTTGGCATTGGCAAGTAGCTGGCATACCATGGCAGACATGGCTTAGTGGGTCCCAGTAGGTGTGCAGATGGTAGTGTTTGGGTTAATTCCTGCTATTGTTCCAAGGCAATGGTTTGGAATGGTGATTTATACTGAATAGTGTTAGTCCCAGTGAGTAATTGTGATGTGTATGCCATATGTGCTATGATTGCTGAAATTGACCCTGTGCTCCCTTTCTTTCTCCCCCACCCTCCCTGCTTTTCTCATCCTGTCCTTGTGTGCATTAGCATCATCTGGCGAAGGAGCAGGGGCACCCGCAAGTGGGGGAGCAGCAGCCGCAGGACCCAGGATGAAATGTCGGCTGACGCCGAGGGCACCAGTGGTTTGGAGGGCGAGGGGAGCACCACGGGGGAGACAGGAGCTACGACAACAGACTCTGATTCCTCCTCCGATGGAAGCTCCCTGATGGTGGCGGACCCCTCTGGGACCACCCCAGCTTCATCATCTTCAGCCAACTCCTGCACCAGCACTGCCCTCCCAGTAACCCCACACTGAGTTGCCCGTGCCCGCTCATCCAGGAGGGTGGGCATCTCCTTCACCCCAGGCACCTCAGCCCTTGCCCCAGTCATCCTGCTGCCCTCACTAAGGAGGATATTGACCTCCTGAGATCCATCTCTATAAGGCAGTCAACCATAGTGAATACCATCCAGGGGCTGGCACCCCAGATGCAGAAATGCAATGCCTACCTGGAGGGCATTCACGGTGGCTTGGTTGCCCTACAGAGATCGTTACAGGCTCCCTCCACCCATCCCAGCACACAATGAAACCAGCATGCACCTAGGACAAAAGATAGAACCCGCAAACACAAGCACAGGCACCACTGATCACACCACGAGCACACACACAACCAACACTGAGGTGCACACAAAACAACAGCCACAGCCTCCACTTTCTCCCCCTCCTCCTCCTCCCTCACAGTGACATCAGCACTCACACCTGCAAGCAGTGCATCTTCAGTCCCAGATCTTGCCACCTGTACAGCCTTGCCCACAGTCACCACAACAGCAGACACGCAGACTAGCACCCCATTCACCACACGCGCAGTCACCACCACCACAATCACAACCACATGCAGCACACCCACCGCACTTGCAGATACCACCACAACATACATGCACATGACCTGTTTGTCCTCTCCCTCCCTGTTTGCCCCCCTCCAAAAACACATAAATGCTCCCACTCAGACACTCAACAGCCACCCACCTCACACACGCACACTATGCATGCACCTGAAATCCAGTCCAGCACACCTACTCCTCCTACAACCAATCCCTCTACCTCCATTCCCAAACCATCTCCCACAATCCGCCCCACTGTACCAAAAAAACGTTTGCTTGCCCACCTTGACCTCTTCTCTCCTCTTCCCCACCCTGTGTTGTCCGTAAAAGGATGGTCCCGGTCCTCCAGCCCAGAACCTCCAGCTCCCAGTCCTCTCATGGCCCCCCTGGTGTTGCACATGTCCCTGCCCCTGCAGAAAAAGCTCCCACTAAGGGCACATGACAGTCACTCTGACCCCCCCCACTCCAAGCCCACTCCTCCGCCCCCTAAACAGCAAAGCAAAGGCCCATCCCCTCCCAAACCCAAATTAAAGGAACCCCCTCCCAAGAAGAAACCCCACCCTGCCCCCTGAGGTGCCTGCCTTGCACTATGATGTTCCTGCCCAGTGGAGTGACTTGGGCTGTCAGGAGTATAGTTGGGACTATTTAGTAGCCCTGTGGAATGCCATGAACATCTGGACTGGCCAATGGCCCTTTATGTATAAAGTACTGTTTGTAATGTGTGGTTGTTATTCCCACCCTATTACAGTGGTTGGACCAAAGATATTTGTCCAGGCTTTCTTTCCTTCTGGCTCATGTTGCTGTTGGATTTATCAGTGGATCGTTATCCTTGTGTGATTGGTGTGTGTTGTGCGTGTGGGTGTGTCACTCTCCCCTCACTCCCTTGTGTGCTAGGCGGCTGTACTCACCGTCATTGTCTTCATCAGCATTGCTGCTCCTGAACTTCCATCACGTGGTACAGCAGTGCCAGGGCTACCAGTTCGGGTTCCATGGCAGCTGCGGATTCCTCTGTGTCCCTGGAGGTGTGTCTCCTTTTATATGAGCCATTTCTGCCAGGCTTTTCGTGGCGGTGGTCCCGCCCCGGAAATCCTGGTGGTCTGCTATGTCATAATAGGGTGGGTGGTGAGTGGTGTTAAGCTAGCCTGAAGATGGCAACCACTGTGGTCTGTGGCCGGACCACACTGGCGGTTCAGGCGGTTCATTGGCTGTGTATGGGAGAGATCACCAGTATGGTCATAATTTGGCTGTCTTCACTGCCAGCCTGGCGGCATTACTACCGCCATCGCCGGTGTGGCGGTCAGTTGACTGCCAATGTCATAATGAGGGCCAATGTGATAACAGGGGGTTTTACCTTTCCATAGAAATTTGGAAAGTAATGAGTCTATTTTTTTAAAATAATAGAGAGGAATATGGGAAGGAATCATCACATTATATATAATACTATTGGGGAAAGCATAATTTTGATAGAATCAAGTCTGCCCCACCAGGAGAGAAAAAGTGGATGTCAATGAGTAATATTATATTTTAGGCCCTCATTATGACATTGGCGGTAAAAACCGCCTACCGATGCGGCAACGGCTGCCAAAAGACGGTCGCCGCGGCTACCAGCCGTCCACCAAATTATGACCGTAGCCGGAATTCTGAAAGAAGGAGGGTGAAATTCTGCCTGTGGCCATGGCAGCAGATGGCAGTAAGGTGGTGCTGCTGCCAGCAGCAGCGCCACGCCACTAGACCGCCGCAGACTGTATCATGACCCATGATACGGCCTGGCGGTGTTCTGCTAGTAGACCCATCCCGTCTCCTGCCAGAGGACCCCCTGCAATCAGGTAATTTGGGTGCTCCAATGGGAGGTGGGTGGATGGTGTTGGGGGTGTTTAAATGTTTGTGTGTGAGTGAATGCGAGTGTGTGTTGTGTGTGAGTGCATGTATGCTATGTTGTGTGAATGCGTGTGTGCTTCATGTATGTCAGTGTGTATGGATGTGTGTGTGAATGGATGTATGCATGCGTGGGTGAATGTGGGTATGAGTGTGTATATAAGTGTGTATGATGGCGCGAGAAGGTGCGTTTATGTTGAGAGGG
The DNA here is from genome assembly GCF_031143425.1 of Pleurodeles waltl. NCBI lineage: Eukaryota > Metazoa > Chordata > Amphibia > Caudata > Salamandridae > Pleurodeles > Pleurodeles waltl. The sequence continues at coordinate 1,020,184,033 of NC_090450.1, read as the reverse complement.
TGGGTCTGGAGTGGGAGGGTGGGTGGGGGGTAGCTGGAGAGTGAGGGGGAGGAGGGGAGACCCCTATCAGTGACAGGGAAGGAATTCCCTATCACTGATAGTGCCTACCGCCATGTTTTTCATGGCGGTAAGGATGCCATGAAACCCATGGTGGTAGGCCGGGTCATAATCCCGCAGGCGGCCTAGTGATGGCCGCCTGGCTGGAGACTGAAGTCTTCAGCCCGGCGGCTGTTACCGCTGTGGCAGATGGAGTGGTACATTGGCGGTTTGGCCAAACCGCCAATGTCATATTACGGGGAAAAGTACCGCCATCATCTTGGCAGTACTTTTCCCCATTTCACCGTCGTCCGCCAGGGTTGTAATGAGGGCCTTAATGTTTTAATTATGTTTTCAAAATTTATTTTTATAGTGTCACTAATAGTTTGTGAAAACCATAATCCTAAATATTTTATTTTAGAGGGCTGCCAAGTAAATCCAGTGGAAACAAAAAGTTGCTTATTACATGGAACATTTAAAGGTAATATTTCACATCTGTCAGAATTTAGGGGGTCATTCTGACCCCCGCGGGCGGCGGTCGCCGCCCGCCTGGAGGGAGCCGCCATATGGCCGCTCCGCGGTCGAAAGACCGCGGGGGCCATTCTGGCTTTCCCGCTGGGCTGGCGGGCGACCGCCAGAAGGCCGCCCGCCAGCCCAGCGGGAAACCCCTCCCCACGAGGAAGTGGGTATGTGCGACGGGTGCAGTGGCACCCGTCGCGTATTTCAGTGTCTGCAGAGCAGACACTGAAATACAAAGTGGGGCCCTCTTACGGGGGCCCCTGCAGTGCCCATGCCATTGGCATGGGCACTGCAGGGGCCCCCAGGGGCCCCACAACACCCCATACCGCCATCCTGTTCCTGGCGGGCGACCCGCCAGGAACAGGATGGCGGTATGGGGTGTCAGAATCCCCATGGCGGCGCAGCAAGCTGCGCCGCCATGGAGGATTCTGCAGGACAGCGGAAAACCGGCGGGAGACCGCCGGTTTTCCTGTTCTGACCGCGGCTGAACTGCCGCGGTCAGAATGTCCTGAGGAGCACCGCCAGCCTGTTGGCGGTGCTCCCGCATCCCAGGCCCCGGCGGTCGGAATGACCCCCTTAGTCTATAACCGGAAAGATGAGAGAAGGTATTGACCTGATGGAAAAAGGGAGGCAGAGAGGTAATGGGATTAGAACAGTATAAAAGAATATCGCCAGCACAAACCGACATTTTAATTTGCTGAGACCCCAGTTGAAAACCTGAGATATGCGAATCTTGTCGAATTTTAGTGAGAAAAGGTTCAACTGCTCTGATAAACAATAGAGGTGATAATCGGCAGCCTTGATGTACCCCTCTAAATAAGGGTAAATTGTCTGAGAGCAAACCATTAACAAAAGTGGTAGCTTTAGGGCCTGAATATAGTAAGGATATCAATTGAATGAGTTTGGGAGGAAACCCAATCCACTTTAATGATTGAAACATGAAGTTTCATTCCATCCTATCAAATGCTTTCTCAGCGTCTAAGGCGATAGCTACAATAGGATGATTTAATGTAGAGTCCTTTGTTAGGATATTAAAAAGGACTCGGGCGTTGTCGGAGGCTAGTCGGCCTTTAGCAAAAACAGACTGTTCAGGACCTATAAGATCAGGCAAGATGGGATCTATTCGTAGAGCCAAAAGTTTTGTGAATATTTCATAATCCGTATTAACCAAAGAAATAGGACGGTAATTTTTACAACGTGTTAGATCCTTATTATCTTTTGGGATTAAACAAGTCATAGCCTCCTGAAAGGTGCCGGTTTTGTCGAAAGAGATAAAGGACTGCAAAAGTTTAGGTAAAAGAGAATTCACAAAGTGACTATAAAATTCAATAGTGAACACGTCAGAAACAGGGGCTTTCCCTCTGCGAAGTACATAGATCGTGTGAGATAATTCTAAGACTGTGATATCTGATCCAAGTGACTCTAAATCAATATGTTGTGAAGAAGGAGAGGCAATAGATTGAAAGTATGTTGATAAATGTGATTGGGATGGATGAGTATCAGAAGAATATAAATTGGTGTAAATATTAACAAATTCCTGCATTATGGCCATCATTCTGAACATGCCGGTCTGGGCCGCCATATAATAATCGTGGCACAACCACCACTTTGCCACCTCCAGGCCTCTACCACCAAGCGGCCTGGTGATGGCGGAGTTACATATCTGACAGGGCAACTCTGCAAGCAGCGCTGCCCGCCGGATAATGTACCTGATTACACCAGCCTTTCCCTGGCGGTTTCCCCCGCCAGGGGAAGGCTGGCTGAATGGGTGCCTCGGGCCCCCCTGGGGGCCCCTGCACTGCCCATGCATTTGGCATCGGCAGTGCAGGGGTCCCCGTGCACAGCACCATCGCGCATGTCACTGCCGACATGCGCGATGGATGCTGCTGCACCCGCCGCACTGCTACATTGTCGCCGGCTCCATGTGGAGCTGGCGTCAATGTACAGGCCCTGCATTCTGCTGGGCCAGCTGTTGGAAACACTGTTTCTGCCCGCCAGCCCAGGGGAATGTTCATAATGTGGACGGCGGGGTCATCGGCGCGCTGGCGTTCTTTTGTTGACCGCCAGCGCCGAACTCTGTGGGTTTTCCCGCCGAGTTCATAATGAGGGCCTGTATCTTTATCTTTAGAAATTATATTCCCAGTTGTATTTTGCAGAGATTCTATTTTAGTCCTTTCTCTCCTGATCTTTAAATAATTAGCAAGTAATTTCCCATTTTCTTTTGGCCCCCGTAATATCTTGCACTACTTTTTAAGAGATACGAGGAAGCAGCGTTCGTAGTTAATCTGTTTAAGGTGAATTTGGCTTCAATAAGAGAACTTGATTCCTCATTATTAGAATGATAATCATATTAATTTTTTTTTAAAAAAATCAGTAATTGCGTAGCCTGGGACTCCTTATGATTTGTTTAGGTGGAAACAACTTTTATTATGAAACCTCTGGCTGCTGCTCTAAAATAGTCCCAGATAGAAACCATCAAGGTGTCAGGTATAGTATTTAAAGTTAAGAATTCATTGGCAAAGATTTCAAACTCAGTAGTAAATTTAGAATCTGAAAGGAGTGTCTTGTTAAAATGCCATCTGCCTCCATGAGATGAAAAAGGAATACGGTCAATATCTGTATAAACTGGTGCATGATCTGAATTCAAAATGGAGCCTATGTCTGAATAGAGAACATTTTCGGTAAGAGATTTACTGAAGAAGATATAGGCCCGTATTTATACTTTTTTAGCGCCGCATTTGCGTCGTTTTTTGACGCAAAATCGGCGCAAACTTCCAAAATGTAATTGCATTTTGGAAGTTTGCGCCGATTTTGCGTTAAAAACGACGCAAATGCAGCGCTAAAAAAGTATAAATACGGGCCATAATCTATCCAAGATTTTGAGTGATGTTGGGGCGAATAAAAAGTATTTTCAGAGGTGGCTGGATGACATAGGCCCTCATTACAACCCTGGCTGTCGGTGATAAAGCGGCGGTAATACTGCCAACAGGCCGGCGGTAAAAAAAATGGAATTTCGACCATGGCAGAAACCACCAACACAGACAGCCACTTTAACACTCCGACCGCCATGGTGGAATCAACAAGCACCGTGGCAGTAAACGCCAACAGCCAGGCGGAAGACAATATACCACCCACTGTATTATGTGAGGCCAATCCACCAGCTTTTCCGGGGCGGTACCAATGCCATCAAAAGCACGGCGGAAACAGTACACTGAAGGGAAACAACTCACCTCTCGACATTCAAGGAAGAACCATGACGCCATGGAGCCCGAGTTGCACATTTTTCCAATGCTGGTCTACCTCCTCCTATACCAAGAACATGAACGGCGGCAAAGACGACCACAGTGAGTACCACACCTAGCACACAAAGGAGGGGGGGAGGAAAAAGAGAGTGAGGCACACCCGCAACACGCAACACCCCCACCCCCTACACCATACACACAAACAGATGCAACAACATGACATATCCACCCCGTAACCCTCAGGAATAATGCAAGGACAAAAGGATGTGAGTTAAGTCAGTGTAATATTAAAAATTAGATAAATACATCCTTAAAACACAAAACAGTGTGTACAATATATACAAAAGGAGGGACAATAACCACTCCAAAATGTCAAGTGCCCACAGGGCCATAACACATAGGCCAAGGGCACACTTGACTCCTGCCTCAATACGGAGAGAACACTGCTAGGGCATCAGGTTGAAGATACACAGGCACCTCAGGGGGAAGGGGAATGGGGGGCACCTCAGCTGGAAGATGGTACAACGCCACTGCTCCTGGAGGGGGCAACATGCCCTCTGCAATGTCCTAGGGAGTGCAAAGCCACAGTCTCTCAAGTGGGTGGTTTGCTCACTGCTTGGTCCTGGCGAGTGCAAAGCCACAGTCTCTCAAGTGGGTGGTTTGCCCACTGCTTTGCCATGGGGGGTGCAAAGCCACAGTCTCTCAAGTGGGTGGATTGCCCACTGGTTCTGGAGGGGGCCTTGTGCCCAGTGTGCTTCATCCTGGCAAGGAGGGGCTGAGTGGATGGCTTCTTCCACTGGTACTGGAGTGGGCCTTGTGCCCCGTGATGCAGATCCTGGATGGTGCAAGGTCACAGTCTCTCACCTGGGTGTCACACCTACAGTTGTTGCAGGGCCCAGGTCGCACTACAGCCCATGTAGTCACCACTACACACTGCTCACCGGCGGTGACTGCTGCTCAGTGGATGTCAGTTGCGGGGCTGGCAGTGGTGCTGTCAGTGGTGGGGGGAGGCTCCGCCCTTCCCCTGCAGCTTCGGACGGCTGCCCACTGGGGCTGCTGCTGCTGCTGGTAGTGGTGCAGGTGGTGGTGCAGGTGGTGGTGCTGTCGCCGTCTTCCTTGCCCAGCAGCACAGGTCCTCCCACCGTTTGCGACAGTGGGTGCTCCGCCTGTGAATGACCCCCAGGGTCCGCACCTCCTTGGCAATGGCACGCCAAATACCCTTTTTCTGATGGGTGCTGACCTGCAGAAAAAGATACATAAGAAAAGGTATTAGTCATACCGTCCGGCCTGTTACACTCATGGCCAACCATATCCCTCCCATCCCCTTATGCACAGACATAGCCCACGAAGCATGCAGCACTCTACCCAGGACCCCTCAGCCCCCCCCACACGAGGCTTACACACACAGCACTCCATGCATTCATGCCCCATGCATCGTGCTCACAGTGTACTCCCCTGTTGGTCTGGAGGACCATAAAGTAAAGGGTACTGGGGTAGGACCCCATCCACTAGTCTCTCCAACTCCTCAAAAGTGAAGGCAGGGGCCCTTTCCCCAGACACTCGAGCCATGGTCGCTTCCAGACACAGGTTACAGCAGCACTTGCAGTGTAGGTCCTCTCCTGTTAAAGGTCAGGTAGCAAGTGAGTGAACAGATAGAAAATGGCGGTCACGTCCGCGGTGGTGCGTACCATCACCGCCGGCATACATCACCATTGGCTCCTGGAACCCTTAGGCCCCAATGATAACCAATGATGTTTTGCACGGTGGTCGTCGACCGCCTCCCGCAACGGCACACAACGTCAGCAAAATTACCTCCTTTCCACTTGTCCCTCCTCACAGGTCAGGCGGCTGCCATTTCAGGGGGGCACAGGCCATGGCACCTGACTGCGTCACAGCAGACCTAGGCACATCAACAGACCTACACTTTTACATGAGTTTCTGTAAACAAATGCAAGGCATATTAATCTGAGTATATGTTTGAATATGATCATCTGCTCACCGTTTTTCACCCTGGAGTTCAACCGGTGAGGATGAATAGGAGATGGAGACATACCCCGTGTACAGATCCCTGGTGGACCTGGCGACAATGGAGGACAGGCACATTATCCTAACCTACAGACTTGATAGGGCCACAATCCAAGAGCTGTGTGCCCAATTGGAACCAGACCTGATTTCAGCTATCCGCCACCCCACAGGTATCCCCCCTCTTGTGCAGGTCCTGCCAGTGCTCCATTTCTTGGCAAGTGGGTCCTTCCAAGCAACAGTGGTCATGGCAGCAGGGATGTCACAGCCTATGTTCTCAAACGTGCTGACCAGAGTGTTGTCTGCCCTGATGAAACACATGCGTATTCCCCCAGGTGGAGGATTTGACCACAGTGAAGGCTGACTTCTATGCATTGGGACATATTCCCAATTACATTGGTGCTATTGAAGGTACACATATTGCCTTTTTCCCCCCTCCCGGAGAAATGAACAGGTGTACAGAAATTGAAAGAGCTTTCACTCTCTGAATGTGCAGATGGTGTGCCTGGCGGACCAGTACATCTCCCATGGCAATGCAAAGTATCCTGGCTCTGTGCATGATGCCTTTATCTTGAGGAATAGCAGCATCCCATATGTGGTGTCTCAACTCCAGAGGCACAGGGTGTGGCTAATAGGTGAGCCAATGGTCCCCACCCAGTGTCTGGTGGTAAATGGGGGTGGGGGTGGTTCTAAGGGTGAGTGTCTGGCTAACAGGTATCCCTCGATCTTTACAGGTGACTCTGGTTACCCCAACCTCTCATGGCTACTGACCCCAGTGAGGAATGCCAGGACAAGGGCAGAGAAACATTACAATGAGGCACATGGGCAAACAAGGAGAATCATTGAGCACACCTTTGGCCTCCTGAAGGCCAGGTTCATGTACCTCTATCTGAGAGGTGGATCCCTGTGCTACTCACCCAAGAATGTCTGCCAGATCATCGTTGCATGTTGCATGTTGCACAACCTGGCCTTGAGACGCCAGGTCCCTTTTCTGCAGGAGGAAGAGGCTGGAGATGGTCGTGTGGCAGCAGTGGAGCCTGTGGACAGTGATGAAGAGGAGGCAGAGGAAGAGGATGTGGACAACAGAACTACTATAATTCAACAGTACTTCCGGTGACACACAGGTAAGACACTGTAACTTCACCTTCCATTGCAGTTTTGTGTTGGACGTTGTACATGGCAGCCTGATTTTCAAAAATGTATGACCACTTACTGTACCCTTTGGTATCTCTATTTTAAGATTTCCGTGCCCCACTCTGGCTCCTGGTGTGTTTACTGCTGCCCACTACAGGTCATACCTATGTAAATATAACTGTACATTTGAATTGCAATGTTTACAGCTTGGTAAACTAATACATTTTTCAATCAGTTGACAGACTCCATACTTGTATTAGTTCCAATGGTGTTTATTTATGTGATAATAAGTGTAGGGGTTATTGCAATGGGCTGGGTTGATGATGGAAGAAGGTCCAGGATAGAGTCCAGTCTCTTGGTATCACAGATGCATTGTCCAAGGGGGCATAGGGAGTGGGGCAATGGCAGTTCAAGGTGGACAGGGTGACTTAGTGGGACACAAGGGTGACATTCAGGGGAGTCTTAATTCCTGGTGGTGGGTCTTGGCAATGTTCTCTGGCTTCTGCCTGGATCACAGTGACCTTTTGCATGGTGGTTCTCCTTCTGCAGGGGGAGGGGTGCTGGTGGCCTGTTGTTCCTGTGGCGGGCCCTCCTGGCCACTAGTGTCAGCGGAGGTGGAGGGCTGTTCATCGGTGTGGCTAGTGTCAAGGGCCCGTTGGTGTGCCACTGCCTCCCTCTTGGTTTTGGCCATGTCTGCCAGCACCCCTGCAATGGTGACCAGGGTGGTGTGGATGTTCCTCAGGTCGTCCCTGATCCCCAGGTATTGTCCCTCTTGCATCCGCGGGGTCTCCTGCAACTTGGCCAGTATCTGGCCCATGATCTCCTGGGAATGGTGGTATGCTCCCAGGATGTTGGTGAGTGCCTCGTGGAGAGTCGGTTCCCTGGGCATCCCCTCCCCCTGTCAAACAGCAGTCCTCCCAGCTTCCCTGTCGTTCTGTGCCTCTGTCCCCTGAACCATGTGCCCACTGACCCCAGGTCCCTGATTGTCCTGTGTTTGTGGGGTTACCTGGGGTCCCTGTAGTGGGGGACACACTGCTGATTGACGTGTCCTAGGGACAGAGGTATGGGCCAGCTGGGTGGTTGCTGTGCTGGTGTATCCTGAGGGGGGAGGCTCTGTGGTGGTTTGGGACTGTGGCTGGGACACCGACTGTCCAAAGGTCCCTGATGGGCCAGGTTGGTCATCCTGATCCTGCCGTGCAGAGCTGCTGTCATCACTGTGGGCCTCTTTGGCGGGAGTACTGGATGTTGCTGGCACCTCCTCTCCGGTGACGTTGTGTGGGGGTCCTGTGGGGATGTAAATGCAGTGTTATTGTTTCTGCGTGTGACATCTTGTGCATGGGTATGTTCCCCTCTATGGTTGTTATTACCAAGGCAGCTTTAGCTTGAGAGTTGTGCTTTGGTTGGCTAAGTGATTGTCACTAGTGTGCATTCTGTGGTGATGGGGGTCCATGAAGGGCTGTGAGTGGTGTTTATGCAGTGCTGGGTACTGGGATGGGTGGGTTGTGATGGTGGGGTGTATGTGAGGTGATGGGGGTGAGGGTAGGGGTGGGGTTATGTGATGGCATGCAGGTAGGGGGGGTGAAAGTAGTAAAGATTTGACTTACCAGAGTCCAGACCTCCTGCTGTCCTGCTAGGCCTTCAGGATGCAGTATTGCCAAGACTTGCTCCTCCCATGTTGTTAGTTGTGGGGGAAGAGGTGGGGGTCTACCGCCAGTCCTCTGTATGGCTAACTGGTGTCTTGCAACCACAGAACGCACCTTCCCTCTTAGGTCGTTCAACCTCTTTCTGATGTCATCCCTTGTTCTGGGGTGCTGTCCCAAGGCGTTGACCCTGTCCACGACTCTCCGCCATAGCTCCGTCTTCCTAGCAATGGACGTCTGCTCCACCTGTGATCCGAAAAGCTGTGGCTCTACCTGGATGATTTCCTCCACCATGACCCTTAGCTCCTCCTCTGGGAACCTGGGGTGTCTTTGTGGTGCCATGGGTGTCGTGTGAGTTGTGTGAGTGATGGTGTGTGGGGTGATGTTTTAGGTTGTGTGCTGTGAGGTGCATGGATGGTTTTATGGGCGATGTTCTGTGGCTCTGATTCTGTGGGTGCTCCTGGCGTGTCTCTCCCTCAGTTGTCAATTTTCTTAAGATGTAAGAGGTTGTGGGTAATGTGGGTGTGTGTTTTATAGTAGTGTGGGTGTGTGGGTGTGGTGTGTGTATGTGTGTCAGGTGTGTGTAGTTTGAATTGTCCAATGTGGTGTTGTTTTGTTAGTGTGTGTGTATTTTGAGCGCAGCGGTATGTAGTGCCAATGGTTTACCGCGGTTGAATGTCCGCCACGGTGATGCATGGGTTATAATGCTGTGGGCGTATTTCTGTTGCCGTAACGGTGTGGGTTTTGGTACCGCCATTTTATCACTGACCTTTGGGCTGGCGGACTTGTGTGTGTGTCTTTATAGTGGCAAATTTCTATGTGTGGGTCATAATATGCGTAGCGGTATACCGTCACGGTATGTTGGCGGCAGTCAGCATGGCCGTGAGCGGCACTTACCGCAAATGTCATAATGAGGGCCATAATCTCCAAATATCAATTAATGAGTTACAGTGTATGCAAGATTTAAATTGAGAATGCATCTTGGAATGTACAAATTTGACTTTTGAGTGTCGGTCCATATGGGATCCAGAATTTGATTACAGTCTCTGTCAAATTTAACATATTCATCATCACATAAATGTAATTTATCTGATATATGGGACCAAAATATATTGCCTAGCGAAACTGGACCACAAACATTAAAAATAGTCAGAGGTATATTATTTAACAGGAGTTTGACAATAATCCAGTGACCCTCAGAATCAGTTTCCTGATGGATTGTTGTGAGATGCAATGTTTTATGGCAAAGAATCACTACTCCATTTTTCTTTCCCAGAGCACGAGAAGCAAACACATTGCCTTCCCAACATTTTTTTAATTTGGTCACTTCTGTCTTAGAAAGGTGTGATTCCTGAAGAAGTGCGACATCTGTTTTTAGCTTGGCTAAATGAGATAACACCCTTTGTCATTTGATAGGATTATATAGACCTTTGATATTCCATGTAGTAATCCGGAATGTAACATAAAAACATTAGGAAGCACATCTTGTATGTTTACAGTATCATAACAATTTGCAATAAAAATAGAAAATGAGAAAAATAAGAAAGTTGATGAATAAAAGGAAAGAAAGAGGAGAGGACTGAGAGGAAGAAAACAAGAAAAGTTAAAAGATAAATTAGAAGTATAAAGTAAAAGGATCGAAAGTTGCAAAGGTCAAAGAAACAGTACAAGTCATACAAATGACGACTGAGAGACACACACAGTGGCGGCTCCTCTGCTAGGGTGGAGGAGCGTCGATCCCCCGCCAGCAGCAACCGCTGCAAATCCTTTAACAAGGAAAGGATGATAAACCTTGTTTATTATGCTTTCCTTGTTAAAGGGCGGGGCATGTGGGGTGACGAGCAGTGAGGGGAGTGCACTGTGCACTCCCCTCACTGCGCATGTATGTTTGGCCGGCCGTCTCGAGCCATCCAAACACACATGCGCTGTAGGCTCTCACCAGCCTGGCAAATGTGTCACCGGGCTGGAGAGAGCCTCCATAGGCTCCCAGTCTGCCTGGGAGTGCCCTGGCTTAGAGCTCCCAGACAATCCTGATGCTGCTTTGAGCAGCATCAGGATTGGCCGCAGTGCAGACTGGGAGCCTGTACATGCAGCAACAGGAGAGGAGCAGAGCGGCGCACAGAGCAGAGGTACGTTTTTAAAATGTATTTTATTTTTATGTTTTTAATGTTCCCCTCCCCTGAGCTCCAGCTGCCCTGCCCACAATAAACCCCACAAGCCGTGACTGGACATACCTACAAAAATACAGAACAAAAGGAAAGGGTGGAAACACCAGAAGATGACGACAGACATCACAGTCCACAGAAAAGCAGGGACGGGCCCAACTTGGATGAAGATGTCACATAAAGGGTGTAAAACAGGAACGAGACTTGAGGACTGTAGGAGGCTGGACTGGCTTGTAGTGGGTACCAAGGGGTACTTACACCTTGCACCAGGCCCAGTTATCCCTTATTAGTGTATAGGGTGTCTAGCAGCTTAGGCTGATAGATAATGGTAGCTTAGCAGAGCAGCTTAGGCTGAACTAGGAGACGAGTGAAGCTCTTACAGTACCACTAGTGTCATATGCACAATATCATAAGAAAACACAATACACAGATATACTAAAAATAAAGGTACTTTATTTTTATGACAATATGCCAAAAGTATCTCAGTGAGTACCCTCAGTATGAGGATAGCAAATATACACAAGATATATGTACACAATACCAAAATATGCAGTAATAGTATTAGAAAACAGTGCAAACAATGTATAGTTACAATAGGATGCAATGGGGACACATAGGGATAGGGGCAACACAAACCATATACTCCAAAAGTGGAATGCGAACCACGAATGGACCCCAAACCTATGTGACCTTGTAGAGGGTCGCTGGGACTGTAAGAAAACAGTTAGGGTTAGAAAAATAGCCCACCCCAAGACCCTGAAAAGTGAGTGCAAAGTGCACTAAAGTTCCCCAAAGGACATAGAAGTCGTGATAGGGGAATTCTGCAGGAAAGACACAAATCAGCAATGCAACAACAATGGATTTCCAAACGAGGGTACCTGTGGAACAAGGGGACCAAGACCAAAAGTCACAAGCAAGTCGGAGATGGGCAGATGCCCAGGAAATGCCAGCTGTGGGTGCAAAGAAGCTGCTACTGGACAGTAGAAGCTGAAGATTCTGCAGGAACAACAAGGGCTAGGAACTTCCCCTTTGGAGGAAGGATCCCCCACGCCGTGGAGAGTTGTGCAGAAGTGTTTTCCTGAAAAAAGATTGCCAACAAGCCTTGCTAGCTGCAAATCGTGCGGTTTGGGTTTTTGGATGCTGCTGTGGCCCAGGAGGGATCAGAATGTCGCCAATTGCGTCTGGGGACAGAGGGGACGTCGGGTAAGAAAAGGAGCCCTCTCAGAAGCAGGCAGCACCCTCAGAAGTGCCGGAACAGGCACTACAAAGTGGAGTGAAACGGTGCTCACCCGAAGTTGCACAAAAGAGTCCCACGCCGCCGGAGGACAACTTAGGAGGTCGTGCAATGCAGGTTAGAGTGCCGTGGACCCAGGCTGGACTGTGCACAAAGGATTTCTGCCGGAAGTGCACGGAGGCTGGGGTAGCTGCAAAAGTCACGGTTCCCAGCAATGCAGTCTGGCGTAAGGAGGCAAGGACTTACCTCCACAAAACTTGGACTGAAGAGTCACTGGACTGTGGGAGTCACTTGGACAGAGTTGCTGGATTCAAGGGACCTCGCTCGTCGTGCTGAGAGGAGACCCAGGGTACAGGTGATGCAGTTCTTTGGTGCCTGCGGTTGCAGGGAGACGATTCCGTCGACCCACGGGAGATTTCTTCGGAGCTTCTAGTGCAGAGAGGAGGCAGACTACCCCCACAGCATGCACCACCAGGAAAGCAGTTGAGAAGGCGGCAGGATCAGCGTTACAGAGTTGCAGTAGTCGTCTTCACTACTTTGTTGCAGTTTTTCAGGCTTATAGCGCAGTCAGCAGTCGATTCCTTGGCAGAAGGTGAAGAGAGAGATGCAGAGGAACTCGGATGAGCTCTTGCATTCGTTATCTAAGGAAATCCCCAAAGCAGAGACCCTAAATAGCCAGAAAAGAGGGTTTGGCTACTTAGGAGAGAAGATAGGCTAGCAACACCTGAAGGAGCCTATCAGAAGGAGTCTCTGACGTCACCTGCTGGCCCTGGACACTCAGAGCAGTCCAGTGTGCCAGCAGCACCTCTGTTTCCAAGATGGCAGAGGTCTGGAGCACACTGGAGGAGCTCTGGGCACCTCCCAGGGGAGGTGCAGGTCAGGGGAGTGGTCACTCCCCTTCCCTTTGACCAGTTTCGCGCCAGAGCAGGGCTGAGGGGTCCCTGAACCGGTGTAGACTGGCTTATGCAGAAATGGGCACCATGTGTGCCCATGAAAGCATTTCCAGAGGCTGGGGGAGGCTACTCCTCCCCTGCCTTCACACCATTTTCCAAAGGGAGAGGGTGTAACACCCTCTCTCAGAGGAAGTCCTTTGTTCTGCCATCCTGGGCCAGGCCTGGCTGGACCCCAGGAGGGCAGAGGCCTGTCTGAGGGGTTGGCAGCAGCAGCAGCTGCAGTGAAACCCCGGGAAAGGCAGTTTGGCAGTGCCAGGGTCTGTGCTAGAGACCCGTGGGATCATGGGATTGCACCAACAATGCCAGGATGGCATAGAGGAGGCATTTCCATGATCTTAGACATGTTACATGGCCATATTTGGAGTTACCATTGTGAAGCTACATATAGGTAGTGACCTATATGTAGTGCACGCGTGTAATGGTGTCCCCGCACTCACAAAGTCCGGGGAATTGGCCCTGAACAATGTGGGGGCACCTTGGCTAGTGCCAGGGTGCCCACACACTAAGTAACTTAGCACCCAACCTTTACCAGGTAAAGGTTAGACATATAGGTGACTTATAAGTTACTTAAGTGCAGTGTAAAATGGCTGTGAAATAACGTGGACGTTATTTCGCTCAGGCTGCAGTGGCAGGCCTGTGTAAGAATTGTCAGAGCTCCCTATGGGTGGCAAAAGAAATGCTGCAGCCCATAGGGATCTCTTGGAACCCCAATACACTGGGTACCTCAGTACCATATACTAGGGAATTATAAGGGTGTTCCAGTAAGCCAATGTAAATTGGTTAAATTGGTCACTAGCCTGTTAGTGACAATTTGAAAGAAATGAGAGAGCATAACCACTGAGGTTCTGATTAGCAGAGCCTCAGTGAGACAGTTAGTCATAACACAGGTAACACATTCAGGCACACTTATGAGCACTGGGGCCCTGGCTGGCAGGGTCCCAGTGACACATACAACTAAAACAACATATATACAGTCAAAAATGGGGGTAACATGCCAGGCAAGATGGTACTTTCCTACACAACCCCCCCCCAAACGAAGGACAATAAGACTAGCCATGACCTGATGAGTCTTCATTGTCTAAGTGGAAATATCTGGAGAGTCCATCTGCATTGGAGTGGGTACTCCCAGGTCTATGCTCCACTGTATAGTCCATTCCCTGTAGGGATATGGACCACCTCAATAATTTAGGATTTTCACCTTTCATTTGTTTTAGCCAAAGTAGAGGTTTGTGGTCTGTCTGAACAATGAAGTGAGTGCCAAACAGGTATGGCCTCAACTTCTTCAGTGCCCAGACCACAGCAAAGGCATCCCCTCAATGGCAGACCAACGCTTTTCTCTAGGGGTCAACCTCCTACTAATAAAAGCAACAGGTTGATCCTGGCCCTCAAAATTACGTTGTAATAGGACTGCCCCTACTCCTAATTCAGATGCATCAGTTTGGACATAGAATTTTTTAGAGTAACAAGGGCTTTTCAGGACAGGTGCAGAGCACATGGCCTGCTTCAGCTCCTCAAAAGCTTTCTGACAGCTAGCTGTCCACAATCCCTTCTTAGGCATTTTCTTGGATGTGAGGTCATTAATAGGGGCTGCAATGGAGCCATAGTTCTTAATGAACCTCCTGTAATACCCAGTGAGACCTAAAAAGGCTCTCACCTGGGTCTGAGTGGTAGGGGGAACCCAATCTATAATAGTTTGGATTTTCCCCTGAAGTGGTGCAATCTGGTCTCCACCAACCAGGTGTCCCAGATAAACCACCTTCCCCTGCCCTATCTGGCACTTTGAAGCCTTGATAGTGAGGCCTGCCTTTTGCAGGGCCTCTAAAACTTTCCATAGGTGGACCAGGTGATCATCCCAACTGGAGCTAAAGACAGCTATATCGTCCAGATATGCTGCACTAAAAGCTTCCAGCCCTTGCAGGACTGTATTCACCAACCTCTGAAAAGTGGCAGGTGCTTTTTTCAATCCAAAAGGCATTACTGTGAATTGGTAATGGCCTCCAATGGTTGAAAATGCAGTTTTAGCTTTTGCATCTTCTGATAATTTGATCTGCCAATACCCTGCAGTCAAGTCAAAAGTGCTTAGATACTTGGCAGATGCCAGTGTATCTATGAGCTCATCTGTCCTGGGTATAGGGTGAGCATCAGTTTTGGTTACCTGGTTGAGACCTCTGTAGTCTACACAAAACCGCATTTCCTTCTTTCCATCCTTGGAATGAGGTTTTGGTACAAGTACCACAGGAGAGGCCCATGGACTTTCAGAGTGCTCAACCACTCCCAGTTCTAACATTTTCTGCACCTCTTGCTTTATGCAGTCTCTGACATGGTCAGGCTGCCTATAGATTTTACTTTTGACAGGCAAGCTGTCTTCAGTATCTATAGTGTGCTCACACCAAGAAGTGGTACCTGGCACAGTAGAGAAGAGTTCAGAAAACTGACCCAGGAGATTTATGCAATGGTCTCTCTGCTCAGCAGTGAGACAATCAGCCAAAACTACACCTTCCACTAGAGCATCTTGTTCTGTGGAAGAAAAGAGAGCAGGGAGAGGGTCACTCTCTTCTTCCTGTCCCTCATCAGTTGCCATGAGCAGGGTGGGATCAGCCCTGTCATAGTAGGGTTTCAGGCGATTGACATGGAGCACCCTAAGGGGACTCCTGGCAGTGCCTAAGCCAACTAAGTAGGTGACTTCACCCTTTTTCTCAACAATTGTGTGGGGTCCACTCCATTTATCTTGGAGTGCCCTTGGGGCCACAGGCTCCAAGACCCACACTTTCTGCCCTGGTTGGTACTGAACCAAAACAGCCTTCTGGTCATGCCATTGCTTTTAGAGCTCTTGGCTGGCCTGAAGGTTTTTACTGGCCTTTTTCATGTACTCAGCCATCCTTGATCTGAGGCCAAGTACATAGTCCACTATATCTTGCTTTGGAGCTTTTAAAGGTTGTTCCCAACCCTCCTTGACAAGTGTTAGAGGACCTCTTACTTGGTGTCCAAAGAGGAGTTCAAAGGGGCTGAAGCCCACTCCTTTCTGGGGTACCTCCCTGTAAGCAAAAAGGAGGCAAGGTAAAAGGATATCCCATCTCCTGCGGAGTTTTTCAGGGAGTCCCATAATCATGCCTTTGAGAGTTTTGTTAAATCTCTCCACCAGTCCATTTGTTTGTGGATGATAGGGTGTAGTGAACTTGTATGTCACATCACACTCCTTCCACATGGCCTTTAAGTAAGCAGACATGAAATTGCTTCCCCTGTCTGATACCACCTCTTTTGGGAAGCCCACCCTGGAAAATATTCCCAGGAGGGCCTTTGCCACTGCAGGTGCTGTAGTGGTCCTTAGAGGAATTGCTTCAGGATATCTTGTGGCATGGTCCACTACCACCAAGATAAACCTATTGCCTGAAGCAGTAGGAGGGTCAAGGGGGCCAACTATGTCAACCCCTACCCTTTAAAAGGGAACCCCAACCACAGGCAGTGGAATAAGGGGTGCCTTTGGAGTGCCACCTGTCTTGCCACTGGCTTGACAGGTTTCACAGGACTTACAAAATTCCTTTGTGTCCTCAGACATTCTAGGCCAATGAAACAGGGGAACAAGCCTGTCCCAAGTTTTCATTTGCCCCAAATGTCCAGCTAAGGGAATGTCGGCGGCTAGAGTTAGGAGGAACTTTCTGTACTCCTGAGGAATCACTAACCTCCTGGCAGTTCCAGGTTTAGGATCCCTTGCTTCAGTGTACAAGAGGTTGTCCTCCCAGTAAACTCTGTGAGAGTCACTGACATCCCCCTTTGCTTGTTTTACAGCTTGCTGTCTTAGACCCTCTAGTGTGGGACAGGTCTGCTGTTCCACACTCAGCTCCTCCCTGGCAGGCCCCCCTTCACCCAAAAGCTCAGCAGTGTCTGCTTCCAGCTCCTCTGGTGTAGGTTCTGCACAGGGTGGAAATTCTTCTTCCTCAGAAGTAGAATCCACTGTAGAGGGAGGGATAGTAGGTAGCGCTTTACTTCTACTAGCCCTAGCTTTAGGGAGTACTTGGTCCATTGTTCCAGGATCCAAGTCACTCTGTCCTTTTTGCTTTTTGGCCTGAGCCCTGGTTAAAGCAAAAATATGCCCTGGGATGCCCAGCATTGCTGCATGGTCCTCCAACTCCACATCTGACCAAGCTGATGTCTCTAAATCATTTCCAAGTAGACAGTCTACAGGTAAATCTGAGGCAACCACAACTTTCTTTGGACCAGTAACCCCCCCCCCCAGTTGAGATTTACAACAGCCATGGGGTGGCTAAGTGTGTTGTTGTGAGCATCGGTTACTTGGTACTGGTGACCAAGTAGGTGTTGTTCAGGGTGGACCAGTTTCTCTATTACCATAGTAACACTGGCACCAGTATCCCTGTAGGCCTGAACCTCAACACCATTTATTAGGGGTAGTTGCTTGTACTTATCCATGTTAAGGGGACAAGCAACCAAGGTGGCTAAATCAATAGCCCCCTCAGAGACTAACACAGCCTCTGTGGTCTCCCTAATCAGGCCAACCCCAACTAAGTTACCAAAAGTGAGCCCAGCTACTCCCTTGGATTGGCTATTAGTAGGTTTGCTCCCACCACCACTGCTATTAGTAGGGACACTAGGTGTAGCAGTAGGGGTTGTAGTGGTAGGAGGCTTGGTGCTTTTCTTTGGACAACTGGGATCTGTTGTACAATGGCCTTTTATTTTACATAAATAGCACCATGGTTTCTTTTCTTTGTTTTGATTTGAAGAGGATTTGGGCCCACCACCCCCACCAGAGTGTTTTTGTGGGCCTGATGAAGACTCATTTTTAGATTTGTCCCCACCCTTGTCAGAAGACTTACCATCCTTCTTCTTGTTGCCATCTTTGTCACCCCCTGTATGAACTTTTCTGTTCACCCTTGTTCTGACCCATTTGTCTGCCTTCATTCCCAATTCTTGGGGAGAGGTCAGATCAGAGTCCACCAAGTACTGGTGCAACAAATCAGACACACAATTATTAAGAATATGCTCTCTCAGGATCAAGTTATACAGGCTTTCATAATCAGTAACTTTACTGCCATGTAACCACCCCTCCAAGGCCTTCACTGAATGGTCAACAAAATCAACCCAGTCTTGTGAAGACTCCTTTTTGGTCTCTCTGAACTTCATCCTGTACTGTTCAGTGGTTAAGCCATAACCATCCAGGAGTGCATTCTTAAGAACTGTAAAATTATTGGCATCACTTTCTTTCACAGTAAGGAGCCTATCCCTAACCTTTCCACTAAATGATAGCCATAGGATAGCAGCCCACTGCCTTTGAGGGACATCCTGTACAACACAGGCCCTCTCAAGTGCAGCAAACCACTTGTTAATGTCACCCCCCTCCTTATAAGGGGGAACTATCTTGTGCAGATTCCTAGAATCATGCTCTTTTGCAGGATGACTATTGGGAATACTGCTGCTGCCACCATGAGTTTCTAAACCCAATTTCTGTCTTTCCCTTTCCACTTCTAAGGACTGTCTATCCAAATCCAGCTGTTGCTTCCTGAGCTTCAGTCTGGTTTGTTCCACTCTCAATCTATTGAGCTCCCTTTCTAACAATCTGTCATCAGGGTGGGTGGGTGGGACATTCCTTGAAACAGAAGTATGGTGAGAATGTACAGAAGGAGAACCATCCCTTACAGAGGGCATCCTAACAGCTTGGTTAACAGAAACATCACTTCTACTATGATGTGAAGGAATACTCTTGCTATGATGTGAGACAACACTATCAGTATGGTGTGACTCTACATCAGTACCAACTATGCTAGGCTGTCTTGTAATGGGCAGGCTAGGAAGTTTCTTTCCTGAATCTTTTTCTAGGGGAGTCCCTGGATCAGATTGGGAACCATTAGCTACTTTTTCAACAGAAAGGGCACCTCTGGCCTTATCCTGTTCTATAAGCATGTTAACCAACAGTTCTCTGGGGGATTCTTACCTACACTTAAACCTCTTTCTATGCAGAGACTCCTTGCTCCTTTCCAGCTAAGGTGATCATAAGCAAGTTTGGACAGATCAACAGTTTGGCCTGTGCCAGACATTTTAGAAAGTGTTTTAGTGACAGAAAAAGGAAAAAGTTTGTCAAAACTTTTAGAAAGACAGGAAAAAAAACCTTTTAAACTTTTTAAGTCTTTTTAGAAAGTTTAGAAGTACTTTTCAGCACTTTAGAAAAGAAGTGAGAAAAGAAATGCAAAACTTTTTGGTTAGGTGTACATACACTGAACTTGTTTTGTATATTTTTCTCTTATGAAAAGTACAATGACAAAAGTGGTAAGTAGTTACAGAGCACTTATCCCACCACTGCACAACCAATGTAGGAGGCTGGACTGGCTTGTAGTGGGTACCAAGGGGTACTTACACCTTGCACCAGGCCCAGTTATCCCTTATTAGTGTATAGGGTGTCTAGCAGCTTAGGCTGATAGATAATGGTAGCTTAGCAGAGCAGCTTAGGCTGAACTAGGAGACGAGTGAAGCTCCTACAGTACCACTAGTGTCATATGCACAATATCATAAGAAAACACAATACACAGATATACTAAAAATAAAGGTACTTTGGCCCATATTTATACTTTTTTTGCGCCGCATTTGCGCCGCTTTTTGACGCAAAAACGTCGCAAACTAGCAAAATACAATTGGATTTTGCAAGTTTGCGCCCTTTTTGCATCAAAAAGCGGCGCAAATGCGGCGCTAAAAAAGTATAAATATGGGCCTTTATTTTTATGACAATATGCCAAAAGTATCTCAGTGAGTACCCTCAGTATGAGGATAGCAAATATACACAAGATATATGTACACAATACCAAAATATGCAGTAATAGTATTAGAAAACAGTGCAAACAATGTATAGCTACAATAGGATGCAATGGGGACACATAGGGATAGGGGCAACACAAACTATATGCTCCAAAAGTGGAATGCGAACCACGAATGGACCCCAAACCTATGTGACCTTGTAGAGGGTCGCTGGGACTGTAAGAAAACAGTTAGGGTTAGAAAAATAGCCCACCCCAAGACCCTGAAAAGTGATTGCAAAGTGCACTAAAGTTCCCCAAAGGACATAGAATTCGTGATAGGGGAATTCTGCAGGAAAGGCACAAATCAGCAATGCAACGACGATGGATTTCCAAACGAGGGTACCTGTGGAACAAGGGGACCAAGTCCAAAAGTCACAAGCAAGTCGGAGATGGGCAGATGCCCAGGAAATGCCAGCTGTGGGTGCAAAGAAGCTGCTACTGGACAGTAGAAGCTGAAGATTCTGCAGGAACGACAAGGGGCAGGAACTTCCCCTTTGGAGGACGGATCCCCCACGCCGTGGAGAGTCATGCAGAAGTATTTTCCTGAAGAAAGACCGCCAAAAAGCCTTGCTAGCTGCAAATCGTGCGGTTAGGGTTTTTGGATGCTGCTGTGGCCCAGGAGGGACCAGGATGTCGCCAATTGCGTCTGGGGACAGAGGGGGCGTCGAGCAAGACAAGGAGCCCTCTCAGAAGCAGGCAGCACCCGCAGAAGTGCCAGAACAGGCACTATGAAGTGGAGTGAAACGGTGCTCACCCGAAGTTGCACAAAGGAGTCCCACGCCGCCGGAGGACAACTTAGGAGGTCGTGCAATGCAGGTTAGAGTGCTGTTGACCCAGGCTGGACTGCGCACAAAGGATTTCCGCCGGAAGTGCACGGAGGCCGGGGTAGCTGCAAAAGTCGCGGTTCCCAGCAATGCAGTCTGGCGTGGGGAGGCAAGGACTTACCTCCACCAAACTTGGACTGAAGAGTCACTGGACTGTGGGAGTCACTTGGACAGAGTTGCTGGATTCAAGGGACATCACTCGTCGTGCTGAGAGGAGACCCAGGGTACCGGTGATGCAGTTCTTTGGTGCCTGCGGTTGCAGGGGGACGATTCCGTCGACCCACGGGAGATTTCTTTGGAGCTTCTAGTGCAGAGAGGAGGCAGACTACCCCCACAGCATGCACCACCAGGAAAGCAGTCAAGAAGGCGGCAGGATCAGCGTTACAGAGTTGCAGAAGTCGTCTTTGCTACTTTGTTGCAGTTTTGCAGGCTTCCAGCGCGGTCAGCAGTCGATTCCTTGGCAGAAGGTGAAGAGAGAGATGCAGAGGAACTCGGATGAGCTCTTGCATTCGTTATCTAAGGAAATCCCCAAAGCAGAGACCCTAAATATCCAGAAAAGAGGGTTTGGCTACTTAGGAGAGAAGATAGGCTAGCAACACCTGAAGGAGCCTATCAGAAGGAGTCTCTGACGTCACCTGCTGGCCCTGGACACTCAGAGCAATCCAGTGTGCCAGCAGCACCTCTGTTTCCAAGATGGCAGAGGTCTGGAGCACACTGGAGGAGCTCTGGGCACCCCCCAGGGTAGGTGCAGGTCAGGGGAGTGGTCACTCCGCTTCCCTTTGTCCAGTTTCACGCCAGAGCAGGGCTTAGGGGTCCCTGAACCGGTGTAGACTGGCTTATGCAGAAATGGGCACCATGTGTGCCCATGAAAGCATTTCCAGAGGCTGGGGGAGGCTACTCCTCCCCTGCCTTAACACCATTTTCCAAAGGGAGAGGGTGTAACACCCTGTCTCAGAGGAAGTCCTTTGTTCTGCCATCCTGAGCCAGGCCTGGCTGGACCCCAGGAGGGCAGAAGCCTGTCTGAGGGGTTGGCAGCAGCAGCAGCTGCAGTAAAACCCCGGGAAAGGCAGGTTGGCAGTGCCAGGGTCTGTGCTAGAGACCCGTGAGATCATGGGATTGCACCAACAATGCCAGGATGGCATAGAGGGGGCAATTCCATGATCTTAGACATGCTACATGGCCATATTCGGAGTTACCATTGTGAAGCTACACATAGGTAGTGACCTATATGTAGTGCACGCGTGTAATGGTGTCCCCGCACTCAAAAAGTCCTTGGAATTGGCCCTGAACAATGTGGGGGCACCTTGGCTAGTGCCAGGGTGCCCACACACTAAGTAACTTAGCACCCAACCTTTACCAGGTAAAGGTTAGACATATAGGTGACTTATAAGTTACTTAAGTGCAGTGTAAAATGGCTGTGAAATAACGTGGACGTTATTTCGCTCAGGCTGCAGTGGCAAGCCTGTGTAAGAATTGTCAGAGCTCCCTATGGGTGGCAAAAGAAATGCTGCAGCCCATAGGGATCTCTTGGTGCCCCAATACCCTGGGTACCTCAGTACCATATACTAGGGAATTATAAGGGTGTTCCAGTAAGCCAATGTAAATTGGTTAAATTGGTCACTAGCCTGTTAGTGACAATTTGAAAGAAATGAGAGAGCATAACCACTGAGGTTCTGATTAGCAGAGCCTCAGTGAGACAGTTAGTGATAACACAGGTAACACATTCAGGCACACTTATGAGCACTGGGGCCCTGGCTGGCAGGGTCCCAGTGACACATACAACTAAAACAACATATATAAAGTGAAAAATGGGGGTAACATGTCAGGCAAGATGGTACTTTCCTACAAGGACATATACCTATGATGAAAAATAAAAGACTGTGTTGAATTTAGATTATAGTAATGGGAGAAAAGCAATGGAAAGTCAAAAATTAAGTGACTTTTGAAGTGTCTATTTCCTCTGCTCTATGGTGTTGAAAGAATTGTTTAAGTGCGACCGGATCTTCGATAGTGGATGTTTTCTCTTTGTATGTCACCTAGAATAAACATGGATGAAGTAGTCCAAATCTAGCATTTATGGCTCTCAATTGAGGACGCATGTCCAAAAATTGCTTGTGGCGATCAGCTGTAGCTTTAGCAACATCTTGAGAGAAATATAGGCTCTCATTATTAACTCAGCATTGGTGGTCTACAAAAGGCCACCAGCACGTTCAAGACCCCGCCGGCCACATAATGGTCATTCCACAGGGCCGGCGGGCGGAAACAGTGTTTCTGCCAGCTGGCCCAGCGGAATGCAGGGCCTGTACATTGCCGCCAGCTCCACCCGGCCGGCGACAATGTAGCAGTGCCAGTGACCTGCGGTACGGGGCTGTGCACGGGGGCCCCTACAATGCCCATGACAAGTGCATGGGCAGTGCAGGGACCCCCGGGGGGCCCTGAGGCACCCATTCCGCCAGCCTTTCCCTAGTGGGGTAAACCGCCAGGGAAAGGCTGGTGGAATCAGGTACATTACCCAGTGGGCAGCACTGCTTGCAGTGCTACCCTGTTGGATATGTAACTCTGTCATCGCAAGGCTGCCTGGTGGCGGAAGCCTGGCGGTGGCAGACTTACGCCAGTGGCGGTTTGCCACATCCATTATATGGCAGTCTGGGCCACCATGCCAGATGGTGGTAATTACCACCACCACCGGCATGGCGGCCCAGACCGCCATGTTCATAATGATCCCCAGAGTCTGTGACCATTCCATATTATTTGTTTTTTTAGCCTTTACCGCAGACAATGCTTGAAGTAAGTCTATATATTGCAGAAAGAGTGGTTTATAAGAGGCCTTCAGACCCAATCTGTGAGACCTCTGGATATTGAGGAGACTGGTTGATGACAAATCCAGTAGCTCTGAAGAAAGGTTTAAAAGTAGGTAGTCGGTTTGGAGCCCTCTGTGTTTTCGGGAAAACCATGTAAGCGTAGATTGTTACTACGATTTCTATTTTCAAGATCCTCAGTATGCTTCTTGCGTAGTGAAATTTCAGATTCCAGGTTTGAAATATGTGAAGCTGCTTGTTGAAGATTTTCTGTCTTTTGTTCCACCAGCAAAACTCGTGATTCCAAGGAAGACCATTTATCACCTAAATGCTGCAAAGCTTTTGTGGTTTCCTCCAAAAAAGGGCTTTAATCCACAAATTTCTTCTAAAATCAAATCCATGGAGGTTGACGTGGACTTCACTGACAAAGGAGAACCTTTTTTAGGCCTTTTGTTTGAACTTGTTGGTATTTTGTATGATGAGGCCATTTTCTGAATGGTTCCTGAGTGGGACCCAGATCTCAAAGAAACTGTGCCATCCATATTGTTGCAGTTAGAGTCTGAATCTGACTGAGGAGTAATGTGAGGGGTGTTAGAAAGTTTAAGACTCCTTATTTTTCCCATAGGCTTCACCTTGGAGTGGAAGGATATGCATAACAAGAGTAAACACACTTGGAATCAACATTGCACTATAAAGATGTTAAGTAGCTGTTGGAGTTGAAAATCCTAGTCAATCCTGTGGTAGAATCCAGTAAGGCGGCAAATAAAAATGTATGCAGAGAGACTTGGTGGCATTGTTAGGTAAAAAACAATGAGTATAATTAAAAATTGTTCATGAAAAATTAACCTCATCCTTACAGTCACTGAATAAATAAGTAACAACACCTCCAGGATGAAGGAAAAATAAAGAAAATTATCATTTTCTCAATTTCAAATATATAGATGGAAAAAACAGATAATGAAGTGGATGTGCCGCAATTATAAAGCAGAACTAATTCAAGTTAAGCAGTTCGTCAGCACATAAAATGGCGGACGCGTCTCAATTCCTGAGGAAAATCCCCTGTGGCGTTGGTCTCCTCCGAAAAAGAAATGTCAACTGGCATATATGAAGAGCTGAGGCCTCCTCGTCTGCGGATTCTCGACCTTACACTGCCATCTCGGTCGGCGCTGAAACCACGCCCCCTGTAGAAAACATTTCTGATAATAATGACTTTTAAATCAGAGTATTGAAGATGCAGTTTCCAAGAAGTCCTGTATATCAAACAGATGTCATCCTGCAGAAGGAGCGGTGAATTTCCCATCCTGCTACCTGTTCATTTGTTTCACTGTTGCCCTCAGCCTGTCTGCAGGTAATGTAAGAGGGCAATGAAGTAATCCTCGTCATCACATTTCCTTGGAATGAATCTTTGAACCCCTCTTCCAAACCCCCCCCAGTATTGAAGAGCTGCCAAATGTCTGCTAAAGAGCTGCAGTATTTCTCCTTTAAAACCACTTGTATTCACACTTTCTAATGGGCGATGATGTTTAATTAAGAGACTTTCATCTGTTTCTTTACATTTTTACATTTCTTTGCGTTTTAAATCACTTCCCCAATGCAGTGCAGATCTAAGATGAATTTAAAAGACTTTGCAGATAATGGATCAATAGACGCTTTGTCATAAATTCAGCCTTGGAGAGCCGCCCGGCGGGCACTTCTCTATTGCTTTCTTGAGAATGATCCATGATCTATAACTCATCTTGACACGGGATGTGGCACCTTTTCAATATGTGATCTGGAGGAGACAAGAGCAATTCAGGCATAATTGGGTTTGTTGGCAAAGTTTGTTTCAATATTCGCTCTATCTTCAAGAGCTGACAATAGAAATCTGAGGAATCAGTAATTGTTATACTCTAAGAGGGGCCGTGACTCAAACATCTGTAAGTGTTACACCCTAAGAGGGGCCATCAATCAAACATTCGGAAGTGTAACACTCTAAGAGGGGACGCGAATCAAACATCCGTAAGTGTTACACTCTAAGAGGGGCCGTGACTCAAACACCCGTAAGTGTTACACTCTAAAAGGGGCACTGAATCAAACATCCATAAGTGTTACACTCTAAAAGGGGCCGTGAATCAAACATCTGTAAGTGTTACACTCTAAGAGGGGCCGTGAATCAAACATCCGTAAGTGTTACACTCTAAGAGGGGCCGTGAATCAAACATCCGTAAGTGTTACACTCTAAGAGGGGCCGTGAATCAAACATCCATAAGTGTTACACTCTGAGGGGACGTTAATCAAACATCTGTAAGTGTTATCCATAAGTGATACACTCTAAGAGGGGCCGTGAATCAAATGTCCGTAAGTGTTACACTCTAAGAGGGGCCGTGAATCAAACATCTGTAAGTGTTACACTCTAAGAAGTGCCATGAATCAAACATCCGTAAGAGTTACACTCTAAGAGGGGCCGTGAATCAAACATCCATAAGTGTTACACTCTGAGAGGGGCTGTGAATCAAACATTCGTAAGTGTTACATTCTAAGAGGGGCCGTGAATCAAACATCCGTAAGTGTTACACTCTAAGAGGGGACGTGAATCAAACATCCATAAGTGTTACACTCTATGAGGGGCTGTGAATCAAACATCCGTAAGTGTTACACTCTAAGATGGGCAGTGAATCAAACATCCGTAAGAGTTACACTCTAAGAGGGGACGTGAATCAAACATCCGTAAGTGTTACACTCTATGAGGGGCTGTGAATCAAACATCCGTAAGAGTTACACTCTAAGACGGGCCGTGAATCAAAGACCTGTAAGTGTTACACTCTAAGAGGGGCCGTGAATCAAACATCCGTAAGTGTTACACTCCATGAGGGGCCGTGAATCAAACATCTGTAAGAGTTACACTCTAAGAGGGGCCGTAAATCAAACATCCGTAAGTGTTACACTCTAAGAGGGGCCGTGAATCAAACATCCGAAAGTGTTATTCTCTAAAAGGGGCCATGAATGCAACATCTCTAGTCTGACAGAAGCAGAAGTAAAGGTCACATCTCTGAAGGAGCAGGGAAAGTAACTGCAACCAAGGTGAGGGCCCATGTGACACAAGCACAGAGGTATCAGGCTGCCATTGGGGTGATGCAACTCTGCCTCTCACACAAGGGACCGGAAGGAAATGTATTTTTGTGGATAAAGTTCTGCACCTTCGCAGCCTATCTTTGAGATCATGTAGAGCTGCGTGTCCTTCCACAGGCCCTGATGCTCACCCAAGCGAGTTGTACACAGCACTTATTCTGGAGGGACACCGAGGGGAATGGGGCAATGTCCAACAGCTGACTGTATGACGGCCTCCTACTATCAGCCTTCAGGCTCGTCTGTCATCTTCCTCTCAGAGTGCGAGTGCCTAAACAACAAGAGCAAATATTTAGTTTTTTTTTAAATAAAAAAAAACACTTTATAGCTTTTGATTTACAGTTTCAATCATTTAAATTCTCTATCAATCGGGACTCAATATACCTGTTACTTTGCTTTTAAACATTAATTATTTCTCTTCCAGTTGTTTCTTCACTAGGAATGAACTAGTCTCTGGAGTTGGCACACCCTGCATGGTTCCTCTGCGTTCTGTATTATAGTTTACACTGTTTGGCAACCTGGAGCTTGATTTCCAGACAATGTTTTACTTTATAAATAACGAAACTAAACTGGACCAACTTGTCCCCAGAAAGTTCTAAGATCATATGAATATCATTTCTTTGATGCTAATGTGGCCCAATGAGGCCAAAAACCTGCGCCAAATTAACAAAGTGGCACAATGCATGCATGAGCCAGGCATAATGTATGCAAAGGGGGCGTCCCCTTTTAAGGGGGGCTGAAAGAAATGGTGCAAAGAAATCCAAGAGATTTGTTTGCGTAATGTTTTGGGCACTTTTAACACCTGCTCAGAGCAGGCCTTAGAGGTAGGCTGCCATTGTTTACAGTGGGCCTCAATGACCTTCGCAGGATGTGTCAACATTTTTTTACACTAATCCTGCAAAGCTCTGAACTAGCGTCAGAAATTCTGATGCAAGTTCCCCTAACTACTGCCATGGTGCGCCGTATCCTACATACTGTGCAGACATGGTGGCGTTAGGGGGGCACTAAGGGCTGCAGGAAAGTGAGGTGCAGCGCCACTTTTCATAAATCAAGGACTTATTCTTCTATCATTTACAAATTAATTTACAAAGAACATCAGTGCAGCACTAGAACAGTGTTTTATCAAAAGATCTATCAGAGGTCCCCAGAGATCTACAATGATTCTTCCAAGTGGGTAATACTTGAGGGAATTAGTGACCTCGATAGATACATACTGATCCTGCAATGTGATATTGCAGTTAGTCTAAGGAACTGTTTAAATTTGCAAATAATTTCTGCAGCCTGGCTTTAATGGTTCTTCTGTGCACATCTGAAGTTGGCATGCTGGGTACAAACAGGCAACAGCCAGGTTTGTGGCTTACATGGGGTTTTTGTGTAGGTGGATTATCATATGACATGCTCAAGGGACCAAACCTGAGTGCACAGTCAGCCAGAGGGCAAGCTCAGACTCACAAGTGTGCAGGAGGGTCTCCTGCAGTCTACAGTGGCTCTTCAGGTGCCAACACTCTCAGCCCAGACAGGCCTTCTGGTACCTGGGCTCATCCTGCAGCCGAGCAGAAGACAAGCTCAGCATCAAACTGAGGACTCCCTTCTCCAGCCATGACAATGCCCAGTCTAACAAGGATGCTGGCAGTGTGGCAAAGATGGTTCTTCCTACTTCTGCAATCAGGAAACCTTTCAAGACCCGACATTGCTCCAGAGTCAGCGGGCTGGTTCAGTGTTGATACCAGAGAGGCCTACATTTTATCATTTTCTCCTTAAAATGACCACTTCTATCGAAATTATCTTAAAACAATTATGTGATTTGGGGCTTTTGGCAATTAAAATCTCACATGTGACCAGGGGATGGCATGAGTGTACTGCAACCGGTACAACTGCACTGGGCACTAAACTGGAGGGGGGGGCACTGATAGCAAGGAAGCGGGCACTGTGTTTAGTAGTCACTTAAGATTTATAAGCACCCGCTGCAGAGTTCCTTGTGAGTCCAGCTTTCAAACAGCAATAAAAATGTCGATATAACTTTTGGTATTAATGTTCCTGCTATAGAGAGAGAGATCATAGTTTTGTTCAGTGGCAGTTTTGATTCCCCGTAAAGAAAACCGTTTTATACGAAACTTCTTGAAGCTGCCGATGAGCACCCCTCTCACCCCCCTCAGATTTGACTTAGCCCTAAATGAGATACATAACGAAATTGCACTAAGACCACTAATGTATTGGATTCATCTTTGGACTTCAGAGTATCTGTCCACCCTCCATATAGCATTAGATGAATTTCTCGTAAGTGATAGCGTACTAAAGATCCCTTGGTTCAGACACATTAGAGATACGTGCAAATTCCTCAAGATGGAGGAGGTGTGGAGTGCTCCTCATAATTTGACCAGGGAAACAAAGGAGCGTTTAAAAAGGTGCTATTGGGAGAACATTTTGGCCCAAATTTGGTTAAAAAATCATGGCAGTCCGACTCTACAGTTCTTAGACCATAAATGCAGCCCTAAATTTGAGGCCTACATGGATAGTGTAAATCCTCCCTATACTAAAACACTATTCATCAAGTTCAGAATAGGGACCCTCCCGCTCAAGACATTTACAGCGCAATGGAGATTGGAGGACTGTAATTTAATATACTGCCATCATTGCCAAAAGACAAAAGAGTCACTTGCGCACTTTATGTTTTTCTGCCCTAGATATATGGCACCCAGGAAAAAGTGGATTGCTCCGTTATGTAGGTTAGTTGGGATAAGGGAATGGAATACAGCATTACGACTTTTAACAACTGACACAAATGATAAAATAGTTTTCTCAGTTGCGAGATATTTGCGAAGTGCATGGTCCATAAGAACAAGAGAATTATTGTAATTGTGCGTTTTTTAACACATTGGTTTTAGATTATACCTATTTAATATAACAGGTCTTAACTGGTTGAAGTTAAAGATACAATGGTCTAATTCTTTTTATTTTTTTTATTTCTGGATCTTAAGATTTTAGGAATAATGATGGCTTGCTTTGTTTCCTACAATTTTGTGTCCCTATTATTTATCTAGGGCTTTTAAACTATGGAATTCCTTCCTTTTATACTCAACAACTGAGATAAATGACAAAATTGTTTCCTCAGTGGTGAGGTACTTGTAGAATATATGGGAGATAAGAACTAGAGAATTGTTATAATCACGTGTTTTTAATTGGTTTTAGATTATATTTATTCAGTTTAATAAGTTGTAATTGATTGGAGTCAAAATACAATGACCTAATATTTTTATACTTTCTGGGATGTCAAGATTTTAAGAATAATGCTAGCCTTGCTCCATTTTCCACAACCATGTATTATTCAGGACTCCCAAAGTAAATTGTGTCATCTATTTGTCATTTTTCTCTTTCTTATAACTGACATGTTGTACAATCTTGTTATGTTTTTGTATTGTCTACTTTTATGGCTTCCAGCCGAAATAAAGTAAAGTTTTAAGTTAAGATTCCCCGTAAAGCAGCGCAGAGGGTTAATAGACCTGCTGCAAAGAGCGGATTTGTATTTTATGTGGATAGCTGAGTGGATCAGTAAAGCCAGACTTTACCAGCAGGTAAGGGTTATGGTGAGAAGAGGGGCACTTTTGCCGGATGGTAGTGAAGCAAATCCGACTAGGTGGTCAAGGAGGCGGTAGGGCACAAAAGATTGTTGCACCAGGCGTCACTAGTGCTAAAGCCAACCTGCATGTGGCCTTCTTTAGAAATTGAAGAAGGACTGTCAACAGCTTATTAATGCCAAGGCAGGCCCAGGCAGCTGTTCCATACTGGCAGGGGGGGCTAACTACACTTTAGGTGAAATTGTGTAAGCCCTTATAACATACTTATGTGTATGCTATCTCCTGTGTGGAAGCAATGAACACTTTAATTTACAGGCCATGTGACTCATTGACCTCTAGGCACTCTGCATCCTCTTGCTCAGCCCACTTTCTCAAAACATGGCATCTGGAGAGAGACAGGTGCATCTTTTAAAAACAGCCCTTTGCTTTGCAGGAAGTGTCAGTTCCCATTTGGCAGACATAGGCCCTGTCGATAGAAATACTGTGAGGTGTGTGCACCAGTTCAGGCTTCTCACCGCTGTACTGCGAGCTGCATCTGAGGAGTGTATGGTTCATGTTTCTAGAAGCTGCCGACACCACCGCCATGCACAGCCTTGTCCTCAGTGATGTCATCAGTGATGTCATAGAACATGCTGTGAGTGTTGTAATATGTGTGGTCGCAAGCAGTCAATGTGGTGGGTATGAGTTATAGTCACTTGAAATAACTATCACTGTTGAATTTCAGTGTTTTTAGTTTAAAATGTTACACTTAAACATCCATTTTCACATAACTTAGGGTCACTTTAACCTCTGTCTTTTTCAGTGAATTTCTAAGGTTTTTTTAATGAAAAGTAAGACATTATTGTCATACCGAACCATAATGCCACTTTCACCTTTGTTTTTCTCAATGAATTTCTAGGACTTTTTATCTCAAAGTGATATTTTAATACCTTGCGTAATGCCAACTCCCCGCGTGCGCGGCCTTTGTGTCGCCCACCAATTCACTAAAGCACCTCTTTCTTTTTTTCAATGTTTTCCAAACCCGCAAGACCCTTGCAGGAGCCAGTGCACCCCTCTGCTCCCCGAAGGCACTCTCACGAGAGCAGGGGAAGCCTCAAAGGTGAAAGAAGAGAAGAAAAAGGAATAAAAGATGAAAGAAGGAAGGGATGTACGAAGAAAGAAAGAATCAATCCGAAAAAAGAAAGAATAGAATGAATAAAAGAAAGAGGAAAATGGAAAGAAAAAGCAAAGAAAGCAAAAAAGAAAAAAGAAGAAAAGAAAGAGGAATAAAAGAAGGAAGGAAGGAACGTATGAACAAAGAATAAAACAATCCAAAGAAAGAATAGAATGAATAAAAGAAAGAAGAAAATGAAAAGAAAAAGAAAAGAAGGCAAAAAAGAACAAAGAAGGAAAGAAAGAGGAATAAAAGATGAAAGAAGGAAGGAAGAAACGTGTGGAGAAAGAATAAAATAATCTGAAGAAAGAAAGGATAGAATGAATAAAAGAAAGAAGAAAATGGAAAGAAAAGGCAAAGAAGGAAAGAAAGAGGAATAAAAGAAGAAGGAAGGAAGAACGAAAGACAATTGGAAGGAAGAAAGAAGAATAGAATGAATGAAAGAAAGAAAGAGGGAAATGGAAAGAAAAAGCAAAGAAGTTAAAAAAGAAGAAAGAAGGGAAAGAAAGAGGAATAAAAGATGAAGGGAGGAAGAAAGGAAGGAAGGAAGATAAGAAAGGAAGGAAGGTCGAAAGACACTCGGAAGGAAGAAAGAAGGATAGTATGAATGAATGTCAGAAAGAGACAAATGGAAAGAAAAAGCAAAGAAGGCAGAAAGAACAAAGGAATGCCAGACAGCCAGCAGAAGGTGAATGTTCGAAGGTGCGAGCTGCTGGAACAGTGTGGAAGAGCAGCCGTCAGGTGAGCAATGGCCACTTCAAAGGGCATTTACAGCAGCACTGGCCGGAGACGGGAACTGATGAAGCTGGAATGTGCGCCGTGCTCTTGTCTGGTAGGAAGTGTCCTGATGTCACATCCGTTTCTTCAAACTGAGGCAACAGTAAGGTAGCAATAAAGTAAAAACCTGACCAGTGGCACTGAAGGGCCCTCCCTTGCGTGTGGATGTGCTCCTTGTGAAAGGGCTGAATACAGTCACTCGAAGTGAAGTTAACCAGCGGCTGAAGTGGGCTGACCCACTGCCCCGCTCTGTGCGTGGTAACCGGCGGAAGCAAAATGTGAAAGACACCACAACAGACCAATGGATGAAGGAGGCTGACCCACAGCCCCGCTCTGTGTGCGGTAACCGGCGGAAGCAAAATGTGAAAGACACCACAACAGACCAATGGATGAAGGAGGCTGACCCACAGCCCCGCTCTGTGCGCGGTAACCGGCGGAAGCAAAATGTGAAAGAAACCACAACAGACCAATGGATGAAGGAGGCTGACCCACAGCCCCGCTCTGTGCGCGGTAACCGGAGGAAGGAAAATGTGAATGACACAACAACAGACCAATGGATGAAGAGTTAAAGTGATGTGATAGGAGAAAACCTACCGTTTAAAATGAACAAAACTACTGAAATTCACCAGTTAAATTTACCTCAAATAACTATGGCCCTCATTCTGACCCTGGCGGTCGGCGGAGAGGCGGCGGTCGGACCGCGAACAGACCGGCGGTATTAAAAATGGCATTCTGACCCTGGCGGGAACCGCCAACACAGCCCGCCAACTTAACACTCCGACCGCCACAGCGGTACAAACAAACAGCGCGGCGGTTCCCGCCAACAGCCCGGCGGCAGACAAAGTACCGCCCACCCTATTACGACCCACCAATCTGCCACCTTTTCCGGGGCGGGAGCACCGCCGATAAGAACACGGCGGAAACAGACTACGAACGGGAAAACGCTCACCTCTACGCACTCCACGGGAGATTCCGGCAGTATGGAGCCAGAGTTGCAGGTCATCCCCGCACTCCTATTCCTCCTCATATACCAGGAGCACGCCCGGCGGCGCGGAAGACATCGGTGAGTACTGCACCTACGACACAGGGGAGGGAAAAGATTACCGGCACACACCCACCCACCCACACCCACTACAACACACACATCAATGCATTCCCACAGATCACTGTCACAACCCACAAACCACCCCCCTCCGAAATAATGCAAAGACCAAAAGAAGAGATCAGAAACGGGCAGATATATTGAAATAAACTATGTACAAAATATATACAGCTACTAAATGTAGTCCAACCACTGTCCGTGGATCACAGGGGTCCTGTGCAAAGGGGCAAGGCCCAGTCCCACGACAAGAACTCCACGGAGAGAACACTGCAGGGGCATCAGAAAGAAAATAGGACAGGCACCTCAGGGGGAAGGGAAGGGGGGGCACCTCAGCCACTTGAGTACACGACGCCAGATCCACGAGGGGACTCCATGACCACTGGGCCATCCTGGGGAGAGCAAAGCCACAGTCCAAACAGTCCATACAGTGGGTGGCCTGCCCACTGGGCCATCCTGGGGAGAGCAAAGCCACAGTCCAAACAGTCCATACAGTGGGTGGCCTGCCCACTGGGCCATCCTGGGGAGAGCAAAGCCACAGTCCATACAGTCCATATAGTGGGTGGCCTGCCCACTGGGCCATCCTGGGGAGAGCAAAGCCACAGTCCAAACAGTCCATACAGTGGGTGGCCTGCCCACTGGGCCATCCTGGGGAGAGCAAAGCCACAGTCCATACAGTCCATACAGTGGGTGGCCTGCCCACTGGGCCATCCTGGGGAGAGCAAAGCCACAGTCCATACAGTCCATACAGTGGGTGGCCTGCCCACTGGGCCATCCTGGGGAGAGCAAAGCCACAGTCCATACAGTCCATACAGTGGGTGGCCTGCCCACTGGGCCATCCTGGGGAGAGCAAAGCCACAGTCCATACAGTCCATACAGTGGGTGGCCTGCCCACTGGGCCATCCTGGGGAGAGCAAAGCCACAGTCCAAACAGTCCATACAGTGGGTGGCCTGCCCACTGGGCCATCCTGGGGAGAGCAAAGCCACAGTCCATACAGTCCATACAGTGGGTGGCCTGCCCACTGGGCCATCCTGGGGAGAGCAAAGCCACAGTCCATACAGTCCATACAGTGGGTGGCCTGCCCACTGGGCCATCCTGGGGAGAGCAAAGCCACAGTCCATACAGTCCATACAGTGGGTGGCCTGCCCACTGGGCCATCCTGGGGAGAGCAAAGCCACAGTCCAAACAGTCCATAACAGACCCCACTGCCACTGGAGGAGGCAAGTTGGCCAGAGGACATCCTGCAGCCCTGCGCAAGATAGATCCTGCCCTGCCACGTCTGCCAAAGGGCCAGCGGTTCTTGCCTTGAAGGGCCCAGGTCAGCGGTTCTTGAGACGGCGGGGCCCAGTTCAGCGGTTCTTGCCTTGAAGGGCCCAGTTCAGCGGTTCTTGAGACGGCGGAGCCCAGTTCAGCGGTTCTTGCCTTGAAGGGCCCAGTTCAGCGGTTCTTGAGACGGCGGGGCCCAGTTCAGCGGTTCTTGCCTTGAAGGGCCCAGTTCAGCGGTTCTTGAGACGGCGGGGCCCAGTTCAGCGGTTCTTGCCTTGAAGGGCCC
The DNA here is from genome assembly GCF_031143425.1 of Pleurodeles waltl. Classification (NCBI taxonomy): domain Eukaryota; kingdom Metazoa; phylum Chordata; class Amphibia; order Caudata; family Salamandridae; genus Pleurodeles; species Pleurodeles waltl. The sequence goes on along the minus strand of NC_090450.1, from coordinate 1,020,149,404 downwards.
AGTTCAGCGGTTCTTGCCTTGAAGGGCCCAAGTCAGCGGTTCTTGAGACGGCGGGGCCCAGTTCAGCGGTTCTTGCCTTGAAGGGCCCAGTTCAGCGGTTCTTGAGACGGCGGGGCCCAGTTCAGCGGTTCTTGCCTTGAAGGGCCCAGTTCAGCGGTTCTTGCCTTGAAGGGCCCAAGTCAGCGGTTCTTGAGACGGCGGGGCCCAGTTCAGCGGTTCTTGCCTTGAAGGGCCCAGTTCAGCGGTTCTTGAGACGGCGGGGCCCAGTTCAGCGGTTCTTGCCTTGAAGGGCCCAGTTCAGCGGTTCTTGCCTTGAAGGGCCCAAGTCAGCGGTTCTTGAGACGGCGGGGCCCAGTTCAGCGGTTCTTGCCTTGAAGGGCCCAGTTCAGCGGTTCTTGAGACGGCGGGGCCCAGTTCAGCGGTTCTTGCCTTGAAGGGCCCAGTTCAGCGGTTCTTGCCTTGAAGGGCCCAAGTCAGCGGTTCTTGAGACGGCGGGGCCCAGTTCAGCGGTTCTTGCCTTGAAGGGCCCAGTTCAGCGGTTCTTGAGACGGCGGGGCCCAGTTCAGCGGTTCTTGCCTTGAAGGGCCCAGGTCAGCGGTTCTTGAGACGGCGGGGCCCAGTTCAGCGGTTCTTGCCTTGAAGGGCCCAGTTCAGCGGTTCTTGAGACGGCGGGGCCCAGTTCAGCGGTTCTTGCCTTGAAGGGCCCAGTTCAGCGGTTCTTGAGACGGCGGGGCCCAGTTCAGCGGTTCTTGCCTTGAAGGGCCCAGTTCAGCGGTTCTTGAGACGGCGGGGCCCAGTTCAGCGGTTCTTGCCTTGAAGGGCCCAGGTCAGCGGTTCTTGAGACGGCGGGGCCCAGTTCAGCGGTTCTTGCCTTGAAGGGCCCAGTTCAGCGGTTCTTGAGACGGCGGGGCCCAGTTCAGCGGTTCTTGCCTTGAAGGGCCCAGTTCAGCGGTTCTTGCCTGGAAGGGCCCAGTTCAGCGGTTCTTGAGACGGCGGGGCCCAGTTCAGCGGTTCTTGCCTTGAAGGGCCCAGTTCAGCGGTTCTTGAGACGGCGGGGCCCAGTTCAGCGGTTCTTGCCTTGAAGGGCCCAGTTCAGCGGTTCTTGAGACGGCGGGGCCCAGTTCAGCGGTTCTTGAGACGGCGGACGGTCTATGGCCAACTGCTAATTGCATGGTGGTGCCCTCCTGGGCAGCGGGGATGGTGCTCCTTCACTGCCCACCTGGGCTGTGGGTGGTGGGGCCCTCCTGGCCAGCTGGGCTGGGTCCTCCCTGGGCAGCGGCTATGGGGGTGGTGGGCTCTCCCGGGGCAGCGGCTATGGGGGTTGTGGGCTCCTCCTGGGCAGCAGGCCTGCTGCCTGACCTCTCCAACTTGCTGCCCTTGCCCTCCTTAGTCGTCGGCCTGTGGCCCTTGCCTCCCTTTGGAGCTGTGGCTGGTGACTGTCTCTGGGTGGTGTCCGGGGGGGATGTAGAAGGCGGGCTCCTGCGGCGCCCCTTCCGCCTTCTGCTCCTCTTCCCAGGGGGTGGGCTGGCTGTCCCCTTGCTGCTGGGTGAAGATCCAGACATGCGGGCTGGCGGGCTCCAATACCCCTGCACCCTTGTCAAGGGGGCTGCAGGGCTGGTGGTGGCTGAGGTGCTCTTCTTACCCCGACGAGAAGGAGGGGGGGGCTCAGGGTCAGGAAAGAAGTTAGTAGTGGCGAGGAAGAGCTTCTTGGGACAATGGAGAGTGGTAGGTACAGTGGGAATGGGAGTGGAGGGAGAGGATGTGGTTGTAGGTGAGTCACGTTTGCTGTCTTTGGGTGCAGGTGCAGGAGGGATAGGCTGTCGTGAGGTGGATGGCTGTTGGGTGGGTGGGTGGCTGCGTTTGTGTGGTGTGGAAGAGGGGGTGACAGACACAGTGGGAGAGGACACAGGGGACGTGTAAATGGCAGTGGGGGTGGTGACTGCACGTGTGCGGACTGGAGTGGAGGGTGTGCTGGTGATGGAAACACTGGCTGATGGTGAGGTGTATGGAGGTGTGAGTGTAGACGTCACAGGGAGGGAGGAGGGAGACGAGGAGGTGGGGGTCACAGAGGTGGTAGTGACTGTTGGCATGTCTGCATCGGAATGTTGCGTGTGTGAATGTCTGGGTGATCTGTGGTGCTTATGTTTGGATGAGCTTCTCTTGGGTGTTGAGGTGTGTGCAGGCTGGTCTGATGGTGTGGGTGGGACAGGCAGAGGAACAGGAGACTGGGAGGAGGGAGTTAGTAGAGGCAGGCAGGAGACAGGGACAATGGCTGCCGTCAGTGCTGAGGCCAGAGCCTGGAACGATCGCTGATGGGCAGCCTGACCCGAATGAATGCCCTCCAGGTACGCATTGCTGCGATGAACCTCCCTCTCCACCCCCTGGATGGCATTCAAAAGGGTAGTCTGCCCAACAATGAGCGTTCGGAGGAGGTCAATGACCTCCTCACTGAGGGCAGCGGGGGTAACAGGGGCAGGGCCTGAGGTGCCTGGGGCGAAGGAGATGCCCGGCTTCCTGGCAGAGCGGGCACGGGGCGAACGCGGAGGGGCTGCTGGGAGGGCGGAGATGGTGCGCTGGGTGGCGGCTGTACCTGTAATGGCGGGGGGCACGGATGGTGCCACCCCCGCAAGGGAGCCCCCTTCCGAGGACGTGTCCGTGTCGCTGCAGGCTCCAGTCGTCCCCGTCGTGGAGCTCCCCTCGCCCTCCGTCTCACTGGTCCAGTCTGACTCTGTGGCATGGCCCTCCTGGGCCATGTGAGATGCAGCTCCCTCCTGCCCCGATGCCACTTCTCCTCCGCCTGATGATGCTGATGCACACAAGCACAGAAAGACAAACAAAAAGGGGGGGGGAGAGAGAAATAAAGGGATATTGAGTACATGGATCTCCGGTACTTCACCATGTACAAGGACATATTTGCACTGTCATGTCAATTACAATCTATTGAAATCACAGCCAGACTCCTGATATTTTGGTGCAAAATAGGTGTTTATTGAAGTGCTCAAAATGGGATGGGTGGTTTCAAGTGGGTGGGGGCTATGGTGAAGGAATGTCCATGGCAGAGTCCAGAGTAACAGGATCCGGAACATCAGGGGGCTCAGTTGACGGCAGGCACCCCGCCTACGTTGGGAGGCCATCCCCAGCAGAGACTCGGCGGTCTTCTTTGTCCCGCGGCGGATGTCCTCCCACCTCTTGCGGCAGTGGGTGCCCCGTCGATGGTGGACCCCCAGGCCCCGAACTTCCTTGGCGATGGCACGCCAAATCCCAATCTTCTCATGGGCGCGGACCTATGTGACACGTACAGGGAGGGAGAAATACCACGTTCAAGTTACTCAGCATTTTCCTTTCCAGTGGCCCAACGCCCCCCATCCCCGCCAGGCCCCCCGCCAGGCCCAACATGCACCCCATCCCCGCCAGGCCCCCCGCCAGGCCCCCCGCCATGCCCAACATGCCCCCCATCCCCGCCAGGCCCCCCGCCAGGCCCCCCGCCATGCCCAACATGCCCCCCATCCCCGCCAGGCCCCCCGCCATGCCCAACATGCCCCCCATCCCCGCCAGGCCCCCCGCCAGGCCCCCCGCCATGCCCAACATGCCCCCCATCCCCGCCAGGCCCCCGCCAGGCCCCCCGCCATGCCCAACATGCCCCCCATCCCCGCCAGGCCCCCCGCCAGGCCCCCCGCCATGCCCAACATGCCCCCCATCCCCGCCAGGCCCCCCGCCATGCCCAACATGCCCCCCATCCCCGCCAGGCCCCCCGCCAGGCCCCCCGCCATGCCCAACATGCCCCCCATCCCCCGCCAGGCCCCCGCCAGGCCCCACGCCATGCCCAACATGCCCCCCATCCCCGCCAGGCCCCCGCCAGGCCCCCCCGCCATGCCCAACATGCCCCCCATCCCCGCCAGGCCCCCCGCCATGCCCAACATGCCCCCCATCCCCGCCAGGCCCCCCGCCAGGCCCCCCGCCATGCCCAACATGCCCCCCATCCCCGCCAGGCCCCCGCCAGGCCCCACGCCATGCCCAACATGCCCCCCATCCCCGCCAGGCCCCCGCCAGGCCCCCCGCCATGCCCAACATGCCCCCCATCCCCGCCAGGCCCCCCGCCAGGCCCCCCGCCATGCCCAACATGCCCCCCATCCCCGCCAGGCCCCCCGCCATGCCCAACATGCCCCCCATCCCCGCCAGGCCCCCGCCAGGCCCCACGCCATGCCCAACATGCCCCCCATCCCCGCCAGGCCCCCCGCCAGGCCCCCCGCCATGCCCAACATGCCCCCCATCCCCGCCAGGCCCCCCGCCAGCCCCAACATGCCCCCCATCCCCGCCAGGCCCCTCGCCATGCCCAACTTGCACCCCATCCCCGCCAGGCCCCCGCCAGGCCCAACATGCACCCCATCCCCGCCAGGCCCCCAAGCCAGCCAGTGGCCCCAAATCCAGATAGAATTACACTCACTTGTTGGTCTGGAGGACCGTAGAGTAGCGCATACTGGGGGAGGACCCCATCCACAAGTTTCTCCAACTCCTCGCCAGTGAAGGCAGGGGCCCTTTCCCCAGTCGCAGCAGCCATTGTCCCTTCCAGCCCGAGGTCACAGCAACACTTGCAGTATAGGTCCTCTCCTGTGAAAGTTCAAGTCGCAAGTGGATAAGTAGATAGAAAATGGCGGTCACGTCTGCGGCGGTGCGTACCGCGGCGGTGCGTCCCGCCACCGCCGGCGCCCTTCGCCATTGGCTCCTGAAACCCATAGGCTTCAATGTTAACCAATGCGGCTTCGCGCCGCGGTCTTGGCCCGCCGCCCGCCGCGGTGTGCCACGCCAGCGCATTGACCTCACATCCCATTGTCACACTTCACAGGTCAGGCAGCCGCCATTTCCAGGGCCCACATGGCTCAATTTCAACTGCGTCACACAGGCCTAGGCCTTGCATAGCCACTCATACACGCCATTCACTGCATAGAGAATCGTATACTGTGCTAGCTGTGAGTACGTACCTGTGGGTTGCCTGACTGTGTGCTCCATGTTGTCCTTCCTAGGCACCGTCCGCTGGGTTGGGCGAGGAGACGGATGAATCCTCCCGTGTACCGACCGCTGGTGGACCTGTCGACAATGGAAGAACGCCACATTATCCTGACCTACCGTCTTAACCGTGCCACTATCCATGAACTGTGTGCCCGGCTGGAGCCCGACCTGATGTCCCCCATCCGCCAACCCACAGGGATTCCCCCTCTGGTGCAGGTCATGTCAGTACTCCATTTCTTGGCAAGTGGGTCATTTCAGACAACAGTGGGAATTGCTTCTGGGATGTCTCAGCCCATGTTTTCAAAGGTGTTATCCAGAGTGTTGTCTGCCCTGATGAAATCCGTGAGGAACTACATCATTTTCCCTGAGGTGGGCGAACTGGCTACAGTGAAGGGTGATTTCTACGCCCTTGGACATATTCCCAACGTAATTGGTGCCATTGATGGGACCCATGTGGCTTTGGTTCCCCCAAGAGACAGGGAGCAGGTGTACAGGAACAGAAAAAGTTACCATTCAATGAACATCCAGGTGGTGTGTTTGGCTGACCAGTACATCTCGCATGTAAATGCCAAATTCCCAGGGTCAGTGCATGACGCCTACATCATGCGGAATAGCAGCATCCCTTACGTGATGGAACAGCTACAGAGACACCGTGTATGGCTAGTGGGGGACTCTGGGTACCCCAACCTGTCGTGGCTACTGACCCCAGTAAGGAATCCCCGGACCAGGGCAGAGGAACGGTACAATGAGGCCCATGGGCGTACTAGGAGGGTGATCGAACGCACCTTTGGCCTCCTAAAGGCCAGGTTTCGCTGCCTGCATATGACCGGGGGATCCCTAATGTACTCACCTAAGAAGGTGTGTCACATCATCGTGGCCTGCTGCATGCTTCACAACCTGGCTTTGCGCCGCCAGGTGCCTTTCCTGCAGGAGGATGGTCGAGACGGTGGTGTTGTGGCAGCGGTGGAACCTGAGGAGAGTGACGAGGAGGAAGACGACGGGGCTGAAACAGACAACAGGGACAGAATCATTGAACAGTACTTCCAATAGGACACAGGTAACATTTCAAAGATAATTTAGTAAAAGTTAACTACTCTGCAGCATCTCTGCTGCCTGTCTATTTGCCCCAGTGTATGATGACTGAGTTTTGGCTTTTCCCTCCCTATTTCAGATCTGGGGTCCCCACTACGAGTCCTGTGCTTCGTTTCCCCATGGACTACAGCTTTGTGGCAGCTGTTTGTTGACTTCACCATGTACAAGGACATATTTGCACTGTCATGTCAATTACAATCTATTGAAATCACAGCCAGACTCCTGATATTTTGGTGCAAAATAGGTGTTTATTGAAGTGCTCAAAATGGGATGGGTGGTTTCAAGTGGGTGGGGGCTATGGTGAAGGAATGTCCATGGCAGAGTCCAGAGTAACAGTCACACAGGTGCATTGTCCAGAGGCCTGTGGAGAGATGGAGCATGGGCAGTTCGAGGATGGACAGGGTGACAATGTGGGACAGTGGGATGACATCAGGTGGTATCCATTGCTGGCGGGGGTCTTGACATCCTACTCTGTCTTGCGAGATCTCAGGGCCCTCTTGCGGGGTGGTTCTTCTCCTGCAGGAGGTGGGGGTCTGGTGGGCTGCTGCTGTGCGGGGGCCTCCTGTCCACTAGCGCCGGCGGAGGTGGATGGCTGTTCTTGGTCCCGGCTAGTGGCAGGGGCCCTTGGGTGTTGTTCAGTGTCCGCCCTGCTGTTTACGAGGTCCTGCAGCAGCCCTACCATGGTAACCAGGGTGGTGTTGATGGCTCGGATGTCCTCCCTGTACCCCCGATAGTGTTCCTCCTGCAGCACCTGGATCTCCTGGAACCGGGCCAGTACCGTCGCCATCGTCTCCTGGGAGCGGTTGTATGCTCCCATGATGGTGGTGAGGACCTCGTGGAGAGTGGGTTCCCTGGGCCTCTCCTCCCCCCCCTGTCGCACAGCTGCCCGCCGAGTTGGCCTGTTTCCCTGGGCCTCTGCCCCCTGGCCGGTGTGCCCACTACCACTGCCCCCAGGTCCCTGTTGTTGTTGGGGTGGTGGGTTATCCTGGGTGCCCTGTAGTGGTAGACACACCGCAGATTGACGCGCCCTGGAGACAGAGGCATGGGCCCGCTGGGTGGGAGCTGTGCTGGTGTTCCCAGAGGGGTTAGGGTCTATAGTGGCCTGTGCCTGTGTGAGGGGAACCGACTGTCCAGAGGTCCCCGATGGTCCGGGCTGGTCATCGGTGTCCAGATCGACAGAGCTGCTGTCATCGCTGACGGCCTCTTGGGTGGGGGGTGTGGATAATTCTGGCCCCTCCGCCGCGGTGTGTTGACGGTCGGGTCCTGCAGGGGTATAGAGGTATGGTTATAGTTTCAATGTGTGGCATATGGGTGTATCTGTGGGTTCCCGTGTCCCCAAGTGCTGGCATTCGTGTGTGGGGGCTTTGGTGAGGGTGGCTTGTGGGGGGGATGTGTATATGCATTGGGCATGCTTTGGTGATGGGTGTCCATGCTTAGTGGACGCATGCAGGCCTAGGTTTTGGGATGTGTGGGTTGTGATGGTGAGACATTGGCGGGGAATAGGTGTGCTGGGGGTGGGGGTGAGGATGGTGGTGGGGGTGAGGATGGTGGTGGGGGTGAGGGTGGGGGTGAGGATGGGGGTGGGGGTGAGGGTGGGGTTCGAGGATGGGGGTGAGGGTTGGGGTCTGATTTGGCATGCAGGTGGGGGGGAAGCAGTATTGAAGCTTCAACTTACCAGTATCCATTCCTCCGCCGACTCCTGCGAGGCCGTCAGGATGCAGGATGTTCAAGACTTCCTCCTCCCATGATGTGAATTGTGGGGGTTGAGGTGGGGGTCCTCCGCCAGTCTTCTGCACGGCGATGTTGTGCCTGGATACCATGGAACGCACCTTCCCCCGTAGGTCGTTCCATCGCTTCCTGATGTCTTCCCGATTTCTGGGGTGCTGTCCCACTGCGTTCACCCTGTCGACAATCCTCTGCCATAGCTCCGTCCTCCGGGCAATGCTGGTGTATTGGACCTGTGTGCCGAACAGCTGGGGCTCTACACGAACGATTTCCTCCACCATAACCCTGAGTTCTTCGTCTGTGAAGCGGGGTTGTCTTTGGGGTGCCATGGGGTGGTGTGTATGATGTGTGGGGTGGAGTATGTGTATTTAAGTGAGTTGAGTGTGGTGGTGTGTGTTGTTTTGTGTGTGGATAGTGTGTGGGTGATGGTGTTGAGTGGCTGTGGCTGTTATGTTTTGGATCCTGGTGTCTCTCTCTTGCCTTCTTTACGATTTTGTAAGCGTAGGGGTTTGTGGGTGATGTGGGTGGGTGTTTTATATTGTATTGTGTGTGTGGGAGTGGTGTGTGTATGTGTATCAGGTGTGTGGGATTCAAATCGTCCAATGTGGGTGAGTTTTGTTCGTTGGTGGGTATTCTGACCGCGCCGGTGTGTCCCGCCAATGGAATACCGCGTTTGAATGACCGCCGCGTGGATTCGTGGGTCGTAATGGGATGGGCGTATTTCTGTTGGCGTGGCGGTGGAGGTTTGGTCACCTCCACCTTTCCGCCGACCGCTGGTCTGGCGGTCTGTTGTGGCGGTCGGATTTTCGGAGGTTTGCCTTCTGCGGGTCAGAATGACCGTGGCGGGTTTCCGCGACCGCGGCGGGATTATGGAGGATTTCTGACCGGCGGTAGGCGCCTTTTACCGCCGAGGTCAGAATGACCACCTATATCTTATGCCCTGAAGTAAATACAACCCGCACCGTCACCATGCACAGCTAATTACCCATATATTGCATCACTCATGGCATGGGCCATGACATCATTGATGGCGTGATCATTGATGACTAGACTGTGCATAGTGAGGTATAGTTACTTTACTTTGATTTACTTTCCATCATTCCCTATGGGGTCCGAGTGGTGTTTCCTACCTCCATTGGTTTCGATGGAGCCTTGTTGCAGTTACACGTGTGCTGCTTGACTCACTCTAAGGCTGGGTTAGAGCGTGTTCTGTCAGTATTAGAAATGTTCTGTAAATAAAACTATCAACTCTCAACAGCATTTGTCTTACTTTAATGTAAGTTTGTGTTTGGTATCAGTGTGTTTCTCCCTAAACCCCACCTTAATTTTCCCTAAACCACTCCCATTTAATGAATCCCCCTTTTCACACCAGAAGCAGAGGTGGATTTCTCTGGATGTAGTTTTCTGAACTGCATTTTGTACATGTGAACCACGTGCTACAGGTTTCCAGGAGTATTCGCACAGTCTTTCCACCTAAATAAAACCTTCCTGCAAAATCTCTTCACCCGCTTGGCGCTTATGGCTTCAGCGCTACACCGGGCACTGCCTGGAACAGGCCCAGCATGCCTGCAGCTGAATTTAGCTCAGGGCGGAATGAGGCGGTAAATGCGACTATTAATCTGTCATAAGAAACAGGGCCCTGAAAGGGAAAGAGGAATATGTTACAAATAAACGAAGCGCTCTGATTGGCTGAACCAAGCACCGGAAGAGACAAGGTAGACTTGTTTATGCCCACACAAGTCACTTCATTTCTCAAAGAACATGTTTTTCATGTGAAATTGACATTTGGAGCCACCGTGATCATTATTTGACCGAGCAAGACAACTAGACGCGCTCTTTAGCATGGAGAGGGCAGCAATGTGCCATATTTACCAAACTACAACGCATTCTGCTCCCTGAGTGCAGGGGCCCACTATGAGCTGCCAACGCCAGCATCATTGCACTATGGTACAAGGGTGTCTGTGTTACAGGCAGGATGGTGTTTGGGCAGAAGGGCGCACCTTCTGCTCAAAAACAAACCTCAGAGGTGTTTTCCTCTTTCTGCTTGATCTAGAAAACATTTTTTTTGTTAAAATCTGCAGATTACTGAGCAGGTGAAGGATTATGCGGAAAATGTAGCAAACCCATAATTATGAGAACAAAAAACCACAACTGCAGATTTGCATAATTCCAGTGGCCTGAATAAGACAAAACAATTACACATTTCGATTTTTTGTTTTTTGAAGACACCATGTTTGACATCCCACATATTTTCACGGCTCGGCTTGTGGATGGGCTCTTGAGACCTAGAGCCGACCCTTGGCTCTGCTGTCCATGTTAATTTGTTAGCTCGCCCACCTGTACCTTGTACCATATTCAGGGCCATTGGAATAATGCTTCAGAGTTGATTTATGCAGCAAGAAATGGCAAAGTGTGTGGCCTAATGTGGCACATTCTGTGGGAGTATTACTTCATTATGTTGACATTTTCACGCATACTGACACTGGGCAAATGTTGCACCTCATTATTATCAAGTTAACCTCCAAATACAACAATTAGCAGCAGAAGGGTGACCTGTCAACCGTTGCAAAGGATCTTCCACTTCGCAGCAATACAGGTAGTCTCCGTTTTAGCAACTTTTGAACCATTGGAGGCCATTTTTTGTTCTAAAATCTGCAGATTATACAGCTGGTGATGGATTATGTGGCACACGTGGCAGACCTATAGTTATGCGGAAAAGGCCACAGCCTTGCATTATTCCAATGACCCTGACCTTAGTTCAACGGTGTGAGGGTTCGGACAAGCACAGGTTTTGTACTAGAAGGAGACCCTTCCAGTACAAAAATATCTTCAAAGACCTTTGCCACTGTGCATGCTGAACAGTGCAACACACATATGAAGTATGCAAAATATGGAGACTTTAAAACGTTGCTCCACTGTTATAGCTGCCTGGAGGAGACATAATTATATGGCTCAAATCCCTGTCTGTAAATGTGACTGGACAGGGATTTGCCTCAAACCCACCGGTGGTTGCATGGGAATAAAAAATATAACTGGCAACTCATTAGTTGAAATCAATGCACATTCTGATTGTGTAAGAAGAAGCTTATGGGTGCTCAAACATTGAAACACATCGTTCCCCTGATGTGTGGAACCGGGTTTTTGAATAAACCCGTTCTAATGATACACAAACAAACCAATGGGGCACACCAAACAGAACAGTATCTCTATTTAAGAGATAATCTAATATTTTGAAAAGACCAAATGACGTATCATGATCAATATCCCTAAAAATGCTTATTTGATTCTCTTTCTTCCTTAAATGAAATAAACTATCATAATTCAGACCAAAAAATACTGTATATAGATATACAACTAACCAAAAAAAATTATATGTCCATACAGATATAAATTTTAATACACAGAGAATAATTCTTCTTATATACAAAAACATATACATATAAAACATAGAAACAACAAATGAATAGCCATCAGCCGACACGTGTTTCGTCCTGACTGGACTTCTTCAAGGCTGAGGAAATCACAACAAGCAACAATAAGTACATTACAAACATATATATACAATTATTACACAAAAAATGAAAACATATGTACATTTTATCCTATTATTGTCCAAGATAACCAAACAAAAATGTTCTTTTGGTCAGTTCGGTGTCCAAAATGTTATATACATATCATATTTATAATATTATTTAAAATCTAGACCAAAGACTGCAAAGGAAGAAAAGAGAACCACCACCACATAGTCTTAGTGGCAAAGCGTTAGTTGGTGTCCAAAGATATAGCATAGAATACTCCCTATATCTTTAAGAATTGGTACATCACCTCCATAGCCAAAGTTCAACATACCACATGCACACCCAAGTGTAAAAAAGACTTCTCTTTTGTTGGCATTCTACCATTACATAACCAAAATTTATATTTCGTCAAAATTAGACCGCTCTATGCCTAAAGTGACCCCTCTTTATACCTTGGTGTAAAATAAGTTGTGTACCTTTGCTCACTTCTATGTCCATTATATTCATGTCACATCTACCACACTCTATAGCAAGAGGGGAGAAAGAAAGGCCATTACATTAGTCACCTTTTACTTTATCCTAGATATGGGAATGCCCATATGCCACCGATGGTGTGCCCCCTTGATGCAGGGAGGCACAAGGGAGGGCAGACTGCTACTTGGCCTTACTGTAGGCAGCTTTCCTACACAAACCATGATTTGAGTTGGAAGGTAAGTCCCACCACAACACTAGGCTAAGTTTACGTCACTTTTGTGTGTAGACTCAACGCAAAGTGTTAGTAAATCTTGATCAGAATCTCTAAACAGGTACTTGTCAATATTACTAGGGCGCTTTGTGTTCTCACTGAAAGTGAGTGCGAGGTTACTAAATGACCAGTGCAGAGCAAGGTTTCCATCCTGTGTAAAATCAGAAAGCAATGAAGAAGCCGAAGAGGAAGGGCCCCTGAGGTTTGTGCCTGGAAGCGAGCTTGCCAGGTTTCTGTAGTCGTGTTCCAGGTTGGAAAGAAGGTCTAAACTTGCTTGACCAGCTATTAGTAATGATGGTTCTCCCAGAGCACTAAATCAGAACATTTACAGAGACCTAAAATTACAGGGCTGACTAAAAATGTACCTGTTGCAATTGACCTAATGGCGCATTAGAGCTTTTTTAATTAAAATACTAGGTCGAAGTTAACTCTACTTCAACCGGAACGGTCCAGTCAAGCTGCCAAGCCAGGTCCTGCGAAGCAACCCAAGACCGGTTTCATGCTGATTGTGCTGAGTGTGTTTTCAAGTGTCTCCCTTGGTTTAGCTCTGTGTGTTCCCTTCTTCTGGGAGAGGTTGAGGAAGAGTCATAGAAAGAGAGAGTAAAACTGGTCAGAGGAAGGCCCTGGTAAAACTCTGAACAGAGGATAGAGTGGGGCAGGATAAGTCACTTTTCCAATATTTATTCCAACCCTAGTAACAGGTTAAGGCTGACAGTAGATGCTGTGTCCAAGAGCGATTCTTTTGCCCCCGTTACTTTCCCTATCAAGCTGGCATTTACCTTGGATGAGAACATTGCTGCCCTAAACGCAAGCAAAGCCTGCAAGTCGCCGGGTCTGGACTTCATCCCTGTAGATCTGTTTAAAGTCAACGAGACCATCTGGGGTCACTGCTTACTCAAGCCCTGAACGCATGTTGTCAAGGTGGCCTACTGAAATCTTGAAGGGACTCGATCATTGTCCCAATCTTCAAAAAGGGAGATGGACAAAGCCCCACTTGTTACTGTCCTATCTCTCTCCTAGACTCGATGCATACAGTGGCAGGTCGCGTTATCTTAAACAGACCACAGGAATGGGCCCAGGACGAGAACGCCTTATCGGACTTACAGCACGGGTTCCGGGAGGGAGTAGGAACCGTGGAACAGAGTCTGAACCTAAGCATGCTGGTTGAGAAATACACCACTATCAAGCAAGGGAGATTGCATCAGGTCTTTGTTGACTAAACTGCTGCTTTGACTGCGTAATCCATAGTAAATTGTGGACAGTCATGGGGAACACGGGGTGGACCCGCCAATCATACAATTGCTCAGGGAAACATATCATGGGTGCAGCACCAGAGTGTGATACGGATTAAAGGGCGAATGCACCCAGCCTTCTGGCATAGAGAGGGGCGTAAGGCAGGGCTATGCGCTGGCACCCTTCTCTTTTCCTTATACTTTAACAGTCTGGGCAATGCGTTATCTGCGAATTGTAACAACCTCCCCAGATAGGGCCCAGCCTGTTCACGCCCTTTTATACGCCGATGATGCTCTCCTAATGGCACAACCCCCCTTGCACTGCAACAGTTACTAACATGCTTAGTGTCCTATACGGAGGAACTGGGGCTATTTGTCAATAAAAGCAAGACATTTGCTATGAGGTGCTGGAAGGTGTTACCGAAAACACCCAGCCTCGTGATAAAATATCCTAGAATTCATTACGTTACTTACTTTTCGTACCTGGGGATCATGTTTAACATAAAAGGGACATGGAAGATGGCAATTAGAACCAGAGGGCAGTCTTGGCATTACTGCATCCTGAGCGCCTGGCAGGAGTCGGAGGAGGACTGGACTCTGGTAAGTCAACTTTCCACAATTATCAACCCCCATACCTGCATGTCATCACACACCCTCACCCTCACTCCCATCACTCACTCCATCCCACACACTCCACCATCACATCTCACTAATCCCAATACCAAGCCCTGCATGCTCTACCAATGCATGGACACCACCCACAGCTCTGCATGGACACTCATCACTAAAGCATGCACAGCATAGGGAAGCTAACAATTCCACCATACACCAACGTACACAAATAAAAGCTGGCAGTGCAACACCAACCATAGAGGGGAAGCCAGGGATGTACAATATGTCAGAAACATTAACCATAACACATCATTTACATCCCCACAGGTACCCCAGTCAATGTCACCGGAGAGGAGGTGCCTGCACTATCCAGTCCCCCAACTGAAGAGGCCCACAGTGATGACAGTAACTCTGGTCTTCAGGATCTGGATGATCTACCTGGCCCATCAGGGACCACTGGACAGCCGGTTACCCAAGCCCAGTCAGAGACTACCACAGAGCCTCCCCCATCAGGAACCAACACCACAGCACCCACCCAGCGCACCCAAACCTCTCTCCCCAAGACAGGTCAATCAGCAGTGTGCCCACCTGTACAGGCCACACCTCGCCCCCAAAACAATCAGGGACCTGGGGTCAGTGGCAGTGGGCACACGGTTTAGAGGACAAAGGCACAGGACAACAGGGATACTGGGAGGACTGCTGTGTACCAGGGGGAGGACAGGACCAGGTAACCGACTCTCCAGGAGGCACTCTCCGAGATCCTGGGAGCCTACCAACATTCCCAGGTCACAATGGGCCAGATCCTAGACCATGTGCAGGAGAACAGGCGGCTGCAGAACGGACAGTATCAGGGGATTAGGGAGGACTTGCAGGCTATCAACACTACCATGATGCCATAGCAGGGGTGCTGACAGACATGGCCAACATTATGAGGGGGGCAGTCTCACACCCGCGGGCCCCTACCACTAGCCAGTCATCTGAACAGCCCTCCACTTCCACTGCCGCTAGTGGCCAGGAGGGCCCGCCACAGGACTCACAGGCACCAGCACCCCTCCCCTGAAGAAGGTGAACCACCCCGCAAACGTTCCCTGCAAACCAGACAGAAGCCAGAGACACTTGCCAGGAAATGAGACTCTCCTGATTGTCCCCCTTGTGTCCCACTCAGTCACCTTGCCCACCTTGAACTGCCATTGCTCCCCTTCCTATGACCCCTTGGACAATGCACCTGTGCAACAGACCAGAACAATACCCTGGACTTTCCTCCATCATCACCACATTCCATTGCACTTGCCCCTCTATATATATTAGTACTACAATAAACACCCTTTGATATCAATCGATTTCGAGTATGTCATGTATTTAAAATATGTATTAATTGAAACAGGTACAACCATTGCAAATGAACTGTACATAGAATGCACGTAGAATCAATGACCAGTAGCTGGCTGTTGTGATCACACCAGGGGCATTTGTCAAATCACCAACATCTGCAAAATGATTAGCCAGAGGTAACAGTAATTGGGCATAGAAGTGGTAAATACCAGCATGCCATTGCCACACAGAAAACAACCAAAGTAATTGAAATGTAAAGTTCCACTGTCTCACCTGTGTGTCATTGGAAGTACAGATGAATCACAGATGTTCTGTTGTCCACATCCTCATCCTCTGCCTCCTCATCCTCACTGTCCACAGGGTCCACTGCTGCCACAGGAGCATCTCCAGTCTCCTCCTCTTGCAGAAAAGGGACATGGCGTCTGAGGGCCAGCTTGTGCAACAAGCAGCATGCCACCACTATCTGGCAGACCTTCTTTGGTGAGTAGCTCAGTCAGATGGATGCACCAGAACCTGGACTTAAGGAGGCCAAAGGTCCTTTCAATGATCCTTCTGGTTTGCCCATGTGCCACATTATAATGTTTTTCTGCCCTTGTCCTGGCATTCCTCACAGGGATCAGCAGCCATGATAGGTTTGGGTATCCAGAGTCACCTGCCAATATTGAGGGACAACATTTAGCCACACACTATCCCATATGGCCCACACCATACCCATACACCAACATATACTGGGTGGGAACCAGGGCTCACCTATTAGGCACACCCTGTGCCTCTGTACTTGGGCCATCACATATGGGATGCTGCTATTCCTCAGGACAAAGGCATCATGCACCAACCCAGGATACTTACCATTGATGTGGGAGATGTACTGGTCCGCCAGGCACACCATCTGCACATTCATGGAGTGGAAACTCTTACGATTCCTGAACACCTGTTCATTTTGGTGGGGGGACAAATGCAATATGTGTTCCGTCAATCGCCCCAATTATTTTGGGGATATGTCCCATTTCATAAAACCTGACCTTTACAGTGGGTAAATCCTCAACAGGGGGGAATGCAATGTAGCTGCACATGTCTGTTATCAGGGCAGACAATACTCTTGTCAGCACCATTGAGAACATTGGCTGTGACATTCCTGCTGCCAAACCCACTGTCACTTGGAAAGAACCAGTTGCCAGGAAATGGAGAACTGATAGCACTTGCACAAGAGGGGGGATCCCAGTGGGCTGACGGATAGCAGATATCAGATATCAGATCAGGCTCCAATTGGGAACACAGCTCTGTGATTGTGGCCCTGTCCAGTCTATAGGTGAGGATAATGTGCCTGTCCTCTGGTGTAGCCAAGTCCACCATGGGTCTATACACGAGGGTATGTCTCCATCTCCTATTCATCCACAGTGGTAGGTATCTAAGGGACAAAAGAGTGAGGAGGCTGTCACAAACTGAACAATGGAGCTACAACAGTAATCTGCAATCTGTAAACATGTAATGGGACAGTGTAAATTGTCAAGTATGTGCCTATTTATCCTGTGACGCAGCATTATTCCATAGGCCTGTTCCTCCCCCCCAAAATGGCGTCTTCCTGTCGTGTGTGGAGGGACAGGTGGATGTGAGGTAATGCCGCTGACGTTGTGCGCCGTGGCGGTAGGTGGGCGTGAACCGTGGTGCAACTCCTCATTGGTTATAATTGGGCCCTCTGGTGTACAGTGGCCAATGGTGACCTACGCCGGTGGTGACGGTATGCACCGCTGCGGATGTGACCACCATTTTGTATCTTATTCCTCACTTGTTTCCTGACCCCCCTGGTGGCCTGCATACTGGTGGTGGCCTATCTGGAGCTGGATGGGCGCTAGAGGGCCTCACAGCAGCAACAAAGGGGTGAGTACAGTGGCCATCATTGAAGCTCATGGCTGGAGGGGTGGTATCCGGGTGGTGGTTGTGTGTCAGTGGTGTCAGTGGGTGCCCCTAGGCCAGGCCAGGCATAGCAGTGCAGGTCCTCTGTTGGCTAAGGGTCTGAAGGGAAATACTGCCTACCTAGCTTGTTAGCATCCACTACTGGTCAGGGGTTCGTGGGTCCCAGGTGTGCTGCAGTTGGTGGTGTGTGCTCCTCCTCATGCCTTGGTGGATAGAAATATCAATGATAGTGCAATACATAGTGCATAGGCCTCTACCCTGTGTGTGAGGGTGCTGTTTACAGCAACGGTGGTGTTGGTGCAGTCATTGACCCAGTGTATCCTTTGTCTCTCAACCCCCCTTTCTTGTTTTGTCATCCTGCCCTTATGTGCGTTAGCATCATCTGGCGGAGGAGCAGAGGCACCAGTGACAGAGGGAACTGCATCCCACAGGACACTGGAGGCAGAGTCCACCGACTCTGAGGGCACCAGTGGGACAGAGGGCGAGGGGAGCACCACAGCAGAGACTGGAGGGGACAACACAGACTCTGATACCTCTTTTGATGGGATCTCACTGATGGTGGTGGACACTTCTGTGACCACCCCAACTACAGGTACAGCCGCCACCCCCATACCAACACCGCCCTCCCTGCAGCCCCTCAGTGAATTGCCCACTAACCCTGGAGGGTGGACATCTCCATCGCCTCAGGCACCTCAACCCTGCCCCAGTGAGCCCTGCTGCCCTGAGTGAGGAGGCTGTTGACCTCCTGAGATCCATCTCTGTAGGGCAGTCAACCATTGTGAATGTCATCCAGGGGTGGCAGCCCAGATGCAGCAATCTAATGCATTCCTGGAGGGCATTCACAGTAGATTGGCGGCCCAACTCCCACTTCACAGTCCCATTCTCCTCAACCCTAAATCATCACAAGCACACAGCCAGATGAGCATGTACACAAGACAACACCCCAGAGTGTCACAGGCAAACACAAGCACCAAACCTCATCCCACAGGCACTCACACAAACACCATCCAGTTGTAGACAGGACAACATCCACTATTTCCACTGTCTCCCCCTCCTCCTCCTCCTCCACCTCCCACCCAGATACATCCACACTCACACCTGCATGCACTATATCATCATACACTACCTGCATCATCACCACACCAAGCAGAACACACACCTCACTGGCAGACACCTCAACAACATCAATGCACACGTCCCCTGTGTCCTCTCGCACCGTGTCTGTTCCCCCCTTAAAGTACACAAATGCAAGCACTCAGACACCCAACAGCCATCCACCTCACAACAGCATCCAGCCCATGCACCTGCACCCAAATCCAGCAGACAAACACCTCCAACAACCTCTCCCTCATTCTCCACTCTCATTACTTCTCCCTCTTCCCACCCCAATGTCCCTAAAAAGCTTTTCCTTTCCCAGTTTGACCTCTTCTCTACCCACCCCCCTGGCCTGCATGTATGGCCAGGGTATCAAGGACCCAACCAAGCACTTCAGCCAAACAGTCCACAGGCCCAGTTTCAGCAGCACCTATTTTTGGTGGAAAGGATTCCAGGCCACAAACACTTAAGGGGAAGGAGCCTGCACCAGCCACCAAGAAGGGGAAGGAGCCTGCCCCAGCCACCAAAGAAGGGGAAGGAGCCTGCACCAGCCACCAGGAAGGGGAAGGAGCCTGCACCAGCTGCAGAGAAGGGGAAGGAGCCTGCCCCAGCAGCTGTCACAGAGCTCCCACCAGCAGGCGTGGTTGTGCAGCCATCAGAGAATGCAGGGGCTGAGCAGGAGCCTCCCACAACCACCACCACAATGCAGCCATCGGAGGGTGCAGGGGCTGAGCAGGAGCCTCCCATAACCACCACCACAGTGCAGCCATCAGAGGGTGCAGTGGCTCAGCAGGAGCCTCCCACAACCACCACCACAGTGCAGCCGTCACCGCCGGTGGATGCCATATAGTCTAGCCTCCAAGGGCTGCTGTGCAGCTTTCCCCACCAGAACCAGTGGGCAAGACACCCACTCGAGAGACTTTGGCCTTGCACTCCCGAGGACCAAGCACAGGACATGTTGCCCCCTCCGGAACCAGTGGGGTATTCACCCACTCGAAAGACTGTGGCCTTGCACTCGCCGGGACCAAGCACAGGGCATGTTGCCTCCTCCAGAACCAGTGGTGTATTCACCCACTCAAGAGACTGTGGCCTTGCACTCGCCGGGACCAAGCACAGGGAAAGTTGCCCCCTCCAGAACCAGTGGGGTATTCACCCACTCGAGAGACTGTGGCCTTGCACTCCCCAGGACCAAGCACAGTGCATGTTGCCCCCCCCAGATCCAGTGGGGTATTCACCCACTCGAGAGACTGTGGCCTTGCACTCCCCAGGACCAAGCACAGGGCATGTTGCCCCCTCCAGAGCCAGTGGGCAAGACACCCACTCGAGAGACTGTGGCCTTGCACTCCCCAGGACCAAGCACAGGGCATGTTGCCCTCTCCAGAACCAGTGGTCTTGTTTCCGCATACGGCTGAGGTGCCCCCCTCCCCTGAGGCGTCTGCCTATTTCCAACTGATGCCCCTGTAGTGTTCTCTTTGTATTGGTGCAGGAATCGAGTGGGGCCTTAGACTTTGCCTTGTGGTCATGTGGCCCCTGTGAATTATGGACTGGGCAGTGTCCCTTTTTTGTACATTTGTACATATCTGTTGCATTGTCACATCAACTTACTATTTTTGATGTTGATCTTATTACAGTCACTTTGGTCAATTCCTATTGTCCTTGTATTATTTCGCCGATTATCGAGGACTAATTGTTTTTCTTGTGCAGCTGGTTGTGTGTATGTTGTGTGTAAATGGGGTGTGTGTGGTGCATGTGTGTGTCACTCTCATTTTCCTCCCCACCTCCCTTGTGTGCTAGGCGGCTGTACTTACCGTTGTCGTCTTTGCAGGCGTTGGTGTTGCAGGTGGAGCATAATGTAGAAGATCATCGGAACACATGCAGTTCTGGTTCCATGGCGGCGTGGTTCTTCCCTGTGTCTCCAATGGTGAGTCCTTTGACTTCTGCGCTCTGTTTCTGCCAGGCTTTTGATGGCGTTGGTACCGCCCCGGAAAAGGTGGCGGATTGAAGGATCCTAATATGGTGGGCGGAACTTTGTCTTGCGCCTAGCCACCTGGCTGTAGGCAGCTACCGCCGTGGTGACTGTTGTTTCCACCCTCGCAGTCGGTATGGTACATTGTCTGTCTTTCGGTGATATCACCGCCATGGTCATAATGTGGTGGTAGTTACCGCCAGCCTGGTGGCAGTATTACTGCCACTTTATCACCCACCGCCAGGGTCGTAATGAGGCCCTAGGTCCCTAATGCACACCAGCAGCCTTTCCTTCAGACGACTATATCAGATGCCCTCCAATGCTCTTCAAGGCCTCTGCTGATTGGGGGATCTAAATATTGTTATGGACAACACAATTGACAGAGCACCCTCACAGGACAAAATGTAAATGTAAATGTAAATTAGCACTTGTATAGCGCACTACTCACCCGTTAGGGTCTCAAGGCGCTGTACTCATACTGCTATGGAACCCCTCCTGGCTTTTCCCTGTGAGGCGCCCACTCCTGAGCACCCCCAGGGTGAATCCAGGCATCCAAGCGCTGTTGGGGCCGTTGTGGAGATTAAGCAAGCTATTGCCCAGAGTTGCAGAGTGGGACCCATGAATTAGATTAGGCACCGAGGCGAGAATTATCTGGTCAAGGGGAATTGAGCCCAAGACCTGCCGAAGCAGGACTTGAACCCTGGTCTTGAGCCAGATCTCTGCTTCAGGGTCTGCCGCTCTAACCATTGAGCCACACTTCTCCACCATCATTTAGGGGCTTCAACCCCAAACTTCCAGGAATGGCCAAGGTACTTAGGACTCAGTGATACCTGGAGGCTTGCACATCCCTTGTACAGGGACACTTTCTGCTTAGCAGCACATAAATCCTGTGCTGGATTGGACTACTTTCCCTTGGATGAACATCTTCTTACCACACGACAGGTCACTAAAATCAGGCAAATTGCTTTTTCAGACTATGCTTGCTTGATGGTGATGCTAAACCTCTGTGTGCCCTGTTCTAGCTACACCTTGTGGAAACTCAAAGAGTATCTCTTGAGTGATCCTGTCAACAGGGCTAAACTAAGGGAGGAGTTGCATATTGTCCTCCAGGTGAACAACACTCCTGATATAGCTCCTGCGTTTTCTCTGAGACTCTTTTAAAGCTTACACTAGAGGTATTTTTATTGGTATAGCTTCAAGTTTCAAAAGAAATGCACTAATAAAAGGTGCAAGCTTCTACATGCCTTGAAGCAAGTGATAGATCACCATGTCTAGGCTTTGTCCGCCAAAAACTGGAGAAAAGTGTGCCCGTCTAGAGCTCAGCTGAAAGCTTTAAACTGGGACAGAGCAGGATATGCTTTCCTCTGCATGAAACAGCTCTACTACTCCTCTGCCCAATAAATGCAGGGAAACATTTGAAGCACATTTAAGGCTCAGATCACACAGGAGAGGGTTCAAGAAATAATCAGAAACAGAGGAATCCCTACCTCGGAAGACCACAACATAGCTTAGGCGTTTTGAGCATCCCACCTAACACTGTAGTCAAAAGTAAACGTAGTACCTGTAGAAATTGCCTGCTACCTTGCAGAATATTCCTCTAAACCCAGTCCTTCTTAATCAATCAATCAATAAATTATTTGTTGAGTGAGGCTTGTCACCCGTGAGGGTATCCAAACACTTGGAGCAGGTCTCAATCAAAGCATGGCGGTCTGCATTTTATGACACTATCTCGAAAGAAGAAGTAAAATTGGTACTAGCCAAACTCAAAGCAGGCCTGGATGGCTACACAGTCAACTTCTTTACCTGCAAGTAGCTCTGACCCAATTTAATGCCATTGGCACCTCTGGGGAACTACCCCAGTCCATGTGCCAAGTAGTGGTGGTAGTCATCCATAAACTTGCTATGGACCCAGCCTGATGCCGCTTTAGCCCCATATTTCTTCTAGACCTTGACCTCGAGCTCCTTAAGGGCATCATTTGCACCAGGAGGGATATCTTCTGGCCATTATAGATGCTGACCAAACAGGATTCATTCCTGGTCTCCAGTGCAAGGACAATGCAAAAAAGTTGTTGCAGACAACTGAGACTGTCCGGCGCAACCACAACATTCTATTCCTATTTCTTGACACTGAAAAGGCCTTTGATAGGGTTGACTGGACATTCATGAATAGGGGCCTGCAACGGGGGCCCTCTTTTTTTTAACTGGATTATGGCACCATATCTACCCCAATTAACATTGGGGGCCTCATTATGACCCTGGTGGTCACCAAACCACCAGGGTCATGGTCGGTCCTAATGAGGGTCTGGATGTGGAAACAGGCAGAGATGCCCACTCCTCCCCACCCCTGCCCAAATATTTGTGCTAACACTGGAGACATTTGGAAAAACCATTAGGCAGTGTTGAGGGATAACAGGGGCCTCCATAAGTCTGGAGTTGTTTAAACTCACTATGTTGAGGGATGGTATTAAGCTATCCCTGACAGAGTCCATGGGCTCAGTTCCGTATGTGGTGGAAGAACTTCACAGTTTACAAGCAGTCTCCAATTTTAAAGTTATTCTTGACAAATCTGAAGTGCTCTCGCTACACCCCAGGCCACACCAAATTGCAGGCCTTTAGAAAACCTATCCCCATCCCGTAGGCCCCCTGACTCATTTACATATCTGGGGATCACCCTAGCACAAGCTACCTCACAAATCGTGACCCTGAACTATGTCAAAAGGTCAAGGTCCTGAGGAAGGACTTCCAGAGATGACGCAGGCTGGGGCACATGCTGATCATCAAGATGAGGACTCTCCATAAGATCCTCTATTTGTTCCAGACTATTGCTCAACCTCTACCACTTGTGATGCGCAAACTATTGCAGATGCTGATAAACACCTATGTATGGGAGAAGAACCACCTCATACCTCTAGAAAGACTTTGTACCGTCAGTCAAACATTTACAGCCCTACTTTAGGATGTACAGTTTGCTGCCTAGTGGAGTGGGAGAAGAATGAAACAGTGAAACAGTAGTGCTTTCTATACTTTATTGTAGCTGGTACCCCTCTTTGGCAGGTGCCATGGCTCTGCAAGCCGAGGGAGAAGCTTGGGCTCTACTCTTCCCCAGTTATGAGGATGACTACGGCTGTATGAGACAAAGTGACTGCTAAAGTAGAACTCACATCCATTCCTTCTCCATGAATGTCCATCATCTACAACTCAGACGTTCCACCTGCTCAGGGCTCAACCTTTCTCAAGCCATGTCAGGAGAACAGATGCCTCAAGAATGGTTCTGTTAGACCCGGCAGCACCCTTCGCGTCTCCTCCTCCCCCTGCCCGGAGCCCACCTTAGGTAGATCATGGAAATCCCCCACCCCCTGTCTGGGGCCCGTTTCAGATGAAGCCTAGGCCTACCCCTGCCTGGGGCCCATCTCACATAGCACATGGGACCCCCTGCCTCCCTTCCAGGGACTAGAATGGGATAAATCATGGAACCCTCTCCCTCTTGTTCTGGTTCCACCTAAGTAGAACATGCACCACATTTGCTCAATATTTGCAGACCTTGTCAGTCTGTAATAGAGTCTTCAAAGACCACAATGCATCTTCATCTAGTTTTCAAATATTCATTAGTTATGGGGACAGTTAGACCCTGGCACTACAGTAAAAACACTGATAAACAGATTTTTTTCACCACTACATATTTGCAGGTAAATATATTGACTACTCTAGTTCACGCTGTTCAGGTGTAGAGAATACATCTTCTGCTTGGTGAGAAGAGTGAACACAAACCTATAATAATATGTGGAGCACGTGGAAAGACCACTTGCACTTGCGTTCCCTGTTTTCACTCAGAGGTAGATTTGAAAGGAGTTGCGGCAGCTCAGGTGGGTCTCAGGTTTCTTGCATTACTGATCCGATTGCCGAACTGTTCTCAATATAGTGTGCAGTCTCTGAAAACTAAAGGACATTCCATGTAAGAGCGACAGTCACATTAGGTGGGCATCTATTTTTAGTACTTATAAGGTATTTTTTAGCTTTTATATTGTATATATTTTATTTTTGAGGGGTGAGTATTTGATGTGTTTTGCAGAGTTCCCACCCCGTGTATCAGAATACTCAGTCATGGCTGAGACCAATAACAGCCTCAATTTTCAGTGTTAAGTACAGTATGAGCAGGCATTGGGCATGTGAGTGATTCTCGGTCTGTGCTGATATCTCTCGTCCCTTCAGCCTCTTATCTGATGGGCCTTTTGAGTGATGTGTGCAAAATCAGGAGGCGAAAATCAGCAGGAGAAAGCCCTCGTGGAAGCAAAGGCATTCTATCTGCCTTTTTCAGGACATTTTCAGGGAAAATCAGATGATAACATCACTGAAGATATTTTTAAATTTGACCTAGCAATAAGCAACTGAACTTATTGTTCATAAGAGCAAATGGTTCCCTGTTGTCTGATGCCATATTAACATGCACAGGCAAAGTCAATAGGTCTGGTGTTGGTTGCCAACTTTTGCCTTTGTCAGTGCTTGTTTTGTATTGGGTTTTGCAAAATGCTTATTGTTGGGAAAATTGGGGGAGTTTCGGGGTCCTTGTCAATCTACGAAAAACAAATTGGCAGAAAGCAAATATATTTATTTGGTTTCAAAAAGCACAGACTGCTGACTGTAACTGCTTTGTGTGTAGATGTGCTCTTAGTGAAAGGGCAGAGTGGTGTCACTCACAGTGAAGCTAGCCAATGGCTGAAGTGGGCTGGGCCTGTGTTTCATGCTGTATGCTGCAGTGGGCAGAATAAAACTCTGACTGACATAATAATAGGACAATTAATGAAGCGGGCTGGATGAAAGCACCTGTAACTGCATTATAAATATAATTTTAATAAAACTTAATGGTTATGCGAAGGTCAGGTGTACACATTGGCTAAGGGCAAACATTTTTTAACACAAAATGCACACTTCATTGTAGTCTGTGGCACTGAAGGGAAATACACTGTGAGTGAATGTGCTTCTTGTGAAAGAGCAGATCCTTCTGCTATGAAAGGGAGATGAAATATTCCAGATGTGCTGCACACCTCTCTTTTGTACTCTGCTAGCACTGCTGTACCACTTTGGGCTTCAGACATCTATTTCAGAATGCTGAAAATGTTCGTAAAAATGTTTCATTCGATGAGGAGACCTCATTGACCCGCACATTAGGCTGTTGGTCTAGCCGAACAAGCTGGGCTTTACTGAAGCACAGATGTGGACGGATCTAGGGCCCACAACCCACAGCTGAGTCCAGAATGGTGTCTACTTTTCAGAAATGTACAACTTTTTGGGATTACCCCAGGGTTTTTGCACCTGTTTCCAGGACAAACTGCAGGTAGGCTGAAAGCAAACATTCTAGGCAAAATGTACTATGTCAGAGGAATTAATCAGAGGCAGCACAGACATGCAACACCCATAGGCAGTGAACACAGGAAATATACAGAGGCAGCACAGAGAAGCACCACACATAAACAATGCACAAAGGTATTAAACAGAGACAGCACGAAGGGCAATGCACACAGGAAATATGCAGGGGCAGCTCAGACACGCAGCACACATAGGCAATGCACGTAGAAAATATACACAACCAGTCTGAGTACCAGGTCAAAAGATGATGATCAGCACTGCAAGTGCCTGGCCATAGGATAATGTTCTGTACTGCAAGTGCCTGGCCGTAGGATAATGTTCTGCATTGTGAGTGCCCGGCCATAGGATAATGTTCTGCACTGCGAGTGCCCGGCCATAGGATAATGTTCTGCATTGTGAGTGCCTGGTCATAGGATAATGTTCTGCACTGCGAGTGCCTGGCCGTAGGATAATGTTCTGCATTGTGAGTGCCCGGTCATAGGATAATGTTCTGCACTGCGAGTGCCCGGTCATAGGATAATGTTCTGCACTGCGAGTGCCCGGTCATAGGATAATGTTCTGCACTGCGAGTGCCCGGTCATAGGATAATGTTCTGCACTGCGAGTGCCCGGTCATAGGATAATGTTCTGCACTGCGAGTGCCCGGTCGTAGGATAATGTTCTGCACTGCGAGTTCCTGGCCGTAGGATAATGTTCTGTACTGCGAGTGCCTGGCCGTAGGATAATGTTCAGCACTGCGAGTGCCTGGCCGTAGGATAATGTTCTGCACTGCGAGTGCCTGGCCGTAGGATAATGTTCTGCACTGCGAGTGCCTGGCCGTAGGATAATGTTCTGCATTGTGAGTGCCCGGTCATAGGATAATGTTCTGCACTGCGAGTGCCCGGTCATAGGATAATGTTCTGCACTGCGAGTGCCTGGCCGTAGGATAATGTTCTGCACTGTGAGTGCCTGGCCATAGGATAATGTTCTGCACTGCGAGTGCCCGGCCATAGGATAATGTTCTGCACTGCGAGTGCCCGGCCGTAGGATAATGTTCTGCATTGTGAGTGCCCGGTCATAGGATAATGTTCTGCACTGTGAGTGCCTGGTCGTAGGATAATGTTCTGCATTGTGAGTGCCCGGTCATAGGATAATGTTCTGCACTGTGAGTGCCCGGTCATAGGATAATGTTCTGCACTGCGAGTGCCCGGTCGTAGGATAATGTTCTGCACTGTGAGTGCCCGGTCATAGGATAATGTTCTGCACTGTGAGTGCCTGGCCGTAGGATAATGTTCTGCACTGCGAGTGCCTGGCCGTAGGATAATGTTCTGCACTGCGAGTGCCCGGCCGTAGGATAATGTTCTGCACTGCGAGTGCCTGGCCGTAGGATAATGTTCTGCACTGCGAGTGCCCGGTCATAGGATAATGTTCTGCACTGCGAGTGCCCGGTCATAGGATAATGTTCTGCACTGCGAGTGCCTGGCCGTAGGATAATGTTCTGTACTGTGAGTGCCCGGCCGTAGGATAATGTTCTGCACTGCGAGTGCCCGGTCATAGGATAATGTTCTGCACTGCGAGTGCCCGGTCATAGGATAATGTTCTGCACTGTGAGTGCCCGGCCATAGGATAATGTTCTGCATTGTGAGTGCCCGGTCATAGGATAATGTTCTGCACTGCGAGTGCCCGGTCATAAGATAATGTTCTGCACTGCGAGTGCCTGGCCGTAGGATAATGTTCTGCACTGCGAGTGCCTGGCCGTAGGATAATGTTCTGTACTGTGAGTGCCCGGTCATAGGATAATGTTCTGCACTGCGAGTGCCCGGTCATAGGATAATGTTCTGTACTGCGAGTGCCTGGTCATAGGATAATGTTCTGCATTGTGAGTGCCCGGTCATAGGATAATGTTCTGCACTGCGAGTGCCTGGCCGTAGGATAATGTTCTGTACTGAGAGTGCCCGGTCATAGGATAATGTTCTGCACTGCGAGTGCCCGGTCATAGGATAATGTTCTGCACTGCAAGTGCCCGGTCATAGGATAATGTTCTGCATTGCGAGTGCCTGGCCGTAGGATAATGTTCTGTACTGCGAGTGCCCGGTCATAGGATAATGTTCTGCACTGTGAGTGCCCGGTCATAGGATAATGTTCTGCACTGTGAGTGCCTGGCCATAGGATAATGTTCTGCACTGCGAGTGCCCGGCCATAGGATAATGTTCTGCACTGCGAGTGCCCGGCCGTAGGATAATGTTCTGCATTGTGAGTGCTCGGTCATAGGATAATGTTCTGCATTGCGAGTGCCTGGCCATAGGATAATGTTCTGTACTGTGAGTGCCCGGTCATAGGATAATGTTCTGCATTGTGAGTGCCCGGCCGTAGGATAATGTTCTGCACTGCGAGTGCCTGGCCATAGGATAATGTTCTGCACTGCAAGTGCCCGGTCATAGGATAATGTTCTGCATTGTGAGTGCCCGGTCATAGGATAATGTTCTGCACTGCGAGTGCCCGGTCATAGGATAATGTTCTGCACTGCGAGTGCCTGGCCATAGGATAATGTTCTGCACTGCGAGTGCCTGGCCGTAGGATAATGTTCTGCACTGTGAGTGCCCAGCCGTAGGATAATGTTCTGCACTGTGAGTGCCTGGTCATAGGATAATGTTCTGCATTGTGAGTGCCCGGTCGTAGGATAATGTTCTGCACTGCGAGTGCCTGGCCATAGGATAATGTTCTGCACTGCGAGTGCCTGGCCATAGGATAATGTTCTGCACTGCGAGTGCCTGGCCGTAGGATAATGTTCTGCATTGTGAGTGCCTGGCCGTAGGATAATGTTCTGCACTGCGAGTGCCCGGTCATAGGATAATGTTCTGCACTGCGAGTGCCTGGCCATAGGATAATGTTCTGCACTGCGAGAGCCTGGCCGTAGGATAATGTTCTGCACTGCAAGTGCCTGGCCGTAGGATAATGTTCTGCACTGTGAGTGCCCGGTCGTAGGATAATGTTCTGCACTGCGAGTGCCTGGCCGTAGGATAATGTTCTGCACTGCGAGTGCCTGGCCGTAGGATAATGTTCTGCATTGTGAGTGCCCGGCCGTAGGATAATGTTCTGTACTGTGAGTGCCCGGTCATAGGATAATGTTCTGCACTGTGAGTGCCCGGTCATAGGATAATGTTCTGCACTGCGAGTGCCTGGCCGTAGGATAATGTTCTGCACTGTGAGTGCCTGGCCATAGGATAATGTTCTGCATTGTGAGTGCCCGGTCATAGGATAATGTTCTGCACTGCGAGTGCCCGGTCATAGGATAATGTTCTGCACTGCGAGTGCCTGGCCGTAGGATAATGTTCTGCACTGCGAGTGCCTGGCCGTAGGATAATGTTCTGCACTGTGAGTGCCTGGCTGTAGGATAATGTTCTGCACTGCGAGTGCCTGGCCGTAGGATAATGTTCTGCATTGTGAGTGCCTGGCCGTAGGATAATGTTCTGCACTGCGAGTGCCCGGTCATAGGATAATGTTCTGCACTGCGAGTGCCCGGTCATAGGATAATGTTCTGCACTGCGAGTGCCTGGCCGTAGGATAATGTTCTGCATTGTGAGTGCCTGGCCGTAGGATAATGTTCTGCACTGCCAGTGCCTGGCCGTAGGATAATGTTCTGCACTGTGAGTGCCCGGCCGTAGGATAATGTTCTGTACTGTGAGTGCCCAGCCGTAGGATAATGTTCTGCACTGTGAGTGCCTGGTCATAGGATAATGTTCTGCATTGTGAGTGCCCGGTCGTAGGATAATGTTCTGCACTGCGAGTGCCTGGCCGTAGGATAATGTTCTGCACTGCGAGTGCCCGGCCGTAGGATAATGTTCTTCACTGCGAGTGCCTGGCCGTAGGATAATGTTCTGCACTGCGAGTGCCTGGCCGTAGGATAATGTTCTGCACTGCGAGTGCCTGGCCGTAGGATAATGTTCTGCATTGTGAGTGCCTGGCCGTAGGATAATGTTCTGCACTGCGAGTGCCCGGTCATAGGATAATGTTCTGCACTGCGAGTGCCTGGCCGTAGGATAATGTTCTGCACTGCAAGTGCCCGGCCGTAGGATAATGTTCTGCACTGTGAGTGCCCGGTCGTAGGATAATGTTCTGCACTGCGAGTGCCTGGCCGTAGGATAATGTTCTGCACTGCGAGTGCCTGGCCGTAGGATAATGTTCTGCATTGTGAGTGCCCGGCCGTAGGATAATGTTCTGTACTGTGAGTGCCCGGTCATAGGATAATGTTCTGCACTGTGAGTGCCCGGTCATAGGATAATGTTCTGCACTGCGAGTGCCTGGCCGTAGGATAATGTTCTGCACTGTGAGTGCCTGGCCATAGGATAATGTTCTGCATTGTGAGTGCCCGGTCATAGGATAATGTTCTGCACTGCGAGTGCCCGGTCATAGGATAATGTTCTGCACTGCGAGTGCCTGGCCGTAGGATAATGTTCTGCACTGCGAGTGCCTGGCCGTAGGATAATGTTCTGCACTGTGAGTGCCTGGCTGTAGGATAATGTTCTGCACTGCGAGTGCCTGGCCGTAGGATAATGTTCTGCATTGTGAGTGCCTGGCCGTAGGATAATGTTCTGCACTGCGAGTGCCCGGTCATAGGATAATGTTCTGCACTGCGAGTGCCCGGTCATAGGATAATGTTCTGCACTGTGAGTGCCTGGCCATAGGATAATGTTCTGCACTGCGAGTGCCCGGTCATAGGATAATGTTCTGCACTGTGAGTGCCTGGCCGTAGGATAATGTTCTGTACTGTGAGTGCCCTGTACTGTGAGTGCCCGGTCATAGGATAATGTTCTGCACTGCGAGTGCCCGGTCATAGGATAATGTTCTGTACTGTGAGTGCCTGGCCATAGGATAATGTTCTGCACTGCGAGTGCCTGGCCGTAGGATAATGTTCTGCATTGTGAGTGCCTGGCTGTAGGATAATGTTCTGCACTGCGAGTGCCTGGCCGTAGGATAATGTTCTGCACTGCGAGTGCCTGGCCGTAGGATAATGTTCTGCATTGTGAGTGCCCGGTCATAGGATAATGTTCTGCACTGCAAGTGCCCGGTCATAGGATAATGTTCTGCATTGTGAGTGCCCGGTCATAGGATAATGTTCTGCACTGTGAGTGCCCGGTCATAGGATAATGTTCTGTACTGTGAGTGCCCGGTCATAGGATAATGTTCTGTACTGCGAGTGCCCGGTCATAGGATAATGTTCTGCACTGCAAGTGCCTGGCCGTAGGATAATGTTCTGCACTGTGAGTGCCCGGTCGTAGGATAATGTTCTGCACTGCGAATGCCTGGCCGTAGGATAATGTTCTGCACTGCGAGTGCCTGGCCGTAGGATAATGTTCTGCATTGTGAGTGCCCGGCCGTAGGATAATGTTCTGTACTGTGAGTGCCCGGTCATAGGATAATGTTCTGCACTGTGAGTGCCCGGTCATAGGATAATGTTCTGCACTGTGAGTGCCTGGCCATAGGATAATGTTCTGCACTGTGAGTGCCTGGCCATAGGATAATGTTCTGCACTGCGAGTGCCCGGTCATAGGATAATGTTCTGCACTGCGAGTGCCCGGTCATAGGATAATGTTCTGCACTGCGAGTGCCTGGCCATAGGATAATGTTCTGCACTGTGAGTGCCTGGCCGTAGGATAATGTTCTGCACTGTGAGTGCCTGGCTGTAGGATAATGTTCTGTACTGTGAGTGCCCGGCCGTAGGATAATGTTCTGCATTGTGAGTGCCCGGTCCTAGGATAATGTTCTGCATTGTGAGTGCCTGGCCGTAGGATAATGTTCTGCATTGTGAGTGCCCGGCCATAGGATAATGTTCTGCACTGTGAGTGCCTGGCCATAGGATAATGTTCTGCACTGCGAGTGCCTGGCCGTAGGATAATGTTCTGCACTGCGAGTGCCTGGCCGTAGGATAATGTTCTGCACTGTGAGTGCCTGGCTGTAGGATAATGTTCTGTACTGTGAGTGCCCGGCCGTAGGATAATGTTCTGCAATGCTAGTGCCCGGTCATAGGATAATGTTCTGCACTGTGAGTACTATGCTGTAGGATTGTATTGTGTACTGCATGTACAAGGCCATAGATTAGTATTCTGTACCAGGGGTCTCCAACCTTTCCTGTAATAAGAGCTACTTAAGTTCAATGTAAGTTACTCCAAGCTACTAATATTAGTGTTGTAATAGTGACTACATGAGCCAAGACTTCACTAATTGGCAACAAGATACAAGGTTCCCATCAGTGACCACCTCAGTTCATCAGAAGTAATGTAGAAAAGGCCTTCTCAATGTGGAATGCTTCAGGTAGGTAATATATATGAGCCATGGTTGCAATGCCCCTGGCAACAAGGTAATTATATTAGTAGCAGGTCTCCCCAACTTCACATGATTTCTCAATGAAATATCAGATTTAAATTTATTTTGTAAATTCGACCAATTTGCTTTAAAATATAAACTCATAACTTCTGAAAATTCACAGATCTTCATCTCCAACACAGCCTCTTTAATTTTGAGACACGTAAAATAATTCAGACAAACAAATGCTCAGAATGTGGTAGAATGAGGTGCGCACCAGAGAGCTACTTAAGCTGGAAAGCTACCAGTAGCTCACAAGCTACTGGTTGGAGAAGCCTGTATAATTTGTACTGATCACCAGAACATAGGAGAATATCCTGCTCTCTGAGTACCAGGCTGTAGGAAAATGTTGTGCCCTGAGAGGACCATGCCAAAGAATAATGGTCTGCACTGCGAGTGTCAGCTCATCGTACAGTGTTCTACAGGTTGGATGAGGCCATAGGCTCAAGCTAGTATCAGGCAACAGGTTTGTGATGTACACTGTTAGTATCAGGCCACAGGCTTATGGTTTCACAGTCAGGGCCATAATTATCAAAGGATTAGTGTCGATCTTGCACCATTGTGTAAGAGTGGCACAGCTCTCAAGGCAGATTGATCAAGGCAGGTAAGGCCACCTTGTGTGACTTCTCTTGGCTTAATAAATCTAGAGTAACGCATTGCAGAGCAAATTGCTGCATTGTGTGTTTGCCCTGGGAAGGCATTCCATGGGTGGAGCGTGGGTGTTCCCACGCATCCACCATGGATTGTGGCGCCTTGCCAGATTTACCATTACTGGTAGATCTGGGAATGCGCCAAAAACCTCCACCTCCCCAGGTGAAGAGTAACAGGGAGAACAGGTTTGTGATCTATATTGTTAGTATCAGACCACAGGCTACAGACCTACACTGTGAGTATCAGGCCACAGGTTTGTGATCTACACTCAGCCAATCAATCAATCAGTAGATTTGTAGAGCACTTCTTGTCACCCGTGAGGGTATCCAGGTGCTGGCAGGGTTCAGTTGATAAGCCAAATACCCACGTCTTCAAGGACTTTCAGAACTCTGGAAGAGATGGGGAGGTCCGGATGTGAAAGTGTAGCTTGTTCCATGTCTTTGCTGCTTGGTGTCAGGAATCCCCAAGGTGCCTTCTGCGTTATCTGTCAGCATCCCCAGGGATTAGGATTAAATCATATCTCTGGTCTTGGTTAAACCTTCATGTTTCTAAGTAAACATAATGTGCTGTGTTACACAATTGGTTTTTATCAATGCTTGTTTTACCAATGCTTATTTGCTAATGTGAGCAGGTGTAGACGTGCTTCTAATTGGGTGTGGTGTAGACATGTGCTTCTAATTGGGTGTGGTGACTCATCTACATGTGGAAACTTAACTGCTTTCCTGATTGGTTATAAATAGCCGATTGAAGCATGCCTTCCTGCTAGGCTTTGTTTTGCTTCCTGATCTCAGCATCTGATTTGGCAGTCCAGCCCCTGCTGTCATCCTCGTGTTTGAGGCAATTCTTTTCTTCGTTCCTGTACCAGATGACACCAGGCATTCCTCCAGCACTCCGGAAAAGACTGCAGCTAAGTGACTAGCATTCTCCAAGGACTTTGTTCTTTGAGCACCACGCTTTCCTAGAACTGCTGGTGTATTTCAGACCTCGTATTTTGGCAGAGTGCTTATCTTGAAGAGACAAATGCATTTCTGAACATTCTACATTATTATTGTAGTTACTTGCCTAAATGTGCTTCAGGAAATCTGATTGAGCTCAAGTACCACAAAAAATGACAGTGCAATTTTAAAAGAGCATTTATGTGACTTTTCTTTCTCTAATAGCATAACTCTTGCATTTAAATTGTGTCATTCATGCCTGTGTTTCAGGCTTGAGGAATTTGCTTTTGAAGGGTTTTTCACACACACAGTGAAAACAAACCAAACTGTGCCACCCTAACTGTTTAAACCCAGAGTGGACATTTGTATTTCTTGTATTTTTTTTGTTCCTTACAGTTTAACCCTATGCATGCAGGAAAGTTATACGTGTTACGACTCGGTCGTCCCATCTCTAGGGGGTGCTGTACGGGGACTATTGGAAGCCTGGGAATCACCTTGAACAGTTATCTAGAGTCCCTTGCTGACTCTGGTTTGTTTCTCTTTTGGCCATGGTATACTTGTGTGGTACTACTTTCGCTTCCTGGGACTGCAAATCCCATAATGCACAGCCTGGTAGTCAGGAAAGCCCGGATTCTGTTTCCCATTGTTTACTATGGGAGAAGTCCAGTTGCTCCTTTTCACCGGATCCTCTCCTCCAGGACTTGCAAGTGTCTGAAAATACACACACCTGAGACCTCTCCTGTGCAGCCCAGCTTGGAACTGCTTATAAGCAGCCATTTCCTCAAGATCCCCGTCGTGCATTGGAGTTTGATTCCTTTGTGTTACAGACCCTTTGTCGGATGGTTTTCCAGTTTTGTTCCTGTGCTGTTCCAGCTTCATCATGTTTCCTGTTTCTCTGCCCTGCTCCTGATTGTTCTAGCCAGAGTCTGCTCCCTATCTCTTAGCCCTGTACCTGTTTGTTTCTTCCAGAGCCTGCTCTCTGTTTCCCTGCCCTGTTCCTGCCTTGTTTCAGCCTGAACCTGCTCTCTGTTTCCCAGTCCTGTTTACTACTCATTCCAACTCCCTGTATTCCAGTCCTGTCCTTGCCTGTTCAGCCAGAGCCTGCTCTCAGTTTCCCAGTCCTATCTCTGTTTGTTCCAGCCAGAAGTTTGCACCCTGTTTTCAAGTCCTAGTCCTACCTTTACTTCAGCCTGAGCCTGTTCCCAGTTCTTGCCTCTGTCTCTTTGTTTGTTCCCTTCTGTTTCTGTTTCTTCTTGGTTCTTTGTGTCTTGTAAGTGTTCTATCAGTCTTCACAAGTGTATATGTGTCCTCCTTTGTACTGGGGTTGGCTCCTGGTTTCCAGGAGGCAATTCCAGCCCCCATCCTTGTCTAGTGTTATACGTTGTCTTTCGTGCCTAACAGTGACAGTGTGCTATTGCTGTTTTCTCAGGAATCGCCACTGTGTTTCCAGCTGGACCCACAAGAGTGTGTCCTGTGTATGTAAGTACTATCCTTGTTTGTGCTCTAGGGTCCAGAGACAGAATCACTTCTGCTGCCTCTTTTCTATGGGGCTGGCAGGGTGACTATCTGTAAGAGCAAACTGCACAGAGGCATTGAGATTCCCTGTCACTGTGGGAGGTTCTGCGCCTTACTCTGTGTACAACCCCAGCGTGTTTGTCCACTAGTAATCTGTTTCCTATTTGTTTACACAAGGGTTGCTCTGCTTTTACTTTCCTGTTTCCTGTGTCTGTCCATAGCTGTCCTTTCCGTGTATGCCTTTAGCTGCTCTTCTGACCCAGTACACTACCTCTTTAGGATATACGGTGACCTCCAGGCGTGTCCCAACCAGAGTCCTGATCAAACCCGCCCAAAACCGTGACAATACGTGATATAATTAACACCCTTGTTTGTCTTTCTTGTACATAATAAGTGCAACCACAGTTCTAATTGTAGTGTGCAACAGTGAATCTCTGTGAAGCCAGCTCTAGTGTCGCAGTACTTATTGTTATGGTACTCAGTTTGGGTTTTTGGTAATGTAGTGTTAGTAATTGTGCCAACAGTTATTATTATCCAAGAAAAGTGCGGGAGCATCCCGTTGTTCTTCTACCGCTCCCGTGCCCATATCAGAAAGAGAGATTCTGTTTCAAGGAACTTGAGTGCACTAACTCTACTATCACTCTGTCAACAACGACCTGCCCCCTGAAGATATAGGGTGCCTGGCTGGACCGGCAAGACGTGGCAGTGTTTTGTCTCTTTCTCTTCCACTCCCTCTTTCCTTTTGGGACACCTGCCGGGGTTTCTGTGTCAACCAGGAAGTGCCAAGAGGTGTTCCAGGAGGTCAGAGAAGGAGGCACCCCCACATCTGCTACGTTGGATTCCGGGTTGAGGGGTAGGGAAAGGGAAGCATGGCAGAAGTGTCTGGTGAGCTGATGGAAGTTCAAGCAGTGGCTTAAGTAGACTGGTCTTTAGGGCCTTGTATGCATGGGTCAGGAGCTTGAACTGGCCTCTTTTCTGTACAGGAAGCTAGTGGAGTTGTCTGAGGTAGGTGGTGATGCGGGTTCGTCTAAGGAGATCCAGGACATCTGGCTGTGGAGTTCTGTATGGTCTGTAAGCGCCAGAGGACATGAGCTGCGTCCCTGCTTAGGAAGCGCTGTGGTAGTCCAATCGGCTGTAGATGAGGACCTGGGTAATGCTGTGTCTTGAGCTTTAGGGTAACCATTTGAATATCTTATGAAGTATGCGGAGGATGAAGAAACAGGAGGAGGACACAGAGTTGAGCTGAGTCATCATGGTCAACTTTTTTGTCCAGAATGATATCTTTGTTCCTAGCGTGGTCAGTGGGGGTAGGAGTAGGTCACAGATTCGAGGGACACCAGGTTTGTCCGATGTTGAGCTTTTATTTCCGAAGACCAGTACCTCTGTCTTGTCCGTGTTGACCTTTAGACAGTTGTCCTTCATCCAGTTGGCGACTTCTTTCATACGGTTGTGAAAGCTGATCTTGGTGTTGGTGATGTGTTCGGTGAGGGAGAGGATGAGTTGCCTGTCGTCGGCGTAGGATATGAAGTTGAGTCCATGGCTTTTGACGATGCTGGCCAGAGGTGTCATATAAGTGTTGAAGAGGGTGGGGATGAGTGAGCATCCCTGGGTACTCCACAGATGATTTCCTTGGATTCAAAGGTGAAGGTGGGAAGGCAGGCTTTTTACCTTCTTGAAGTGAGGAAAGAGGTGATCCATCAGAGAGCGTCTCCTTGAATGTCTATGTTGTGCATACTCGTTGGCGGCCATAAGTATCAGGCTACAGGTTAGTTAACTACACTGTGAGCATCAGACCACAAGCTTGTGTTTTCTCTTGTGGACTAAGATCTTCCCCAGCACTCCTAGAAAATCTGTGGGTGACCAATTCACTTTGTTACCTTGTAAAGGGACTTACTACACCCCTGGGCTTGGTTACACTTTTCTGTGCTGAAAGAAGCTCAATCATAGTCTGTGAAAGCCCAAACAATACATGTTTTTCAGTGTTCACAAACCCACACATCCATAGGATGCCCATTTCCCATATCTTGATTGGGATTTACAACTGTAGATTTATTTGCAGCTTTAAATTTTTGGCCATAAACTCATGTTAATGACTGACAGTATGTTTGTGAATATAATCCTACGTGTTTTCCCATGTCAGCATCTGATGCCATCTGTATTTGTAAATTTGTACAGCATTTCTCATAGGAAGTAGGAGTGTCTAATCTGCAAAACTTTTCTTCTCAAAATTGTACTACCTAAGTGCAAAAGTAAATGCAGTAAAATCCTCAAAAAGTAGTGGTTTTTGAAAAGATTCAAATCATTGTCTGGTAGTAAAATAGAGGACTCCACAACCCTCACAAGAGAGAATTTAAGTACCATAGTTATACCTTTTAGCTAACAGCACCCACAGTCACAAATGTAACTTTCAGAATTGGCAGGACCTTTACAGAGCTCACAAGGCTTGGGCACAATTTACACTATGCTGACTTAGCTCACACAATTGTGCATTACGCTTGTTGTGTGAAATTCTTGGAATTATAACATTACACCACGTCACGTTATCATGCCACCGTCTGAGGAAACTTATAGTGTGTCGGGCTGCAATATTGTGAAAAACAAGAACATGGGCATATGTTTTTTCATGGTACTTGTGTTTTTGTGCTACATTTTTTGCCTGAAATATGTTCTTGTGCCAAATATAGTTATCAGGATGAATTTCAGGCTAAAATATAGCACAAAATGCATTTTATGTAATTACACATAATTTCACGTTTCCCAAAATTGAACGTAATTACGTGAAATCAAATTTCCCTCTCTGCCCCTAATCTCCAAACAAGAGGGATTTATAAAAATAATCTGGCGTTTTTATCTTGATCCAATAGGAACAGTCCAGTCCGAACTGCCAAACCCAGTCCTCTCCGAACCAGAACACAAAGAACCCAAGACTGGTTTCAGCCTACCTGGGCCTCATTAGTGCGTTGCTGCTTAGCCCCAATGGTGCAGTGAGACTAGGATCAACATCTGGGCATATTGCCACACTTAGGTGCATATTTACTAGAGAGGGTTGCTTAATGCTTGCACCACACAACCACTAAGTCATATTTTTGAAGCCACACAAAGTCACTTTGCAAAATATGGAGTAATACAGGGCCGTGCAAATCACTGCGTTGCATTACTCTTTGCAAGGGAGGCGTTCCTTTGCATTGTGTGGCTGCTCCTATGTAAAAGCTATACTTCCCTAAACTTACATTCTTGTAAACCTAGGAATGTGCCAAAAAATACTCCTCCCCAGGAGAGGCATAGCTAGGAGAAATATCTTTATTTCTCATGTTTTTTTTCATCTTTCCATGTGAGCTGCATTCTGCAGCACACATAAAAAGAGGAAATGACTTCCAGGATAGTTTTGTGCAGGGAGGGGCCTCTTCTTGCACAAAAACAATCCTGAATGCACCGCAGACACCCTTACACCACTACAGGGGTGCATGCAATGGCACCAGCGCAGAGGGAAAGGACAGGAATGTGCTGTATTTGATGAATACAGCGCATTCTTGCCCTTTCCCTGTGACACCGGGCAGCCCAGTAAGGTGACTTGCTGCTCTGCCCTGCACCACTAAACTTGTAAATATGCCCCTCAGAGTACTGCTCTGAGGTATACAAAGAATTGATGGATGAAATGCTTGATTTAATCTCTGATACTGGCAATCGCTCAGGCTGCACCCCAATTCAATGTTTTGCACACCGTGCCACTTCCGTTGGACCTAGCCATATGCAAATCAGTCTTGACCCTGCTCCAGTGGGATCTGTTTAGCCTGAACTGCCAGGTCAGGTCCTGCCTGAACTGGAACATCTAGTATAGTTTGGTCCCAGAGGCGCAGCGAACAGGGGACCCAGTATTAGACACTGATGGTTCATCAGGGCCACATCCCAGTCCACCGTTTGTTACCACTATGCCACCAGTGGCCAAGGGCAGATGCTGATTATCTCTAAAGACCAGAAGTGGCTTGCGGGGCTTTGAAGGGGCAGGGTGGCGTGGCATGTGCGGGGGGACTGTCGAGTCCACAGTAAACAGCGCGAGTCCACAGTGTGGGAGGCTGTTGAGTCCACAGTGCACAGTGGGCATCCACAGTGTGGGAGGCTGTCGAGTGCACAGTGCACTGCACTCGTCCACAGTGTGGGATGATGTTGCATCCACAGTGCACAGAGCATGTCTACAGTGTAGGATGCTGCAGAGTCCACAGTGCACAACACATGTCCACAGTGTGGGATGCTGTTGAAACCACAGTGCACAGCACACACGTCCACAGTGGAGGCTGTCGAGTCCACAGTGCACAGTGGGCATCCACAGTGAGGGATGCTGTTGAGTCCACAGCACACATCCACAGTGTGGGATGCTGATGCGACCATAGTGCACCGCGCTCATCCACAATGTGGGATGCTGTTGAGTCCATAGCGCTTGTTCAGAGTGTGGGATGCTGTCAAGTCCATAGTGCACAGCACTCGTCCACAGTATGGGATGCTGTCACGCCCACAGTGCACCGCACTCATCCACAGTGCACAGTGCTCATCGACAGTTTGGGATGGTGTTGAGCCCACAGTACACAGCACTCGTCCCCAGTGTGGGATGCTGTTGAGTCTACAGTGCACAGCTCTTGTCCACAGTGTGGGATGCTGTAGAGTCCACAGTGCACATCCACAGTGTGGGAGGCTGTTGTGTCCACAGTCATAGCACGATGTTGTTGAGTCCACAGTGCACAGCGCACGTCCACCTTGTGGGATGCTGTCAAGTCCACAGTGCACTGCACTCCTCTACTGTGTGGGGTGCTATCTAGTTCACATTGCACAGCACTTGTCCACAGTGTGGGACGCTGTCGCATCCACAGTGAACATCGCTCATCCACTCATCCACAGTGTGGGTTGCTATGGAGTCCACAGTGCACACCGCTCTTTCACAGTGTGGGACGTTGTCGCACCCACAGTGCATGTCCACAGTGTGGGATGCTGTTGAGTCCACAGTGCACAGCACTCCTCCACACTTTGGGATGATGTTCAGTCCACAGTGCACATTGCATGTCCACAGTGTGGGACACTGTCCAGTCCACAGTCCACAGCGCTCTTCCACAGTGTGGGATGCTGTCAAGTCCACGGTGCACAGCGCTCTTCCACAGTGTGGGAAGCTGTTGTGTCTGCAGTGCACAGCGCATGTCCACAGTGTGGGATACTGTTGAGTCCACAGTGCAAGTCCACAGTGTGGGATGCTGTTGAGTACACAGTGCACAGCGCTCATCCACAGTGTGGAATGCTGCTGAATGCATTGTGTGCAGAGCTCATCCACAGTGTGGAAGGCTATCGAATCCACAGTGCACAGTGCTCATCCACAGTGTGGGAGGTTGTTGAGTCCACAGTGCACAGCACACGCCCACAGTGTGGGATGCTGTTGAGTTTGTCTAGATATAGGAATGTACTGGAAGGGTATGCTTACAAGGGCACCTCTCCATCCTTCACTGAACACACATCCCACACCCTCACAACACCCCCAGCACAAATAATAGCATCCCTACACCTAGTTTGCTCCCCGTCACCCCCTCATCACACAGCACGCAAATTTAATTACTTGTATTGTGCCTTGTTTCCCATTACCATGCCACCACAGAAACATCCCAGTTTCACAGATGACAAATTAAGAGTCACGTGGATGAAATCATTAGAATAGAGCCACATTTATTTGGGGCCAAAGTTCAGCACACTACTATCACCAGGAAAATGGAAATGTGGCAAAGAATAGTTGACAGAGTGAGTTCTGTAGGCAGTTACCCTGGCACAAGGGATGACAACAGGAAGAAGTGGAACAACCTCAGGGGAAAGGTCAGTTCTAGGTCTGCCAGGCACTAGCTGGCAGTCCATGAGACTAGCGGTGATCCCCCACCTCCTCTCCTACCGCTAATATCATGGGAGGAGAAGGTCTTGGCCATCCTGCATACTGAGGGCTTGACAGGAATACCTGGGGGAGTCGAGTCGGGTAAGTCACAACAGTACAAATGGCACAAAAATGTATTGGCATGCATGCTCACTGACCACCTTTTGCCACTGTAACTTTTACTCCACTCACCACTCCTGTGTCCAAATACCCCTGTCTGGCATCCCACATGTGAACTAGACTCACCTGGGGCACAACATCTGTGTATGGTGTGTGTTGTACAGGGATTGACAGCACTACAGTCCCCAGCAGGCATTGTTCTACCATTACAAAAACCACAACAGTGTACCACACCAAAAATCACCTTGTTGTGCAAATCACTTGTGAACTGTACTTACCTGAGAGGGTCCCATCTGTATAGTGTGTGGGTGGGACAGACAATGACAGGAATGCAAAGGCCAGCAGGCACTGGGACTCACACTCTACTCAGAAACAACAGTGTCCTCTGCTACTATGACCCTTCGTCTTCTACTCAGCAATTGAATTGTACTCGTCTGAGGGGATCTCAATTGTATTCTCGGACCCCAAACGTGTAATCACCCCCATTTGTCTTATTCACTGCTATGCTTTCTCTTTTATGGAACTCCCAGATATGAGATACTGTGTATGAAGCCAGAATGTCATCTTTATGTTTTAAAAGGAATTTTGGAACCGGCTGATAAAAACGTAGGTGAATATGCACTGCACTGTAGTGATTCAGGTGAATAAGTTGATTCCTATCACAAGTACCTAGCTCCTCTTTAACTAGGCTCTGATGTGTGTTTTTTTAATGGCTGCAATGTCCTGCAGTGTTTTACTTGTTTTCGGTTGCTGTTTCTCATTTGTAATGTACAGTTGCATGCCACTGGTTAACTGTAAACCGTTGTAATAAATGTGATGCTTTGCTAAT
The DNA here is from genome assembly GCF_031143425.1 of Pleurodeles waltl. Taxonomy (NCBI): domain Eukaryota; kingdom Metazoa; phylum Chordata; class Amphibia; order Caudata; family Salamandridae; genus Pleurodeles; species Pleurodeles waltl. The sequence goes on along the minus strand of NC_090450.1, from coordinate 1,020,107,515 downwards.
ATGTGAACGTGGCACTCCTAGGCTCCCTAGTGGCTCTAGACCTCTGAATGCATCAAGAGGTGTCTCACATTGGTGCAAAGCTCCTGTGCATCTCAGAGCTGCACTGAAATAGTGCAGGTCATACATTGGATTATCAGGTTAGGATGGGGGTACCCATACCCACTGAATGAACACAGTCTGGTTAGGCCTCGACACAGTTCTTAGAGAAGCAATGCAGGACCAGCAGACAGTTCCTCAAGGCAAAGGAAGGTTCAAGCTATACCAAAAATTCTAGGGTCAAGAAAACAACATAGTGACATTGTGGAACCCACTTAAAAAGGTAAAGAAATAAGAAACAAAAAGGCACCAATATAACTAACAAGGGACACTGGATATTACTTTTTGAAGTTTTAAGTAGCACTTGATCAAATTTCAGGATGACGGCAATGGAGCCGAGGTGAGACACGTTACAAGGGTCACCCTGGTCAAAGTTTTACCTTGGGGATTAGAGGCCATTTTACTCTTTGGCAGACAGAGTACAGTCTACCTGGGTCATCTTGACCAACTGTCGTCTGCTCAGTTGAGAGATGACTGCCAGCCCAGCAGTCATCTCTGTTTGTCAAAAGGAACCACAGTAAATGCAATTCCTTTAATAATACAAAGGGGCATATTTAAGAGTCCCCTAGCACCACCTTAGGGTCACCAAAGCATCATTGTTTTATGCTAAGACAGCGCTAATGTGGCTTTTACCAGCGCCATATTTACAAACTGGAACAATGCATGCATTGAATCACTTTGTAACCCTTGCACCACTGTATGCCTGCGTCATGCATAATGTATGCAAGGGGGGCGTTCCAGAGCTAGGAGGTCCGCAAAAATGGCACAACGAAATTAAACAGATTTCACTGCATCATTTTGGTGTCATTTCTAACGCCTGCTCAGGCATTAAAATGACTCATGCATAGAAGCCTATGGGCCTCCTTGTACTTTGCTACACTAGCATCAACATTTTTGATGCTAGTGTACCAAAGTGCCATAATAGCGTAAAAAATGTTGACGCTATTGTGCACCATATTTTAAATATGGCACAAACATGGTGTCATTAAGTGCCGTGAGGGGGACGCCAAAAAAGTGGCACATCAGCTCTGATGCACCACGCTTTCTTAAATATGCATCAAAATGTTTGGCGGATGGCCTCCACCTGTTTTGGCTGCCATTTACCAAACTTTTAACATCTTTTCTTTTACAAACACATTCTCCCAAAGTGGGAGTTTGGGCCTCATTATGAGTCCGGTGCACTCCTGGAAGTCTGACCGTCAGATTACGACCCTGGCGATTGGACCGCCATGGGACTGCTTCCAACACCAGGAACATGAATCCCCAAGGGGTGGCGGCAGTCGGACTTGCGGTCAGCCTTGGTGGCACTGAGTTCAGCACCACCATGCTGATCATGAGTCCTTTTTACGTCAGCCTTTTCATGGTGGGGTCCCCACCATGAAAAGGCTGGCAGAGAGCCAGTGCTAGGGGTCACGGGGGCACTGCACTGCCCATGCCTACGGCACTGCAGACAGTGTGCATTCTCGGTGGCTGGTGTGCCAAGGCATTGGCCTCAGCTCCCTTAAAGAATTGTTCCCACAGGTCTGATCAGCAGAAATGCCGTTTTACAATGTTTCTGCCGGTCAGCCCAGTGAAAACATTGTAATACCACTGGGGCAGGCCACCGGTATGACAGCCGCCTCCTCTCTGCAACTTTGGCAGTTGACTCAGTCTGACCGTCAAAAAGTGGTAATAAGGCACTTTATTGGTGAAAAGCAAAAACTAATGTAGGACTATGGCCCTCCATGTTGTGTGCAAAACCGGGCACACTGTGCACGGAGTCCAGGCAACCACACGATGGTGTACAGTGGTAAAAACTAGACCACCTAATGCTCTATTTTTAATGGTACCTTGGTCGAGCAGTTAGGCTAATCTTGCAGAAGTGCAAAGCATTTGTTGTACTCACAGCATCAGTCTTGCAACTCACACACTCAAAGGAGTAACTCAAGACCAATTTATAAAAATACTTCAGATTCGTATATAGATTTTAAGAAAAGAGATCATCAGAATTGGTTAAGTACTTTTCAAGATATGAATTTTTGAATTTTAAAAAAAATTGCCGTTTCTGCGTAATTATGCACCATAGAAATCAATGGAGGATAACCTTAAAAAAATACATATAAAATCACATAGTAGGTTTACTAAGTTCTTCTTTTGCAGGTTGGTCGAAGTTATCGGTGGGCACACTGTGCCAGCTGGAGGAGTTCGGGCGGCACCCGGTTCTGGCATGAGCAGCAGGAAAAGGTCTCTGGAGCTGGTGCACTATGAGGAACCACTTGGAAAAGCACTACAAAGGTAAGTTTAAAGGTGAATCCTGTAGGTACACTTGGAATGTCAAGGTTGCAAGGGGTAGGGGACACTTAAGGCATAGTTGGTTCTTTGGTACAGTGCACAGTGGAGCCGGGAGCAGAGCAAGTCGGAGAGCCAGGAGCGGTGCGCAAGAATGCCCTTAGAAGCAGGAAGTAGGCCGGTTCAAGGGTTGAAGGCAGGACAACTGGGGTGTTCTGGCAGAATATCCAGTCTGCTTCTGAAGTCCCTCTACTAGGGCCTCCTCCTGGTCCTTTTTCAGTCCTGGTGGACTGTGTTTCGGGATGTCCGAAGCTAGGTGACCAATACCCAGGGTAGTAGTGTAGCTCAGTCGCTGAAGGGCACAGTGCCACCAATCTCAGCACACTGATAAGGATTGTCCTGCCGGTGGTTGGTGTGAAGTTTGGGCCCGTATTTATACTCCGTTTGCGCCGAATTTGCGTCGTTTTTTTCGACGCAAATTCGGCGCAAAAGTAACGCCATATTTATACTTTGGCGTTAGACGCGTCTAGCGCCAAAGTATTGGCAAATAGCGTCATTTTTTTGCGTGAACGCCTTCCTTGCGTTAATGAGATGCAAGGAAGGCGTTCCCGTCTAAAAAAATGACGGCAACGCAAATGCGTCGTATTTATACTCCCGGGCAAAAATCACGCCCGGGAGTTGGCGGGTCAAAAAACCCCGCATTTGCGCCACTATTTAACGCCTGGGTCAGGGTAGGCGTTAAGGGGCCTGTGGGCTCAAAATGAGCCCACAGGTGCCCTCCCCTGCCCCCAGGGACCCCCCCTGCCACCCCTGCCCACCCCAGGAGGACACCCAAGGATGGAGGGACCCACCCCAGGGACATTCAGGTAAGTTCAGGTAAGTATAATTTTTAATATTTTTTAATTTTTTGTGGGTGGCATAGGGGGGCCTTATTTGTGCCCCCCTACATGCCACTATGCCCAATGACCATGCCCAGGGGACACAAGTCCCCTGGGCATGGCCATTGGGCAAGGGGGCATGACTCCTGTCTTTACTAAGACAGGAGTCATGAAATGGCGTCTGGGCGTCGTAAAAAAATGGCGCAAATCGGGTTGAGGCGATTTTTTTGCCTCAACCTGACTTGCCCCATTTTAAGACGCCCTAACGTCATTTTTGCCCAACGCCGGCGCTGCCTGGTCTACGTGGTTTTTTTCCACGCACACCAGGCAGCGCCGGTCTGCTTGCGCCGGCTAACGCCATTCCATAAATACGGCGCCCGCATGGCGCTTCAGAATGGCGTTAGACGGCGCTAAATTTTTTGACGCTAAACTGCGTTAGCGCAGTTTAGCGTCAAAAAGTATAAATATGGGCCTTGATCTGGATGTGGTGCCCAGTTCTGGAGTTAGCCTCCAGTCAGTGAAATGGACCTCACTGGCTTGTTGGTTCCTTTTGGATTTAGAGTGGTACCTCGACTCTGAAGGGAGTTCTCTGGCAATTTGTGAAGCCTGGAGTTCCTTTGGCGTTCTTTTAGAGTTGTCCAGCAGTTTCTAAATGGCAATTGTTGGGTCCTGGGTGCAGTAGGCAGGGGTTGGTGCCTTTTCTTTGATGCAGCAGATCCACAGTTCTCTTGGATCTTCTTGGTGCTGGTCTTCTACTGTCCACCAAATCTGAGTTCTTGGTCTAGGGATGCCACTAAATACTGTATTTAGTGGCCGTTTTAGAGGGGAACCTGGTAGTAACTGATGGGTCATCTTCCTTAGGGTGGTTACTTCCGATGGGCAGAGGTCACTCCCCTATACCTGTTGGCTATTTTCTTTCCACCCAAGGTGGAGGTAAATGAAATGGAGAATCCACCTCATATGCAACACCTTATAGAGTGGTGCATTCAAGATAGGGCCATTCCTCCTGCCCTTTGTTTGATTTTCCCCCTGTTGCTCCCTCAGAAAGTGGCGGTTTACAATGGGGACAGCCATCTGCTGCTCGCAGCAGACCTGGGGGTCTAGTTTCAAAGGTTGCAAGCCCTTTAAAGCTCACCACCAGGGCAGTGCACATTCCTGAAGGAGGGGGTGTTAGTACCTCCACACAGGAAGGGCTTTGTTCTGCATCCCAAAGAGACGGATCTCTCATCCAGGGGTGCAGATTTGTGTCTGGCAGTGGCAGGCTGGTTAGGACCAGTCAGCAACCATGCCAGGGTAGTTAGCTTTTACAGGGGGTACTTCCAAGGTGTCTCCAGGGTACAATTGGCAATAGATCCAATACTAGTACCAGTTCGGATTTATCATTCTGAGTTGTTTGATACCAAACAACCCAGGATTCAGAATGGCCATGATGTAGCTGGGAAACTCGTATTGACCAGTATCCAGCACATGTATAATAATTGCTGCTCTGTTCACTCACTATGTCCCAGGTTTGGCAAGGACACAGTGGGGGGATATTGCTCATGCAGCTATGCCCTCACATACAGTATAGCACACTCTGTGTTAGAGCTAGAAAGCCTACCAGAGGGGTATCTTACCCATAGTGTATGAAGTGTATGGTGGAGAGGGCACACAGGTAGTGTGTCATGTCGAGTTTGTGTTTTTGGGTTTGCATCAGGGCACTCAACCTGCAGTGGCAGGGCTGGGTGCAAGTGGATGCATGGCCCTAGAGGGTGGCACAATCAGTGCTGCTGCCCTTAGGGGCCCACCCTTAGTATCTTCTGCCCTGGATACCTAGGCACCATTTACTAGGGACTTAAGGGGGCAGCTAAAGGTGTATCCAATTGTGCTAATGCATCACAACAGTTTAGGGAAAGAACTCTGACCCAGGGAACCTGATTAGCAGGGCCTTGGGCATTAACACCTTCTAGGCTACATCACTCACATACCAGGCAAAAGGTGAGGACTAACCATGACACAAAAGAGGCCTTTTCACACAACTAGTCATCCTCAAACCCTGACATTAATGTAAATTGATCCTGCCAGCCCCTTTTGGCAAAACACCCAACGAGTGTGCAGGCTCTCCTTTGTCTGCCAGCTGTTCCTGTCCTCCTTCTAGATTGCTAATCCCTGTTAGCCATTTGTTTCCCTTCCTGAGCCCAGAGGCCAAGGCAGTTTCCTCAGAGCAGGGTCTGTAAATCCCATCCAGAAAGTTGTATTGTGCTTCCAGGGTTGTATAAAGATGGACCTTTCTGGCACAGCACAGTGCCAAGTACCAGGGCATAAACTGACTTCATTTAACCTGATACATCTCTCAGCTAGTGCTTTATATTCTGATGGTACAGCTCAGAAACAGAAGGAAGCAAAGCTTGCTCACTAATTCCCAGCTGAAAATAAAACATGAACTCAGAAAAGTATCAGATTACAGGCATTAATTTTACACCATGATGTGGCTCCTAGAGCGGATCTGAGTGACAAACTAATCCTTGGCCAGTTTTCTGATTTTAGATACAAAGATATACACAAGTTTGAAACACTTTGTTAGTATTTTCAAAAACAAAAGGGATAAAATAAGGATTGTATTTGCATGTAAGGCTTTTCATATTAAATCTAGTCTTTCCTCCACAGGGAAAACAGCTTTTAGGTATTTCTTCGTTGCAAGGGCATGCTAGTTCCTGTACACCTTTTTTGGTCTGGCCTAAAGCATGATTTTTCCAAAACATAATGAGATAAATGTAAACTTAGAGAAGGGCTTTCAGTCAGCCCTCTTTTTCTACTGGGCTGTTCAAGTAGCACTCACATTTTTCTTGCTCCCACCAGGTTGCACAGTTTAGAACAATAGATGATCCAACTTCAGAAACTGCCTCCTTTCACTTTGAGTGACTGCATTTAACTTGTGCACTTGTATACATTCACCTAAAAAGATAGTCCCTCAACAGTTAGAATTTTGAGGCACTTGCATTTACCAGTGACTGCTACCTATATATATGCATATGTATTAGGATGTCATAACTTACAATCAACACATTTATTGAAAGCTGCAATATTTACTCATCATCATAAACCAGCTGTGATGTGCACTTATCCTGCAAAAGCCATTCACAAGTCATTGAAATAGCAAAGGTGTGTGTGCAGATGTATATGTTCGAATCCACCCCTCAGCCTGGTGAAGGATGGTGCAAGAAATTGCATCTGACATGAGAGTGAAAGCTTGAAACGACTTGAGTACTGTAGGAGTTTGAACGAATTGTCCGTCACACCGGACTCGAGAGGGACATTTTGTACTGAGGTGAGGCACTGCTGCTTTGTGTAGATCTCGGCAGCCATATTGTAAAATGTACGAGTTTGGCCAAATGACTTTATATATTGATTTTCTCAAGTGACATTATGAGTTATGGCCTGAACTCGGCAGACAGGTTACTCCATCACAAAAGTGACATATATCTTGGATGCCAAAAGCTAAATCCCATAGGATTTGATGGGATTTACATTTCAGCGGACAGGATATCTGCCTCCGTTGTGACGGAGTATGCTGTGCATCGAGTTCTAAATCAGGCCCTTAGGGGCATATTTACAAGAAAGTGGTGCATCGGCCCCAATGCACCACTATTCTTGAGTAGCCCCAGCTCCACCTAACGACACCACGGTTGTGCCATATTTACAATACAGTGCACCATGGCTTTTGCTGCACTAGCATCAAAAATGTTGACGCTAGTGCAGCAAATCACAGCGGGCCCATTGATTAAAAAGGGTGCGTCATTTTAACGGCTGCTCTGGGCAAGCGTTAAAAATGACAGAAAAAATGGCGCAGTGAAATGTTGTAAATTTCACTGCGCCATTTTTTCAGGCTTCCCTGCGTCAGAACACCACCCTCGCATACAATATGCATGGCGCAGGCATAATGTGGCTCAAGGGTTTACGAGGTGGCGTAATGCAAGCATTGCACCACTTTGTAAATACAGCGTTACAAGAAAGGCCTCCTTAATGCCATCTTGGCTTAAAAAAACATGCTGTGATGGCATAAGATGGCGCTAGGGACTTGTGAATATGCCCCTTTGTTTTTTCCTACCCCCTACCACAGCACAGGCCAACACAGTAGAACCAATCATCTCTAAGTAACTGCAATATGCTGGCACACCGGTAGCACAGTTATAAACAGTCTACTGATATTAAGTATGAAGGCACTTCAGCTTACCAGTGACTGCCAGTACCAATACATTTCAGGATGTCATCATAGTGTTCAATAGTAATAAAGAAAATAATTGAAAGTTACATATTGGCTCATCTCTAGCAGCTGAGGCAGATGCATCTATCACTGAGGAAACATGCGCAACCCTGCAGAGCGTCATAAGTGTATATACAACTGTGTATGCTGAAGCCGTATCTCCTTAGCTTTGTGTAGGATGCTTGAGGCAGATGCATGTGACTGATGAGCGACATCTAGCAACAACTTCAAGGGTTGCAGGTTTTTGAAGACTTCAGGCAGTGGAAAATGACACGAGAGGAGGACGTCTTGCAACGTCTTGCAGCACTGGCATCTTGCCAAAGACTTTTCAAGAAGTTGCTTCTGACTCAAGAGGAACATTAAGGGCCTAATTGTGAGTTTGGGGGACGGGAAAGCCGTCCACCAAACTCTTGACAGGGTGGCTTCCGCCTTCATGGTGACCACCTTGCTGGACCTATTAGAGGTTTCCCGCTTGGTCTTCGGGTGTAAACCTTGGTTTCCGCCCGCCGGCCTAGCGGGAAACAGCTTACAGCATTGTCTCCCGCTCGTAATCGAGCCAGCAGCAATGATGTAGCCAGCAAGGTGCACCAGCACTCTTGTGATGTTCACTGTAGGAGGCTGGCCTGGCTTGTAGTGGGTACCAGAGGTACTTACACCTTGTGCCAGGTCCAGTTATCCCTTATTAGTGTAGAAGAGGTGTTTCTAGCAGCTAAGGGTGATAGAAGGTAGCTATGGCAAAGCAGCATAGGCTGAACTAGGAGACATGCAAAGCTCCTACTATACCACTTATATCATATGCCCCCCTTGCATACATTATGGCTGGTGCAGGAATAATGTGGTGCAAGGGTTTACGAAGTGATGCAATGCATGCATTGCTCCACTTTGTAAATATAGCACAGCATTTTGGTCCTCTACCGCCACATTTGTGTAAAAAAAATGACGCTCATGTGACGATAGTTGGTGCAAGACCATTCATAAATTAGGGCCTAAGGCTCTCGTTACGAGTTTGAGAGACAGGAAAGCCCATCCATCAAACTACCAACAAGGTGGCCGCCGCCTCAGTGGCGACCACTCCGCTGGACCTGTTAGGTGTTTCCCACTAGGCCAATGAGCAGAAACCTCGGTTTCGGCCCACCTGATCATCGGGAAACAGGCAGCAGCATGTTCTTTGGCTCAAAATTGAGATTGTGACAATGCTGTTGACTGCAGGGTGCACCAGCACCCTCACAATGTTCACTGCATGGGCAGGGCAGAGGTCCCCCTGTGGCCTCCTGTAGCTGTTCTCCGCCAGCCGTTTCATGGCAGTAAAACTGCCATGAAAAGAATGACAGAGAACGAGGTCATAATCTGCAGGGCAGCATTGCATGCAGCGCTGCCCTGGCGGACTACGATCTCCACCCACTGTCAACCCGTCGGGATCACCGATATCGGCCGAGACGGGGAAATCCTGGCGGTCTAACCACTAGGGTCTTAATGTGGCAGGCGGAACACCACAGCAGCAGCGGTCCTGACCGCCACCACGGGGCTGGCGATCTAAAGACTGGCAGCCTCTTAATCAGGCCCTTTTTGTATTAATATGTTCATACAAATATAGATGTACATCATTATACGTATATATAAATATATATATCCAAAATGTTGATGTTAGTTCCCAACTACCGCCATGGTTCACCATATGTTAAATACCATGCACTCATGGTGGGGTTAAGGGGGTACGGGCATTTATGCAATTTACATTATATAAAAGGTATATGTTAAAATATTTAACATTTACTAGTATTACTATTTATATCAAAAACATTATGGGCCTCATTATGACCCTGGCGGTGAGTGATAAAGTGGCAGTAATACTGCCAACAGGTTGGCGGTAAGTGCTGCCAAATTATGACCATGGCGTTGATAACTCCTATGAACATCCAATGTACCGCACCAACCTCCATGGCAGAAACAACAGTCACCACTGCGGCAGACAACAACAGCCAGAAGGGAGACAAAGTACCGCCCACCATTGTAAGACACACAAAACCACCCCCTTTTCTGGGGCTGTACCAATGACAACAAAAGCTTGGCGGAAACAGAGCTCAGAAGTGAAAGGACTCACCACTTGAGACATAGGGAAGAACCACACTGCCATGGAACCCGAACTACAAGTTTTCCTGATGATCTTCTATGTAATGCTCCACCTGGAACACCAACACCGACGAAGATGACGACTGTGAGTATAGCCGCCTAGCACACAAGGGAGGGTGGGAGGAAAACGACAGTGACACACACACACACATCACACACTCACACACATACACCATACACACAACCAGCTGCACACATAAACCAATGGCACATGACACACTTCATAATAAAACACGAACCACAATGCTGGAGTAACAATAATGTATTAGCATAGCAAAATCCACCACACAAACCAAATATATACAAATGTCCATAAAGGGCCAATGCCCAGTCCAAAGTCATGAGGGCACACAAGACCACAGGGCAAAGCCAACCTGTATCCTGACACAGCCGGACAGAACACTGCAGGGGCATCATTTTGCAAGTGGGAAGGCACCTCAGATGGGTGGGGGGCACCTCAACCGAATAAGGAACCTCCCCACTGGCTCTGGATGGTGCTTCATGCCCATTGTTTTGTCCTGCGGAGGAGTGTATGGCCACAGTCTCTGATGTGGATGACTTGCCCACTGGTTCAGCAGCCCCTGGATGGTGGCCTACATGGTGTCCGCTGGCAGTGACGGCTGCACTGTGGTGGTGTTTGGAGGAGCCTCTTGGGCAGCCCCTGCACAGTCCGATGGCTGCACTGTGGTGGTAGTTGGAGGAGCCTCCTGGGCAGCCTCTGCACTGTCCAATGGCTGCAATGTAGTGGTGGTTGGAGGAGCCTCCTGGGCAGTCTCTGCACTGTCCGATGGCTGCATTGTGGTGGTGGTTGGAGGAGTCTCCTTAGCAGCCCCTGCACTGTCCAATGGCTGCATTGTGGTGGTGGTCTGAGGAGCCTCCTGGGCAGCCTCTGCACTCCCTGATGGCTGCACTTCCACAGCTGGCGGTGGGGTCCCTGTGAAAGCTGGTGGTTGTGTTAGCCTGACAGCTTCCGCTGGCGTTGAGTTCCTCGTCTCCTCCTGTCCATGGGTCGTGGATCCCTTTCCCTTCCTGGCAGGGGTGGATGGACTCTCCCTCTCTCTGCCTGGTGGTGCAGGGTCCTTCCCCTTCTTCACAGGTGGTGCAGGCCCCTTCACACTCTTCCCTGGTGGTGCAGGCCCCTTCACACTCTTCACTGGTGGAACAGGACTCTTCACACTCTTCTCTGGTGGCACAGGACTCTTCACCTCTTCCACGGTGGTGCAGGCCCCTTCCCCTTCTTCCCTGGTGATGCTGACTCCTTCCCCATCTGTGTTGGAGGTCTGGTATCCTTACCACCATGAGTAGGTAGTGCTAGCACTGTCCCCGTGGACTGATTGGCTGAGGTGCTGGGCTGTGTCCTTGGTACCGTGCCCATACGTGCAGGATGGGGGTGGAGGGGTAGGGAAGAGGTCAAATTGGGAAAGGAATTTCTTTTAGGGGTGGGAGGAGGGATGAGTAATGGGAGTGGAGGTTGAGGGAGTGGTTGTTGGAGGTGTATGTCTGCTGGACTTGGCTTCAGGTGCATGGGCTGTATGCTGATGTTAGGTGGGTGGCTGTTGGGTGTGTGAATGCTTGCATTTGTGTCCCTTAGGAGGGTGGGGGACAGATACAGTGGGAGAGGACACAGTGGATGCGGGCATGGTTGTTGTGGAGGTGTCTGCCAGTGAGGTGTGTGTTCTGCTTGGTGTGGTGATGCTGATAGTGGATGTAGATGTGGTGCATGCAGGTGTGAGTGTGGACATGACTGGGAGGGAGCAGGGGGAGACAGTGGAGGCAGTGGACGTTGTTGTATCTGCAACTGTATGGTGTTTGTGTGAGTACCTGTGGAATGAAGTGTGGTGCTTAAGTTTGGCTGTGCCACTTTTGTGTGTTGCCCTGTGTGTATACTCATCTGTATGTGTGCTTGAGATTGGTTGGAGTTGAAGGGAGAGATACTGGGAAATGGTAGTTGGAGAGGGGACGGTAGAAACTGGACATTGGCTGCCATCAGAGAGGAGGCCAGAGCCTGAATCGATCTCTGTTGGGCCGCCAATCCACTGTGAATGCCCTCCAGGAATGCATTGCATTGCTGCATCTGGGATGCCAGCCCCTGGATGGCATTCACAATGGTCGACTGCCCTACAGAGATGGAGCTCCTCACTCAGGGCAGTAGGGCTCACTGGGGCAGGGCCTGAGGTGCCTGGGGAGAAGGAAATGCCCACCCTCCTGGGTGAGCGGGCATGGGCAACTCGCTGATGGGCTACTGGGAGGGCAGTACTGGTACGGGGTGGCGGCTGTACCTGCAGCTGGGTTGGTCACAGAGGTGTCCGCCACCACCAGGGAGCTCCCATCAGAGGAGGTACCTGAGTCGGTGTCGTCTCCTCCTGTCTCCACAGTGGTGCTCCCCTCGCTCTCCATCCCACTGGTTCCCTCGTCGTCGGTGGACTCTGCCTCCAGGGTACTGTGGGATGCAGCTCCCTCTGTCGCCGGTGCCCCTGCTCATCCGCAAGATGATGCTAATCCACACAGGGACAGGATAACAGAACAAGAAAGTGGGTGTGAGAGGAAAAGGAAACACTGGGACAATTACTGCACCAACACCACTGTTGGTGTACACAGCACCCTCACACATAGAAAACAAATCTAAGCAATATGCACAGCACTACCAGTGATATGGCTAGTCATCAAGGCATGATGAGAAGCACGCACCGCCAACTGCAGCACACCTGGGACCCACGATACCATGCCTGAAAGTTACTACTAACAAGTTAGGTTATCTGTATTTGCCATGCAACCATTACCCTTCAGAGGACCCACGCTGCAATGTCTGGCCTTAGGGGCACCCACTAACACAACCACCACCCGGATACCACCCCACCAGCTAAAATATGTAATGATATCCACTGTACTCACCCCCTTGTGGCTGCTGTGATTCCCTCAAGCGCCCATCCAGCTCAGGGTAAGCCACCACCAGTATGCGGGGTCAGGGTCTGACGGGCACCCCTTTCTTGTTGGGAGGCTGTTCCCAGCTGGGCCTCCACGGTCTTCCGTGCCCAGTGTCTCAGGTGGTCCTCCCACCGTTTCTGACAGTGGGTGCTCCGCCTGCCATAGACTCCCAAGTTCCGCACATCCTTGGCGATGGCACGCCATATTCGCTTCTTTTGATGGGCGCTGACCTGCACAGGCAATAAAGACAGGAGAACACCTGGCTTCTGTCTGGGTTGCAGGGAACGTTTGCTGGGTGGTTCACCTTGTGCAGGGGGAGGGGTGCTGGTGGCCTGCAGGTCCTGTGGTGGGGCCTCCTGCCCACTAGCAACAGCTGAAGTGGAGGGCAGTTCAGTTGACTGGCTAGTGGTAGGGGCCTGCTGGTGTGCTGTTGCCTCCCTCATGATGTTGGCCATGTCTGCCAGCACCCCTGCTATGGAGATCAGCGTGTTGTTAATGGCCTGCAAGTCCTCCCTGATCCCCTGATACTGTCCCTTCTGCAGCCACCTCATCCACGTTATCAAGGATCTGGCCCATTGTGTCCTGGGAATGTTGGTAGGCTCCCAGGATCTCAGGGAGTGCCTCCTAGAGAGTCGGTTCCCTGGTGCTGTCCTGCCCCTGGTGCACAGCAGTCCTCCCAGTGTCCCTGTTGGCCTGTGCCTCTGTCCCCTGAACGGTGTGCCCACTGCTACCGAACCCTGATTGTCTGGGGGCAAGGTGTGGCCTGGGGTCCCTGTACAGGTGGGCACACTGCTGATTGATATGTCCTGGGGACAGAAGTTTGGGTACGCTGGGTGGGTGATGTGGTGTTGGATCCTGAAGGGGGAGGCTCTGTGGTGGTCTCTGATTATGCTTGGGTGACCGACTGTCCAGTGGTCCCTGATGGGCCAGGTAGATCCTCCAGATCCTGAAGTCCAGAGTTACTGTCATCACTGGGGGCTTCGTCTGTTGGGGGACTGGATAATGGTGGCACCTCCTCTCCACTGACATTGGCTAGGGTACCTGTGGTGATGTAAGTGATGTATTATGCTTCATATGTGTGACATATTGTTCACCCCTGGGTTCCCCTCTGTCGTTGGTGTTGCCCTGCTAGCTTTTGCTTGTGTATGGTGATGTATTGTGTGATTGTTAGTTTCCCTATGCTCTGCATGCTTTAGTGATGGGTGTACATGCAGGGCTGAGAGGGGTGTCCATGCATTGGTATGGCATGCAGGGCTTGGCATTGGGGTTAGTGAGATGTGTGAGTGCAGTGTGTGGGTTGGAGTGGAGTGATGGGAGTGAAGGTGTGGGTGTGGGATGGCATGCAGGTTTGGGGGGGTGATGATTAGTAAATGTTGACTTATCAGTGTCCAGTCCTCTGGCTACTCCAGAGAGTCCCTCAGGATGCAGTAATGCCAGTACTTGCTCTTCCCATGCTGTGAGCTGTGGGGGAGGAGGTGGGGTCCACCGCCAGTCCTCCGTATGGTGAGCTGGTGCCTTGCTGCAATGGAACGCACCTTCCCCCGAAGGTCATTCCACCTCTTCCTGATGTCGTCCCTTGTTCTTGGATACTGTCTCACGGCATTGACCCTGTCCACAATTCTCCGCCACAGCTCCATCTTCCTTGCTATGGATATTTGCTGCACCTGTGCTCCAAAGAGCTGTGGCTTTACCCTGACAACTTCCTCCACCATGACCCTTAACTCGTCCTCAGTGAAACGGGGGTGCCTTTGTGGTGTCATGGGTGTTGTGTGATGAGTGTTGGTGAGGGGGTGTGATGCGGAGTGCGTGATGGCTGTATGGGTGTGTAGGAAAGTACCATCTTGCCTGGCATGTTACCCCCATATTTCACTGTATATATGTTGTTTTAGTTGTATGTGTCACTGGGACCCTGCCAGCCAGGGCCCCAGTGCTCATAAGTGTGCCCTGTATGTGTTACCCGTGTTATGACTAACTGTCTCACTGAGGCTCTGCTAATCAGAACCTCAGTGGTTATGCTCTCTCATTTCTTTCAAATTGTCACTAACAGGCTAGTGACCAATGTTACCAATTCACATTGGCATACTGGAACACCCTTATAATTCCCTAGTATATGGTACTGAGGTACCCAGGGTATTGGGGTTCCAGGAGATCCCTATGGGCTGCAGCATTTCTTTTGCCACCCATAGGGAGCTCTGACAATTCTTACACAGGCCTGCCACTGCAGCCTTAGTGAAAAAACGTCCACGTTATTTCACAGCCATTTTACACTGCACTTAAGTAACTTATAAGTCACCTATATGTCTAACCTTTACCTGGTAAAGGTTGGGTGCTAAGTTACTTAGTGTGTGGGCACCCTGGCACTAGCCAAGGTGCCCCCACATTGCTCAGGGCCAATTCCCCGGACTTTGTGAGTGCGGGGACACCATTACACGCGTGCACTACATATAGGTCACTACCTATGTGTACCTTCACAATGGTAACTCCGAATATGGCCATGTAACATGTCTAAGATCATGGAATTGCCCCACCAATGCCATCCTGGTATTGGGGAGACAATCCCATGATTCCCCGGGTCTCTAGCACAGACCCAGGTACTGCCAAACTGCCTTTTCAGGGGTTTCACTGCAGCTGCTAATGCTGCCAACCCCTCAGACAGGTTTCTGCCCTCCTGGGTCCAGCCAGGCTTGGCCCAGGAAGGCAGAATAAAGGACTTCCTCAGAGAGAGGGTGTTACACCCTCTCCCTTTGGAATAAGGTGTTAAGGCAGGGGAGGAGTAGCCTCCCCCAGCCTCTGGAAATGCTTTCATGGGCACAGATGGTGCCCATTTCTGCATAAGCCAGTCTACACCGGTTCAGGGACCCCTCAGCCCTGCTCTGGCGCGAAACTGGACAAAGGAAAGGGGAGTGACCACTCCCCTGACCTGCACCTCCCCTGGGAGGTGCCCAGAGCTCCTCCAGTGTGCTCCAGACCTCTGCCATCTTGGAAACAGAGGTGCTGCTGGCACACTGGACTGCTCTGAGTGGCCAGGGCCAGCAGGTGATGTCAGAGACTCCTTCTGATAGGCTCCTTCAGGTGTTGCTAGCCTATCCTCTCTCTTAAGTAGCCAACCCTCTTTTCTGGCTATTTAGGGTCTCTGCTTTGGGGAATTCCTTAGATAACAAATGCAAGAGCTCATCAGAGTTCCTCTGCATCTCTCTCTTCACCTTCTGCCAAGGAATCGACTGCTGACCGCGCTGGAAGCCTGCAAAACTGCAACAAAGTAGCAACGACGACTACTGCGACACTGTAACGCTGATCCTGCCGCCTTCTCGACTGTTTTCCTGGTGGTGCATGCTGTGGGGGTAGTCTGCCTCCTTTCTGCACTAGAAGCTCCGAAGAAATCTCCCGTGGGTCGACGGAATCTTCCCCCTGCAACCGCAGGCACCAAAGAACTGCATCACCGGTCCTCTGGGTCTCCTCTCAGCACGACGAGCGAGGTCCCTTGAACTCAGCAACTCTGTCCAAGTGACTCCCACAGTCCAGTGACTCTTCAGTCCAAGTATGGTGGAGGTAAGTCCTTGCCTCCCCACGGCAGACTGCATTGCTGGGAACCGCGTTTTTTGCAGCTACTCCGGCTTCTGTGCACTCTACAAAGATTTCCTTTGTGCACAGCCAAGCCTGGGTCCACGGCACTCTAACCTGCATTGCACGACCTCCTGAGTTGTCCTCCGGTGGCGTGGGACTCTCTTGTGCAACTTCGGGTGAGCACCATTTCACTCCACTTTGTAGTGCCTGTTCCGGCACTTCTGCGGGAGCTGCCTGCTTCTGAGATGACTCCTTGTCTTGCTGGGCGCCCCCTCTGTCCCCTGACGCAATTTGCGACATCCTGGTCCCTCCTGGGCCCCAGCAGCATCGAAAAACCTTAACTGCAAGCTTTGCAGCTAGCAAGGCTTGTTTGCGGTCTTTCGGCGGGAAAACACTTCTGCACGACTCTTCACGATGTGGGACATCCATCCTCCAAAGGGAAAGTTTCTAGCCCTTGTCGTTCCTGCAGAATCCTCAGCTTCTACCTTCCAGTAGCAGCTTCTTTGCACCCACAGCTGGCATTTCCTGGGCATCTGCCCACTCTCGACTTGATCGTGACTTTTGGACTTGGTCCCCTTGTTCCATAGTTACCCTCGTCTGGAAATCCATCGTTGTTGCATTGCTGGTTTTGGTCCTTCCTGCAAAATTCCCCTATCACGACTTCTGTGCTCTTTGGTGAACTTTAGTGCATTTTGCACTCACTTTTCAGGGTCTTGGGGTGGGCTATTTTTCTAACCCTCACTGTTTTCTTACAGTCCCAGCGACCCTCTACAAGGTCACATAGGTTTGGGGTCCATTCGTGGTTCGCATTCCACTTTTGGAGTATATGGTTTGTGTTGCCCCTATCCCTATGTGTCCTCATTGCATCCTATTGTAACTATACATTGTTTGCACTGTTTTCTATTACTATACTGCATATTTTTGGTATTGTGTACATATATCTTGTGTATATTTGCTATCCTCATACTGAGGGTACTCACTGAGATACTTTGGCATATTGTCATAAAAATAAAGTACCTTTATTTTTAGTATATCTGTGTATTGAGTTTTCTTATGATATTGTGCATATGACACTAGTGGTACTGTAGGAGCTTCACTCGTCTCCTAGTTCAGCCTAAGCTGCTCTGCTAAGCTACCTTTTCTATCAGCCTAAGCTGCTAGACACCCCTCTACACTAATAAGGGATACCTGGGCCTGGTGCAAGGTGTAAGTACCCCTTGGTACTCACTACAAGCCAGTCCAGCCTCCTAGAGGGTGTAAGTGGTGTGTGTGTCTAGTTGTCTCTGTGCTCTTCTTCTCAGTCTTCTTCTCAGTCTCCTGGTGGCAATTGGTGTTCGTAAGGGGTTGTGGGTAATGTGGGTATGTGTTTTATAGTGGTGTGGGTGTGTGGTGTGGGTATGGGTGTCTTATGTGTGTATTAGGTATTGGCCAATGTGGTGTTGTTTTGTATGTGGGTGTACATTCTGAGCGCGGCGGTATGTACCGCCAATGGTTTTTCGCAGTTGAATGTCCGGCGTGGTGATTCGTGGGTCTTAATGTGATAGACGTTGTTTTGTTGGCGTAACAGTATGGGTTTTGGGACCGCCACTTTAGCACTGACCTTTGGGCTGGCAGATTTGTGTATGTGGCTGTATTCTGTCGGATTGGTGTGTGTGTGTCATAATATGGTGAATGGATATCCGCCACCGCTGCGGTATGTCGTGCCGGTAAGCAAGATTTAACAATGTCATAATAAGGGTCTATATTTTTTACATCATTGGATGATAATAATGGCAAGAACTTTTTTTCTGTTATATTGGTAGTTACCATCATAAGTGCAGGAGAACAATATTGTGGTAAACAATATTTTGACACAATATTTTGTCAACAATATTTTTCATCACAATGTTATGTCAGTGAGCCACTCTTGTAATATGAAATTACCACAATTATTTGTGTATGCCATTTTTTGTAATTAAGAGTCATTTGGGGCACAAATCCTACCACAGAAACATAGATCTGAAGAAGAGCAATTAGCTGGCGGCTACTGTTGTTCGTGTCCTGTAGCATTTAGCACTATTTCCTGAGCACAAAATGCTTTCTCTGGACAAATTTAGATTCAAGGATTCAGGGCCATATTTATACTTTTTTATGCAAAACTGCGCTAACGCAGTTTTGCGCCAAAAAAATTAGCGCCGGCTAATGCCATTCTGAAGCGCCATGCGGGCGCCGTATTTATTGAATGACGTTAGCCGGCGTTAGCCGCCGGCGCCGTCTGGTGTGCGTTTAAAAAAACGACGTACACCAGGAAGCGCCGGCGTAGGGGGAAAATGGCGTATGGGCGTCCACAAATGGTGCAAGTCCGGCTGAGGTAAAAAAATTGCCTCAACCCGATTTGCGCCATTTTTTTACGACGCCCAACCCCCATTGAAATGACTCCTGTCTTAGCAAAGACAGGAGTCATGCCCCCTTGCCCAATGGCCATGCCCAGTGGACTTCTGTCCCCTGGGCATGGTCATTGGGCATAGTGGCATGTAGGGGGGCACAAATCAGGCCCCCCTATGCCACAAAACAAAAAAACAAAAAAATACTTACCTGAACTTACCTTAATGTCCCTGGGGTGGGTCCCTCCATCCTTGGGGGTCCTCCTGGGGTGGGCAAGGGTGGCAGGGGGTGTCCCTGGGGGCAGGGGAGGGCACCTCTGGGCTCATTCTGAGCCCACAGGTCCCTTAACACCTGCCCTGACCCAGGCGCTAAAATCCGGCGCAAATGCAGGTTTTTTAGACCCGCCCACTCCCGGGCGTCATTTTTGCCCGGGAGTATAAATATGACGCATATGCATCTGAGTCATTTTTTAAGACGGGAACGCCTACCTTGCATATAATTAACGCAAGGAAGGTGTTCACGCAAAAAAATGACGCTAACTCCATGAACTTTGGCGCTAGACGCGTCTAACGCCAAAGTATAAATATAGAGTTAGTTTTGCGTCGAATTTGCGTCGAAAAAAACGACGCAAATTCGGCGCGAACGGAATATAAATATGCCCCTAAGCACTTACATAGCACACAATCTAATTGAAATGTTGCATACATAATAATAAAGGTGTAATACTGCCGAATGGATCCCATTTTATCAACCTTAGAGCAATGAAAGATTGATTGAAACCTGCACAGCTTCAAAAGTATGCCTTGCAGGTTGCTTAGAGCAGTTCAGAACAGGGACATTTTTCATTCAGCTGTTTTATCAGGTTTGTAACCTAGAACTTGAAGATAACAAGATGCTTTCTGCAGAAAGATCATGGAACCCACTGTCCTATCGTACTAATCTGTAAACTACATCTTACAGGCTGTCCTCTGAACCAGGCACATTAATTAACTGTACCCTGTGGCTGCAGATGGCACACACACCTCTCCAGCAAGTGCATTAGCACCAAAATAAACATACCACTATCATACCCTGACACAGAGCTCTCTCTAGCAGGTGACTTAAGCCCAATTTCAGTGAATGAGTCAGGGAGTAACAGACTTGGAGGTGATACCTGGTGCACCTAGGAAAGGTGAAGGTGAGAGAGAAGGGCCAGGATGACCAGCAGCAGGGCCATGATCGCCAGGAGGACAAAGGGGACCGGAAATAATTTGCGCATGACAAAGAAGACAAGCACGATCAAGACCAGAAAGACCAGGGTCAGGAGAATCAAGAGGATCAGGGCTAGCAAGACGGAGACAGAAATACTAGGGCTAGTAGTATGTGGACCAGGAGGATCAAAACCAGGAAGGGCAAGAAGACCACAAGGACAAGAGCCCGAAGGCCAAGGCGAGAAGGAGTAAGACCAGCAGGACCAAACCTGGGGAAAGAGGCAGGATAAGATAGACCTTGTGTAAAGGGCAAGGAGAAAAAGGACCAGAAGGACCACAACTTGAAGCACCTGGAGCACAGGGGCCAGCATCAAGAAGCCTGGCATCAGGAGGATTATGACTAAGAGGAAGAGGAGAAGCAAGAGAGGTGGCAACAAGACCAGGCCTTACAGAGCCAAGAACATGGCCAACTTCAGGAGCAGAGAGAATAAGGCCATGACTTTGACGTGAACATGACCAGAAGAACTAGTACTGAAACGACCAAGAGGCCCTGAACTCTGGATCAGGAGGACCAGAAGAATCAGGACGGTGAGTCAGGAAGACAGAAGCCAGGAGTACATGAAGGTCTGACCCTGGGATCCTAGAATTATAGAGCTAAAACAACAAAGACAGATAGTGGGATGACAGAAGGCAGGATCATGACAACCAGGAACAGGACCTGGGGAAGGACCAAGATAAGGAGGACTATCAAAAGAAATTGCAAAAGGGCCATAACCTGTAAGAACAGAATCCTTAAGCAAGGGAACCAGGAACAGGATAATCAGTTCAGGACTAGAACCCAGAGTAAGACTAGGACCAGAAGGAGAAGACTGAGGAGTAGGGCTAAGTCCCAGAGGAGGAGTACCACAAGGAAATCATGACATAAGAAGAGTGAGACCAGATGGCAGACTACATAGGTGAGGAGAAGGACCTGGTACAGCTGAAGGATCAGGATGAGGAAGATGAGGAGGATTAAAGGAAGAATTGGACCAGATCCAATAAGACCAGGATCAGATGGACCAGCAGGACCAGAAGGACTGGAAGTAGCAGGATCAGGCCCACGGCCCTGAGGAGGACCAGGAATATGAGAGGAGATAATTGGCCATGGAATGATAAGGACTCTGAAGTAGTTTCTGATTTATTCCAAGATAAAAGCTAAGAAGGGGAGGAGGTCCAGGAGGATGAGGGCCAGGCTAGAAGGAACGAGAGGAGGAGACAGGGAGGCCAGTGAAAGGATGATAAGGATGGCCTAAGGAGAAGAAAGAGGAGAACCGGGAGAAGGAGGACGATGGGGACCAGGAGGAGAAGAAGGAGGTCAACATGATTCTAGAACACATGCGTAAGGACTGTTATAAAATCCATTCTTCTAAGCATTTGTTAATTACAACTCATGGACCACAGCACCTTTAGAGGTCTCCCTCCAATTTTTTAGCTCACTGAAACCAGTGCTTAACCCCCTGAGCTATCCTAAAATGCCACTAGATTATAACTAATTCTGTGAACCAGAACTTCTTAACCATCTCATTTTTTCTTGTTCTCAAATTCTTTGGCAGGAATGTGTATCAAAATAGTGCACAGGATGACTGTCATTGGCTCTGCTCCCCCACACGCCCCCCTCATGACTACACCTTCTTTCCTGCTGTTACCAGCCTGTGGGATCCCAAATTAAACTGTTCCATCACCACCCCTGCTGCAGATGTATCTTCACAATAAAGCCTATCTTAAGTTGATCCAAACATTGATAACAAATCTAAAAATCTGAATTTTTAAGAATAATTGGCATGCTCTTATAGGGTGTCTCCCATCCGTGGTGTCAAAGCTCCTCAGCAGATTTCTGCCGATTGATGCTCATTAGGAGGTAGAAATGAGCAGATGGCAGCAATTAGTGAGAGGTGCATTTAATCAGAACCCATTTCTTCTTTATGTGCTCTCCGAAGTATCAAGAAATAGTTGAAACAAAGACCTAGAATACAAACAATCCTATTAGGAGATTGGAGGCAACAGTCTAAGTAAATGAGGCGTGAGCACTGATTATTTCTCTTGAAGAAACACAAATAGCTTTATTTTTGGAAGAAGAAAAGGAAAGGGAAGCTCGTTGTTGTTTCCACCCCCTCCTTCAGAGTCAAACTCTCCTGTAGAATAGTGTAGAATAGTGTTGATGTCAGCAACATTTTGTTAACAGAGGATTTTGTGGCAAAGCTTGTCACAAGCAACACGGAAAGTGGCAGATTGTGCCTGGGCTTTTGTCAGCAGATTTCCCCCGTGGGCAGATTCATTATTGGGTGCAGCCATGGTTTTTTGGTGTGTAGTTTTGTAGAGTGCACTATCACCCGGGAGGTATGAGTCTAGCCACACACAGGGCCAAGTAGAAGTACACAAGCCAGCTTCAGCTTCTTGCTGACTTGAAGAAGTGAGGAGGAGGTTCTTATGTGTGGCACAGGCTGATCTAAGCTTTAGGTTCGATGTAGAAGACTGCTCGACTGTCAGATGTGGTTTTCCGTATGCAGAGGATGTGTGCAAATAAATGTCCGGGTGAGCATAGGTGTTTGAAAGGTTTGTGGTAGCAGGTGAGATTGTTGAGGTATCCTGGGCCAGTGTAATGCCTTGAAAGTGTGGGTGAGGAGTTTGAATTGTGCTCATTTGCATATGGAGAGCCAGTAGCGCTTCTTCAGGTGTGGCCTCATGTCAGTGCAGCGTGTGAAGTTGAGACTGCTTCTGGTAGCCAGGTTCTTAATGGGCGGCAGCCCTTGGGTGAGTTTGTTTTACAATTAATTCAGTTTGCTTGTGACAAGGGAATGCATGATGGTGTTCCCGGTGCTGATTGGAAGTCAGTTGAAATGCTTTCTCTGCATCTTAAAGGTATGGAAGCATGGGGCAGTGACAGTCTTGACTTTGGAGGTCCTATCTAGGTTGCTGTTGATGCAGCACACATGGAAAGAGGACACAACAAGGAGAAATAAAGATATTACTCCTTGCTGTGCCTCCCCTGGGGAGGTGTACAGTTTTGATGCATTTCCAGGTTTAGAGATCTTTGTAAATCTGGGAATTTGTCAAAACCTATGGGTTTGAGTGAGAAAACCACGCAATGCCAGTGGAATGCACCCATGAGGCAGTGTAAGGCAGTGCAGCGAATTGCGCTGCCTTCCGCCATATACACAAGACCATGAAAAGCCACACAAAGCGGCTTTGTATGGCCCTGAAAGTATAGCCCTGCACTCTGTACCACCAGAACCTCATTTAAAGTGACGCACCAGCGGTTCAAGAGGCTTGAAAATATGCCCCTCAGTTTGTAAAAGAACCAAGACAAGGAACAGGATGACAGGGGTGAGGACCAGGACAAGCAGCAAAAGGACCTGGGGGAGGAAGAAGACCAGAAGGGACAGGACCAAGATCAGGAGGCCTATGACCAGAAAAACCAGGAGGACCTTGACCTGTAAGAGTAGAATCTATTATAAGCAAGGGAGCTGGGAACAGAATAATCAGCTCAGAACCAAAACTCAGAGGAAGACTGGGACCAGAAGGACCAGATGGTGGAGGAGTAGGGCCAGATCCAAGAGGAGGAGGAAGACCAGAAGGAGGTCCTGAAGTAGGAAGAAGGGGATCAGATGGCAGACTAAATAGGTAAGCAGAAGGACCTGGTACAGCGGAAGGATCAGGATGAAGAGGATGGTTCGAGGAAGAGCTGGACCAGATTCATCATGACCAGGATGAGATGGTCTAGGAGGACCAGAAGGACTAGGAGGACTGGAAGGATCTGGATCAGGCCCAGAGGTGGAGCAGGAATATGAGAGGAGATAATTGGCCACGGAATGGATAAGCACTCTGAAGGAGATCCTGGTTTATTCCAAGAAAAAATATAAGAAGGGTAGGAAGCCCAGGAGGATGAGGACCAGTCTGAGAGGAGCAGAAGGAGGACCAATGGAAAGCGGGCCAGGAGAAGGATGTATAGGATGGGCTAAAGATGAGGAGGAGAACCAGGAGGTAAAGGAAGATTAAAACTAGGAGGAGAAGGAGTCAGTATGATTCTATAACCAAAGTGGAAGGACAATTATAGAGTCCACACTTTTTCTACACAATTCTTAATTACATTTGATGGGCAACAGTGTGTTTAGAGCACGGCCCCCATTTCCTCAGCTCACTAAAAGCAGTGTTCACCCCCTCAGCTCTCTTAATATGCAGCCTGATTTTGGCTAATTATGTAAACCAGGTAAACTTAACCATCTCATTTTTTCTTGTTGCTAAATTATTTGCGAGCAAAGTGTGTTAAAATAATTCAGAGGATGACTGTCATTGGCTCTGCTCCTCTATACATCATCCCACATGACTACACATCCTTCCTGCTGTCCCCAGACTATTGGACCCAAACTTAAACTGTTCCATTTCCACCACGACCTCAGATTTATCTTCACATTCAAAGCCATCTTGAATTTAATGCAGTTGCTAATATCACCTGAAAATCTGGTTTGTCCTATGAACTTATAGGAATTTTCAACATATCCTTATAGCGTGGCTCCGACCTGTGGTGTCACAGCTCCTCAGGGCTGGCTTTAGAGCGCTGCAACCAGTGCAGCTGCACCTGGCACTGACATGGGGGTTTGGGGTGCTGTTTAAAAATAACTTCTAGCCTAAAGGCACATCCTGCAGAGATCCCTGTGTGCCCAGCAGTTTCCAGGAAACAATGAAAATGTCAAGATACAGCTGACGATTAATGGTCCTGCTGGAGAGAGAGTGGAGTTTTGTCTAGTGGAAGAGGGTAAGTGTGCCTTCTGCAATCAACAGTGTGAGAAAGGGCTTCTTTTGACATGGTAGCCCCCCTTGTTTTGCCTGGAAAATGATGTGATTTCGAACTGTAAGTGCCCTGGGCCCCTGTTAAACAGGTTACCAGGGCCATATCTCTTTCCCCAAAACTGTACTATGTTTGACACCTTTGTAAGTCCCTAGTAAATGGAACCCCTGGTAGTTTGGGCATAGGTAGTAAAGAGGGCCCCCCAAAGGTGAGGCACCAATTGTGCCACTCTGAGAGGCCCCACACCAGCCTCACCCAGACTGACATTGCAAGTGCATGATAAAGTGAACCTAAAAGTTGCAAAGTAAACATGGCACCCACCCAGAGTGCCATGCCCACTAACACTGCATACAATGTAGGTAAGTCACCCCTCTGGCAGGCCTTGCAGTCCCAAGGCAGGGTGCACTATAGTGCATGAGAGGGCACATGTGTGCATGAGAAAATATGCCCCCTACTGTGTCTTTGCAAAACCCTTAAGACACAATCAGATGCATGTGCTGGGCCGTGGTGACTATGAGTTCCCCATCTACATGGTGGCCTCTCTGAACCCTGGGTTTTTTGGTATCAAACAACTCAGAATGATAAACCCACACTGGAGCCACTGTGGGATTTATCCCAAAATGTAAACAGAGGGAACCTTAGAGGTACTTCCTCAAAAGCCTAGCAGTCTCGGCATGGTTGATGACTGGTCCTACACAGCCTGCCACTGAGAGACACAATTCTGGACGCCTGGGGTGAGAGCCCTTAGCTCTCAGGAGCAAGAACACAAAACCCTTCTTCGGTGGAGGTGTGTCACCTATTCTCCCAGGCAGGCACCCAGGCTCAACGGTCAGCTTCAAAGACTTTACCGACTTTGAAACCTGCCCTTCGCCCCTGCTGCTAGTAGCAGATTGCTGCCCAATGCTTTCCCCCACTTTGGGAGGGAAAATTGTCAGAAAAACTAGCAAGACTAGGAGGAGTGACCATTCCCAGCCTGCACCACCCCTCAGGTGTGGCAGGCGAAGTAACCTCTCATATCATTTTTCTCCTTCTTTGATGGCAGGAAAATAGCCTATCAGAGTTAAGGATGTGACCACTTGTCACAAGAAATGGTCACATAGTGGGTGTAGCCACCCTAATGTTGGTGGCCCATTGGTCACTACCAGGTACTCCTTCCACCCCCTAAAAACAGTATCTATTGAGCATTCCTGGACCTACATATTCAGAGTCAATGGACACAAGAAGACCAGTGACAGAAAAGTCCCAATGCAGGAGAACAGATGTCCTGCTGCAAGAAGAAAAAGCTGCCAAACTCTGCCTTCTGAACCCAGGACTCACCAATTGCCACTACGGGGTTGCCTGGACACTGAAGGACTCTAAGAAACCCCGGAGACCTCCAGCCTTCTGAAAATCACCAATATCCTCCCTCTGAATTAAGGTATCACCGCTGAACCGAGCAGTCAAGAAACCAGTGAAGTCCATTTCACTGACTGACCAATAAACTGGAGATCTTGTTGACCTCGACCTAAAAACAAAAGGTGATACTTGTGGAAACACTGCCTGATTTTTTATGCAATTTTTATTTTTTCCCTATCATTCCTATGGTGCTTAATTATGCACAAAACAGAACATCTTCTAAACTTAGAAAAATCATAACTAAAAAAGTATTGACCCGCTTTTGATCATCTTGCCCTTAAAATCTTTAAACGGAAGTAGTTTTCTAAATTGGTCTTGAGTTATTCCTCCGAGTGTGTGTCCACATTTATAGATACTTGGAGTACAAAAAATGCTTAGCACATCTCCAAGATAAGCCTAACTGCTCAGCCACACTACTACAAAAATAGAGCATTGGGGGTCTATTTTCTTACCTCTGCATACCAAGGTGGGGTTGCTCGGAATCTCTGCATAGTTTACATCATTTTTGTACACCTTATTGAGAGCCAGCCTCCTACAAACCTGTGCCATGCAGATCAGAGAACTGAATGTGAGCTAACTATATAGCACTATAAAAAAACAAAATGCATGTCAGAGAGGAGGCTATGGAGAGCGGAGGGGCACTGCCGGAGGGTGGTAGTGAGGGAATTCGTGGAGAAGGTGGTTATTGGATTGGGGCGCCTAGAAAGACTGTTGCACAGGGAGCCACCAGTGCTAAAGCTCCTCTGCAGATTTCTGCCAATTGATGCTAATTAGAAGGAATAAATGAGCAGATGGCAGCAATTAGTGAGAGGTGCATTTAATCGGAACCCTCTTCTACTTTATGTGCTCTCAGAGGTATCAAGAAATAGTTGGAACAAAAACCTAGACTACAAACAATCCTATTAGGAGATTGGAGGCAACAGACTAAGTAAATGAGGCATGAGCACTGATTATTTCTCCTGAAGAAACACAAATAGCTTATTTTTGGAAGAAGAAAAGGAAAGGGAAGCTTGTTGGTGTTTCCACCCCCTCCTTGAGAGTCAAACTCTCCTGTAGAACAGTGTTGATGTCAGCAACATTCTTTCCAAAGAGGATTCTGCGGCAGAGTTTGTCACAAGCAACAAGGAAAATGGGTGGTTGTACATGGGCTGTTCACCTAGGGCCAGATTCATTATTGGGTGCAGCCATGTTGTTTTGTGATGTAGGTTTGTAGAGTGCATGATCACCCGAGAGGTATGAGTCTAGCCACACCTACGGCCAAGTAGAACTACGCAAAAAGCCAGGTTCAGTTTCTTGTGGAATTGAAGACGTGAGGAGGAGGCTCTTATGTGAAGGGCAGGCCGATCCAAGTTTTGTGTTCAATTTAGAAGGCAGCTTGACTGTCAGATGTGTTTTTCTGTATGCATGGGATGTGTGCAGATAAGAATCAGAATGAGCAGAAAGTGTTTGAAAGCTTTATGGAAGCAGGTGAGATTGTTAAGGTATCCTGGGCCAGTGTACTACCACCACATTAAGATCCTGGCCGTCAGACCGCCAAGGTACCGCCGTCTCTGCCGGGATCGGTGATCCCGATGGATTGACTGTGGTGGAGCTCGCAATCAGCCAGGGCGGTGCTGCATGCAGCACCGTCCTGCTGATTACTTCCTTTGTTCTCCGCCAGCCTTTCATGGCAGTTTTACAACCATGAAAAGGCTGGCAGAGAACAGGTGCAGGGGGCCACAGGGGGGGCCCTGCACTGCTGATGCAATTGGCATGGACAGTGCAGGGGTCACCCTGCCTAGCACACTCGCAATGTTCACTGTCTGCTGTGTAGACAGTGAACATTGTGAGGGTGCTGATGCCCCCTGCGGCAACAGCATCGCTGCCAGCTGGATTTCGAACCACAGACAATGCTGCCACCAGTTTCCCGCTAGGCTCACCGTCAGCCTGGCAGGGTACGGGTAATTCGCCCGGCAGGGTGGTCGCCATTACGGCGGCAGCCACCCTGTCGGGAGTTTGGCAGATGGGTGTTCCCGTATGCCAAACACATAATTAGGCCCAAAGTGACTTGTGTTTAAAGCACACAACATGGTGCTTGTCCTTTAGTACATCAAGGAGATACAGCAGTGTAGACAATAACACACATATGCTTGTTCATTATTTATTTATATATGTATTGAAAGTTTTCTTTAGCCTCAACATGGCCTGGGTGTCAGAGAACTGTATAGCATAAACAAGTAAACAAAACAGGATACATAAAGCATGGTACAACAGTTAGTAGGGTATGGCCGATCCAATATTCCAAATTGTGTAGGTGTAGGAGGAAGGAAAAGGGACACAGAAGAGTCATTGCTTTGGCAGAAAACTTTATAGTTATTCTCATCCCATAATCAGGTCAAGTCAATGCATCAAGGCCCTCATTACAACCCTGGCGGACGATGTTAAAGTGGCGGTAAAACCGCCAACAGGCCGATGGGAAAAAATGTGCAATTACGACTGTGGCGGAAACCGCCAACAAAGACAGCCACTTTAACACTCCGACCGCCATGGCGGTACAAACAAACAGCGCAGCGGTCACCGCCAACAGACAGGCGGAAGACAATGTACCGCCCACAGTATCACAACCTACCAATCCGCCACCTTCCGGGGCAGATTCACTGCGGATAAAAGCACGGCGGAAACAGGAATTTCAAAGGGAAAACGCTCACCTCTACACACTCCACGAGGAACAAGGACACCATGGACCCGGAACTCCAAATTCTACCTGCGATAGACCACGGTGAGTACTGCACCTACGACACAGGGGAGGGGGGAAGGAAAAAACAGGGACACACACACGCAACACCCCCACCCTCACCCACTACAACACACACACTGATACATATCTATACATCAAAGTTACACCCCCCAAACCCCCAGGAAGAATGCAAAGACCAATGGAAATTATTGTAACCATTGTAATCTATTAAAATACAGTACTATAAAATATATATACACTATAAACAAATATATACACCAATAATACAAGTCGAGGTATTGCACCATTTATAGTCAGTGGACCACTGGGCCCAAAATGCATGGGCGAGGCCCCCACTCGATACCACTCGATACCAGATCAAAACAGAGAGAACACTGCAGGGGCATCAGATAGAAATACAACAGGCACCTCAGGGGGAAGGGAAGGGGGGGCACCTCAGCCAGATGAGTGCACAACGCCAGATCCACGAGGGGGCTCCATGCCCACTGTTCAATCCTGGGGAGTGGAAAGCCACAGTCTCTCAAGTCTCTGCAGTGGGTGGTTTGCCCACTGTTCCATCCTGGGGAGTGCAAAGTCACAGTCTCTCAAGTCTCTACAGTGGGTGGTTTGCCCACTATTCCATCCTGGGGAGTGCAAAGCCACAGTCTCTCAAGTCTCTACAGTGGGTGGTTTGCCCACTGTTCAATCCTGGGGAGTGCAAAGCCACAGTCTCTCAAGTCTCTACAGTGGGTGGTTTGCCCACTGTTCAATCCTGGGAAGTACAAAGCCACAGTCTCTCAAGTCTCTACAGTGGGTGGTTTGCCCACTGTTCCATCCTGGGGAGTGCAAAGCCACAGTCTCTCAAGTTGATAACAGTCTCCACTGGTTCTGGAGGGGGACTGGTGCCGAGTGCTTCATCCTGTTAAGGACAGAGGTAGTGGATGGATGTCTCCACTGGTTCTGGAGCGGGCTGGTGCCCAGAGTGCTTCATCCAGTGAAGGACAGAGGTAGTGGATGGATGTCTCCACTGGTTCTGGAGGGAGACTGGTGCCCAGAGTGCTTCATCCTGTCAAGGACAGAGGTAGAGGATGGATGTCTCCACTGGTTCTGGAGGGGGACTGGTGCCCAGAGTGCATCACTCACCCCGTGACGGTCCCAGTTGCGTCAGTGCCCTGCCGCTCATGGGCTAGCGGTGTTTGAGTTGGCGGTGCCCTGTTCAGCGGTGCTTGCTCTGTTCAGCGGTGCTTGATTTGGCGGTGCTCTGTTCCGCGGTGCTTGAGTTGGCGGTGCCCTGTTCAGCGGTGCTTGAGTTGGCGGTGCCCTGTTCAGCGGGGCTTGTGCTGGCGGTCCTTCTTGGCCCAGCGGGGCTTGTGCTGGCTGTCCTTCATGGCCCAGCGGAACTTGTGCTGGTGGTCCTTCATGGCCCAACTGGGCTGGGGCTGGCGGGGCCCTCCTGGGCGGCTGGGCTGGGGCTGGTGGGGCCCTCCTGGGCAGCTGGGATGGGGCTGGTGGTGGCCTCCTGGGCAGCTGGGATGGGGCTGGCGGTGGCCTCCTGGGAAGCTGGGCTGGGGCTGGCGGTGGCCTCCTGGGAATCTGGGATGGGGCTGGTGGGGCCCTCCTGGGCAGCTGGGCTGGGGATGTCGGTGGCCTGCTAGGCAGCTGGGATAGGGCTGGCGGTGGCCTCCTGGGCAGCTGGGATGGGGCTGGCGGGGCCCTCCTGGGCATCTGGGATGGGGCTGGCGGTGGCCTCCTGGGCAGCTGGGATGGGGCTGGCGGTGGACTCCTGGGCAGGTGGGATGGGTCTGGCGGGGCCCTCCTGGGCATCTGGGATGGGGCTGGCGGTGGCCTCCTGGGCAGCTGGGATGGGGCTGGCGGTGCCCTCCTGGGCAGTGGGGATGATGGCTGTCTTCTCCGCCGTGCTGCTCTTCCCAGACTTGCCGGGTTTCTTGTGGCCCTTCCCCAACTTGGGAGGTGTCACAGCTGAGTCCACACTCCCACCGGGACCCCTGGGAGCGGCTTTGGTGGCTGGAGTCTTCCCCCTCTCCCGCCGGGCACTGGGCAACTTCTGGTGCTTCACAGTGGGGGGACTGGCTGTGCTGTGGCTCCGTGCCACACTGGCTGTCCTGGTGGCCGGTGCACTCCACATACCTGTGACTACAGGCACCACTGGTGCCGGAGATGTTGTGGCTGAGGTGCTAGTTCGGGACCTATGAGATGGACGGGGTGGGGGAGGTGTGGGAAAAAGGTCAAGGCTGGACATGAAAAGTTTTTTGGACACACTGGGACGGGTAGTTGAAGGGGGTTTGGGAGTGGGGGAAGAGGTGGTGGTAGTAGGAGGTGTACGTTTGGTGACTTTGGGTGCAGGTGCATGCGCTGGAGGCTGTCGTGAGGTGGATGGCTGTTGGGTGGGTGTGTGGCTGCGATTGTGTATCTTGGGAGTGGGCGTCACAGACACACTTGGAGAGGACACAGGGGACGTGTGAATGGTAGTGGGGTGGTGACTGCACATGAGCGGGGTGTGCTGGTGGGTGTGCTGGTGAGGGACGAAGTTGCTGAAGAGGTAGTGCATGCAGGTGTGTGTTTAGACGAGACTGGGAGGGAGGAGGGAGACGGGGAGGAGGGAGACGACGAGGAGGGACACACAGTGGAGGCAGTGGATGTTGGTGTGTCTGCATGTGTGTGATGCTTGCATGAGTGCCTGTGGGATGTGTGGTGCTTATTTTTGCCTGAGCTTCCCTTGTATGTTGAGGTGTGTGCAGGCTGGTCTGATGGTGTGCTTGGGATAGGCAGAGGTACAGGGGATTGGGTCTGGGTGGAGGAAGTTGGAGGGGGGAGGCTAGACACAGGGACAATGGCTGCCATCAGTGCTGAGGCCAGAGTTTGAAAGGCTCGGTGAAGGGCCGCCTGACCAGAATGAATGCCCTCCAGGAATGCATTAGTTTGTTGCAACTGCCTTTCTACACACTGGAATGCATTCAAAATGGTAGACTGCCCAACAGTGAGTGACCTGAGGAGGTCAATGTCCTCCTCACTGAGGGCAGCAGGGGTGACTGTGGCAGGGCCTGAGGTGCCTGGGGCGAAGGTGATGCCCACCCTCCTGGGTGAGCGGGCATGGGGCGAAGGCTGAGGGGCTGCTGGGAGGGCGGTGCTGGTAGGGGGGTGGCGGCTGTACCTGTAGATGCAGGGGGTACAGATGTTGTCGCCACCACAAGGGAACTCCCATCAGAGGACGAGTCTGTGTTGCTGGTGTCAGCTCCTGTCCCCGCTGTGGAGCTCCCCTCACCCTCTGTCCCACTGGTGAATTCAGAGTCCGTAGTGTGGCCCTCCATGGCCATGTGGGATGCAGCTCCCTCATGCTTCGGTGCCACTGCTCCTCCGCCTGATGATGCTAATGCACACAAGAACAGGGAAACCACAAAAAGGTGGGGGGAAACAGAATAAAGAAATGTTGAGTGCATGGATTACCGCTACCATTGACGGACAAGACAGACACAGAAGCCCTCTGCACTACGCAACGCACTTGGGCTCTACAGTGCAATTCCTGGGAAATGGCCTACAAGGCTATGGACGCCATCTGCACACATAGATGATACATGGGCATGAATAGCTGTACTTGGCACTCTACAGAGGTGGGGTGGGGGGCCACAGGGCCATGCCTTACGGAGGGGCCTAGCCTACGGAACTCGCCCTGGCCTAGGGAAACCCACAGCCCTCCTCCCCCACCCAGACAACTCCACTGCGCGCAAAGTCAGCTGAATGAGAGTGTACTCACCCCCTTGTGTCTGCTGTGATGCCCTCAAGCGCCCATCCAACTCCGGGTAGGCCACCGCCAGGATCCTGAACATCAGGGGGGTCATGGTTCGACGGGCACCCCTCCCACGTTGGGAGGCCATCCCCAGCTGAGCCTCCGCCGTCTTCTTGCTCCAGCGGTGAATGTCCTCCCATCTTTTCCGGCAGTGGGTGCTCCGTCTGTGGTAGACCATCAGGGTCCGGACGTCCTTGGCGATGGCACACCAAATATCTTTCTTCTGGTGGGCGCTGACCTACATGAAATGTACAGGGGAAGAAGAGAAGTCATTATCAACTGCACCGTCAAAGTGAGTGGCCCCCATCCCTACCCTTGCCATGTGGCACATTCACCCACCGTCTTTCATGCATGCAGAACTCTGCCCCCTTCCTTCTTACATCCAGCCCTCTCCACACAGGCATAGCCCATACAACATGCTCCCTGTGTACCTACCTGTTGTCTGGAGGACCGTAGAGTAGCGTGTACTGGGGAGGACCCCATCAACGAGTTTCTCCAACTCCTCTGATGTGAAGGCAGGGGCCCTTTCCCCAGACGCACGAGCCATTGTCTCTTCCAGACTGAGGTCACAGCAGCACTTGCAGTGTAGGTCCTCTCCTTTCGAAGATCAGGTATTGAGTGATTCAACAGATAGAAAATGGCGGTCACGTCCGCGGCGGTCACATCCGCGGCGGTGCGTACCATCACCGCTGGCGTACATCGTCATTGGCTCCTGGGACCCATAGGGTCCAATGTTAACCAATGCAGCGTTGCGCCGTGGTCTCCGACCGCCTACCGCGATGGTGTACAACGCCAGCGCAGTTACCTCACATCCCATTGTCCCACTTTAGATGTCAGGCAGCCGCCATTTCAGGGGCCCACATGGCCTAATTTCCAACTGTGTCACACATACCTAGGCCTAGTCTCAACACACAGGCCCTCATTCCAACCCTGGCGGTCTCTGACCGCCAGGGCGGAGGGCAGCGGAAGCACCGCCAGCCTGGCGGTGCTTCCAGGGCTATTCTGACCGCAGCGGTAAAGCCGCGGTCAGAAAAGGGGAACCGGCGGTTTCCTGCCGGTTTTCCCCTGGCTCAGGGAATCCAGCAGCGCCGCCATCCAACCCCCTTCCCGCCGCCAGAACCAGGATGGCGGGAACGGGTGTTGTGGGGCCCCTGGGGGCCCCTGCACTGCCCATGCCACTGGCATGGGCAGTGCAGGGGCCCCCTAACAGGGCCCCATACAGATTTTCACTGGCTGCTTTGCAGACAGTGAAAATCGCGACGGGTGCCACTGCACCCGTCGCACCCCTGCAACTCCGCCGGCTCCATTCGGAGCCGGCTTCCTCGTTGCAGGGGCTTTCCAGCTGGGCCGGCGGGCGGCCTTTTGGCAGTCGCCCGCCGGCCCAGCGGGAAAGCCAGAATGGCATCCGCGGTCTCCTGACCGCGGAGCGGCCATTCGGCGGTAACCGCATGGCGGGCGGCGACCGCCGCCCGCCGCGGTCAGAATGACCGCCACAGCCTTTTGTGTATGATTGGTGTTCTAGGTAAACTGTGGGTACGTACCTCTGAGTTCTTTGACTCTGTGGTCGCTGTTGTCCTTCATAGGCACCGTCCGCTGGGACAGGTGAGGAGATGGCAGCATCCTCCGGTGTACCGACCGCTGGTGGACCTGTCGACAATGGAGGAGCGACATTTGATAATCACCTACAGGTTTGACCGTGCCACAATCCAGGAACTGTGTACCCAGTTGGAGCCAGACCTGATGTCAGCAATCTGCCATCCCACAGGAATCCCCCCTCAAGTGCAAGTGCTATCAGTGCTCCATTTCCTTGCAAGTGGGTCTTTTCAAACAACTGTGGCCATGGCATCAGGGATGTCCCAGCCTATGTTTTCCAACGTATTGTCCAGAGTGTTGTCTGCCCTGCTGAAACACATGCGGAGCTACATCGTTTTCCCTCAGGAAAGGTGCCATTGATGGGACCCATGTGGCTTTGGTCCCCCCCCCCACAGGAGTGAACAGGTGTACAGAAACCGGAAGAGTTATCATTCTATGAATGTACAGATGGTATGTTTGGCAGACCAGTACGTCTCCCATGTGAATGCCATGTTCCCTGGCTCAGTGCATGACGCCTACATCCTGCGGAATAGTAGCATCCCTTATGTGATGGGTCAACTCCAGAGGCACTGTGTGTGGCTATTAGGTGAGCCCCTGGTAGCAAGACAGTGGGAATGGTTGTCTGGGGTTATCCCTACAGGTTAGTGTGTGTCCCTCGCCATTTGCAGGTGACTCTGGTTACCCCAACCTGTCATTGCTACTGACCCCAGTGAGGAATCCCAGGACCAGGGCAGAGGAACGCTACAATGAGGCCCATGGGCGAACTAGGAGGGTGATCGAGCGGACCTTCGGCCTCCTGAAGGCCAGATTCAGGTGCCTCCACATGACAGGTGGATCCCTATTCTACTCACCTAAGAAGGTGTGCCAGATCATCGTGGCCTGCTGTATGCTTCACAACTTGGCTTTGCGTCGACAGGTGCCTTTTCTGCAGGAGGATGGTCCAGATGACGGTGTTGTGGCAGCTGTGGAGCCTGTGGACATTGATGAGGATGAAGCAGAGGAAGAAGACATGCAGAATAGGGACTCAGTGATCCAGCAATATTTCCAGTGAAACACAGGTGAGAATACATTCCTGCCTACTACATGTACTTTTACACTACTGCCTCTCTACTGTCTGTCGTTTTCACCCAGTGTATGGTCACTGAGTTGTCACTTTCCCTTACGGTTTCACAGATGTGGGTCCCAACGTGTGTCATCTGCTTAGATTCCTCATTGACTAGAGCTGTGTGACATAGGTATGTTGAAATTACTATTTCAAGAACATTTTGTCACTGTAATTGCAAATACACTATTTCGAAATCACAGACAGACTCCAGATTGTTTTGTGCTTTAGGTGTGTTTATTTAAATGCAAAATATAGGAGGGGGAAGTTAAATTGTGAGGGGTGATGGCGGCAGAGTGTCCATGGCAGAGTCCAGTCTATTAGTCTCACAGGTGCATTGCCCATATGGGCATAGGAAGTGGAGCTGGGGCAGTTTAATTATGGACAGGGTGACAAAGTGGGACAGTGGGATGACAATCAGGGTGGTCTCATTTCTTGGCGGGGGTCTTGGCATCGTGCTCTGTCTTGTTCCTGGATCTCAGGGACCGTTTGGGGGGTGGTTCTCCGTCTGCAGGGGGTGGGGTGCTGGTGTGGTGGTCCTGTGGCGGGGCATCCTGTCCACTTGCGCCGGCGGAGGTGGTAGGCAGTTCATCGTCCATGCTAGTGTCAGGGGCCCCTTGGAGTGCCACAGTGTCCCTCCTGGTGTTAAGTAGTTCCTTCAGCATCCCTACGATGGTGCCCAGGGTGGAGCTGATGGTTCTGAGTTCCTCTCTGAAGCCCATATACTGTTCTTCCTGCATGCGCTGGGTCTCCTGAAACTTGGCCAGTACCGTTGCCATCGTCTCCTAGGAATGGTGGTATGCTCCCATGATGGAGTAGAGGGGCCTCGTGGAGAGTGGGTTCCCTTGGCCTCTCCGCCCCCTGTCGCATAGCAGCCCTCCCAGTTCCCCTGTGTTCCTGTGCCTCCATCCCCTGGACCGTGTGCCCACGGCCCCCGGTCCCTGTTGTTGTTGGGGTGGTGGGTTATCCTGGGTTCCCTGTAGTGGTTGACACACAGCTGATTGACGTGTCCGGGGGACGGAGGTATGGGCCCGCTGGCTGGGTGCTGTGCTGGTGTTTCCAGAGGGGGGAAGGTCTGTGGTGGCCTGTGACTGGGTGAGGGGAACCGACTGTCCTGAGGTCCCCGATGGTCCGGGCTGGTCATCTAGATGCAGTTGGACAGAGGTGCTGTCATCACTGTGGGCCTCTTCTGTGGGTGGAGTGGACATGTCTGGACCCTCCTGTCGGGTGACGTTGGGTAGGGGTCCTGCAGGGGTGGAAAGGCATGATTATTGCATCTGTGTTTGGCATGGTGTGCAATGGGTGGGTGACCGTGTACCCCAGTGCTGGCATTCCTGTGTGGGAGCTTGTGTGATGATGGTTTAGGGGGGTGTATGGGTATGTGCAGTGGGCATGTTTTAGTGATGGGTGTCCATGCTTTGTTGTTGCATGCAGGGCTTGGTGTTGGGATGTGTGGTTTGTGATATTGGTACATTTGTGAGGAGTTGGAGTGATAGGGGTGAGGGTGAGGGTGGGGGGGTCTGTGATAGCATGCAGGTAGGGTGGGGGATGTAATAGTTAAGATTTGACTTACCAGAGTCCATTCCTCCCCCAACTCCTGCGAGGCCCTCAGGAGGCAGAATCGCCAAGACCTGCTCCTCCCATGTTGTTAGTTGTGGGGGAGGAGGTGGGGGTCCGCCGCCAGTCTGCTGAACCGCCAGGTGGTGTCTTGAGACCACGGAACGCACCTTCCCCCGTAGGTCATTCCACCTTTTCCTGATGTCCTCCCGATTTCTTGGGTGCTGTCCCACTGCGTTGACCCTGTCGACTATTCTTCGCAATAGCTCCATCTTTCTTGCAATTGAGGTGTGCTGCACCTGTGATCCAAATAGCTGTGGCTCTACCCGGACAATTTCCTCCACCATGACCCTGAGCTCCTCCTCCGAGAACCTGGGCTGTCTTTGCAGTGCCATGGGGTGGTGTAGGTGATGTGTGGGGTGGTGTGTGTGGTGATAAGTGTGGTGATATGTAGTGGTGTGTTGTGTGGGTGATGGTGTTATGTGCCTGTGGATGCTGTTGTACTTGCTGGTGGTGTCTCTCTCTGTGCTTCGTTCTCAATTTTTGTCACAGGGGTTTGTGGGTGATGTGGGTGTGTGTTTTATATTGTATTGGGTGTGTGAGAGTGGTGTGTGTATGTGTATCAGGTCTGTGTATTTCGAATTGTCCAATGTGGCTGTGTTTTGTAAGAGTGTGTGTATTTTGAGCGCCTCGGTGTGTACCGCCAATGGAATATCGCGGTTGAAAGACGCGTGGATTCGTGTGTCGTGATAGTGTGGGCGTATTTCTGTTGGCGTGATGGTGGAGGTTTTGTTATCGCCAGTTTATCACTGACCTTTGGTGTGGTGGACTTGTGTGGGTGTCTGAATTTTGGCGGGTTCTGAGATGTGGGTCATAATAGCTGTGGCGGAATTCCGCAGCCGCGGCGGTGTATTGGCGGTCTTCTGCACTGCGGTAAGCGCCTTTTACCGCCAATGTTGTAATGACCGCCCAAGTGTCTTTCAAGTAAAAGAGATTTCCCTCTCTTCTTGAAAGCCACAGAGGAGGAGTTTGAGTGCATCTCAGGTGGTAGAGGGTTCCATATCCTGGAAGCACTTCCAGTGATGGACCAAGAGTAGGGTTTATTTTTCTTGAATTTAGGAGGCTCTAATAGTAATGAGTTCGAGTTTCTTTTGGAGTGTGAACCTCTGGAAAAGGCGGGTTTCTGTGCAAGGTATTTAGAGGTCTCATGGTGAAGTGCTTTGTAGTGGATACAGCATACTATTGAGATGCAGCATGCTTTAATAGGGAGCCAATAGAATGTGATCAGTGAGAAAGTGGTAGGTTCAAATCAACTCGCTCTCCAGACGAGCCTGGCAGTCGCATTGAGTGTGGTCCTTAGTGTTGTAAGGTAAGGTGTAAGGTGAGGGTTCTGTATGGCGATTAGAACTACATTTCCGTAGCTGAGTCCAGACATTACACTAAATTTTGACGGACCTATAGGAAGATGAAAGGCTTAATTTTTTGAGTAGGCTGAGTTGGCATAATGCGTGCTTGGTCATGGAATTAATGAGTAGTCATGCTCATGTCTTTATCTAGAGTGGTTCCAACAGATTTGGTGCAGTCAGGGATTTTGGGGGTGCAAGAAGAGTAATTCTGCAATTAGCACTTTTTTCTTGGCACAAATGTGTTCCTTTCCATCCAAAATAGACATAAGGATGCATTTTGAGCTAAGAAATAGTGCCAAATACAACAGAACATGAATAGTGGGGACAAGTCCAAGGACCTGATTATGAGTTTGGCATTCGGCTTTGATGACCACCTGATCTGTGGTGAGGAGTCCGCCGTCGATGTGGCAGTCTCCCCACTGGCCCTATTACGACTTTCCCACTGGATTGACGGCATGCAGGGGGCACCAGCACAGCAGACAGTGCACATTTATATGGTGCTGGGCAGGGGAGGCCCTGGACACTGCCCATGCAATGGGCATCGACAGTGCAGGCCCCCCCTGTTGCCCCCTGCACTTGTTCTCCGCCAGCCTTTCCATGGCGGCTGGCAGAGAACATGGTTATAATCAGCAGAGCAGCGCTGACTTCAGCACCACCGTGGCTGATTACAACCTGCACTAATGTCAACCCATCACGATCGGAGATCCCTCCAACCTCGTAATGTGGCAGCTTGACCACCATCACAACTGCATCGGTCTGACCGCCACCACGATTCTGGCGTTCTGTTGACTGCCAGACTTGTAATAAGGCCCTAAATGTGCGCTTGGGGTAGGATTTTCTCCCAACTTACTCTCTGCATTTAACACTAGTTTCTTGGTGCAACATGCATCCTCACATCCAAAATGGACGCAAGGTTGGATTTTGCTCTAAGAAAAAAGTGCTAAATTCAGCAAAACATAAACAGTAGTGCAAGAAGTCACTTGCACTCACTTAATATGCTCTTGCGTTAGGATTTTTTTCTACAAATTACTCTTTATTATCCAGGCGGGCATAATCATGTCATTATCAGTAATTCTGCATCAAAGAGTAACATGGAATTACTGAAATTACTCCGATTACTCTGGTGTAATTAAAATGACTCCAAGGTTTACGACATATCGAGCTTACAAGAGAAAGTGAAAAACACTAGAAAGAGTTCAAGCTATGACTAATTAGGAGTAATGTTTCAGCATATTAAAGTCTGGCCCCAAAAGAAAGAATTAATATATAGCAAATGGAAGCCGAAAAATGTCGCCGTCTTGACCTTTAAATAAGCCAACTGTTGAATCAAGACTTAGGGGCGGATTAAGGAAAGTGGCGCTGCACACAGTTATTGTTGAAAAACATTAGTGACACCTGACAGCACCAATCACCAGTTATGCAAGAGAAATCAGGGATGCAAGAATGAAGCGATGGGACTTCTTGTTTTCTGGTTGTGTCTGTGAAGCTCTCCTAATGACAATGATATTGACCTGCAGATGTTGGCCGAGGCGGAAAAATTCCTTGCTCACTGGAAAGGCTAATTATTCAGCCGACTGCTACTTATGGATCAAT
Organism: Pleurodeles waltl; assembly: GCF_031143425.1. Taxonomy (NCBI): domain Eukaryota; kingdom Metazoa; phylum Chordata; class Amphibia; order Caudata; family Salamandridae; genus Pleurodeles; species Pleurodeles waltl. The sequence continues at coordinate 1,020,067,865 of NC_090450.1, read as the reverse complement.
TTATTTTCGAGGTCAACCATTGGGCTTTGGTGAAGTTCAGGCTGAGAACACGTCTGGCTGAGTATCTACCACCCTGTTGTATCCTGGGTTCCTTATCATGCCTGGTTTGCAACCCTCTTGTGACTCTGAGTATCCGCTGTAGAGCATCAACTGTGCATGGCATTCTCTATCAATGCCTGCTGCCTTGCTCTATAGTAAAACCAGAAAGGGAGCACCTGACTCACACTCCAATGCATCATGGTAAATGCAGCACAAGTTTTATAGCCATAAAGTAAACTGTAGTTTTTCACCTTAGTAGGTGCAGCAAATGCTGTGAATCTCTGGACACGTGTTTCTGGGTTCAGCCCTTCATCAGCAGAGAGCAGCTTTGTCTTTAGGGTTGCTGGAAATGCTGCCAAAAAGTCCTCCCAGGTTTATATACCACTCACTGCACGCAGGTGCTTCAACCAGAGCTCATCAGCTCGTTGGCTCAAGGGAGACTTCTAAAACAGGAATACCAGAAAGGGAGCACCCTGCCTCACACTCCAGCATGCAGTCAGCCCCAGTGCATCATGGTAAATGCAGTACAAGTTTGTTTTATATCTTGCGTCAGAAGGGGGTCTCTCATTCAGTCCTGAAGGCCATTCCCTCCACCTCACGTCTAAGAAAGCTTGAGTTCTGTGTTCCCTCGACCGACCCTCACATCTGCTTCCCTCTCCCCTCTTCAGTCCCTTTCTCTGCTCTTCCACTTTCATCCTCTGCCCATAACCTGGGCGTCATCTTCGAATCATCCATCCTCCTCTGATCACATTTCAGCTGTAGCATGTCTGTAGAGTCAAGTATGTGATAAGTCATGAATATTGTCTTTTGATCTCACTGAGCTTTTTCTCATCCACAGCTCTCACATTCACTCTGATGTTTGCCTCAGTCCTTCATGTTCCTACTTCTGATGGATTTGCCACGCTAGTCCCTCCTTCTCTAAAATGTTTCTAAGTCAGAGATCTGCCTCTTCTTCACACTTCTGCCTGCTGCTCACATCTCACCTTCTCTCGCCACTGTTCATTGTGTCTCTCCCCAATGTGACGTCACTTCTGACATTTGTGGCTGCTCCTTGCCCGTCACTCAGGACCCAATGTACAGAGCCCAGGTCCAAAGCCAGGCGGTGTAGTCTTCACACAAACTGGACTTCATTGTTCAATACATCTGAAGAACCAATCAAAAAAAGCACAAAACAGGAGGTCGCAAAACGTCCACTTCATTAATATTCATGAAACAGGAAGTGTTTTGCACGCTGCTGCACCTAGTGGCCAGTGCAGGGATGGAGGCCCTCGCGGCAGAGCACCTCTTCTTTCTTGATTTATCTTCCCTGCATGCAGACATTTTTAATGGCAACACCTTTCTCTTAAAGGGACAGCAGCTGTTTTATAAAATAAAAATAGAGGCGTAGGAATGACACAGTGTGGAGAATGCAGCGGTCCCTGGGTCTGCTTCTCTGAGTGCTCTCAGTCATCAGTCACTCAGGGGCATCTTGCTGTGCTGTACTGCATGATGGGTGGAAGGTAGGAATTTGTGGTATTTAAAAGAATACAGCACATTCCTGCCTTTTACGCTGTGCTGGCACAGTTTCGGCAGCCTACACCAATGGGGGTACCCTTTCACCATTTTGCAAGTTGCCTTTGTTGCATTCAGTATTGTTTTGTGCAGGAAGAGACACCTTCTTGTGCAAAAACAATCCTGTGAGGCATTTTCCTCTTTCTATGTGTGCTGCATTCTGCAGCACAAATTGAAAGAGGAAAAAGGAGGAAAAATAAACATATTTCCCCTTGTTACGCCTCTCCTGTGAAGGCATATCTTTTTGGTGCTTTCCCAGGTTTACCTGTTCTTGTAAATCTATGAATGAATCAAAAACCATGGATGTTGTTACCCACATAACACCCCTGGAAACACCACCCTAGTGCAGAGTAATGCAACACAGCAATTTGCTTTACAATATCTGAGAAATGGGCTCTTTGACATGGTAGACACCCACTCTTTGCCTGGAAAATGATGTTGTTTAAAACTGTGAGTGCTCGTCAGAGGCGGCTCCTCCATAGAACCGGAGGAGCGTCACCACCGGAGGAGTGTCGCCCCCTGCCAGCAGCGGCAGCTGCAAACCTTTTCCCCAAAAACTATCATAAACTGTGTTTATGATTGTTTTTTGGGAAAAGGGGCGGGACCACGGGGGTGACGTGCACGGAGGGGGAGTGCACAGCACTCTCCCCTCAGAGCGCATGTGTGTTTGGCCAGCCGTCTAGGGCCGGCCAAACACACATGTGCACACGGCTCTCTAGTTGCTGGGCTGGAGAGAGCCTGCACATGCTCCAGTTCTGCCTGGGAGCGCCCTGGCTGGGAGCTTACAGCCAATCCTGACACAGCTCTAAGCAGAGAAAGGATTGACATGGGGCAGGCTGGAAGCCTGTGCCTGCCTGCAGCAAGACGGGAGAAGGCAGAGGAGCGCCGTGGCACGGGACCGGAGGTAAGTGTTTTTTATTTTTTCATTATTTTGGATTTAATTTAATTCTCCCTCCTCCCCACGAGCGTGCGCTGCCCCGCCCCTTTCAATTACCACAAGCCGAGACTGGCCCTGGGTAAACAGGTTCCCAGGACCAGATCGTTTACCTAAACTGTACTATGTTTGGCACTTCAGCCACCTTTGTAAGTCCCCTGGTACCTAGGGCATGGGTACTGAAGAGGGCCCCTCCGAGCTGCAGCACCAATTATGCTACTCTGAGAGGGCCCACACCAGCCTCATGCAGACTGCCATTGCAAGTGCATTACAAGTTGAATTTAAAAGTTGCAAACTCGAGATGGCACTCGCCCACAGTGCCATGCCCACTAACACTGCATGCAATATAGGTGTGTCACCCCTCTGGCAGGCATTACATCCCTAAAGCAGGGTGCACTAAAATGCTTGTGAGGGCATATGTGAGCATGAGAAAATATTCCCCTACTGTGTCTTTGCTAAACCTTAAGACATAGTAAGTGTGTAGGGGAACCTTAGCAAGTACATGTGCGGGACATTGGCAATTATGAGTTTCCCAGCTACTTGATGGCCTCTCTGAACCCTGGGATGTTTGATATCAATCAACTCAGATTAATCAACCCACACTAATGCCGGTGTGAGATGTATTATACAAAATATCCAGAAGACACCTTAGAGGTGCCCACTGCAAACCCTAACAGCTCTGGCATGGTTGCTGACTGGTCCCGGCCAGCCTGCCACCACCAGACCAGATTCTGTTCTCATGGGATGATAGTCTTTTGCTCTCAGGAGCCAGAATGCAAATCCTTTCCTGGGTGGAGGTCTTACCCCTCCTTCCCCCAGGCAGGCACTCTGCACCAGCGTTCAGCTTCAAAGGCTTTACTGCCTTTGAACTCTGACTCCTGCCTCTGCTGCTAGCAGCAGATGGCTGCCCACTGTTTTTTCCCCCACTTTAGGTGGGAAAGCCGGCGGTATACCTAGCAAGAGTAGGAGGAGTGGCCATCCCCAGTGTGCACCACCCCTCAAGTGTGGCAGGTGAGATGACCACTCCATTTCATTTTCCTCCATCTTGGATAGCAGGAAAATAGCCAATGAGGGTTAGGCATGTGACTCCTTCCCACAGGAAGTGGTCACTTAGTGAGTGTAGCCACCCTAAATTTGGTGGCCCTCCCTAATGCCCCCAAATGCAGTATTTAGTTGGCATCCCTAAACCAACAGATCCGATTCATTGGAAACAAGAAGACCAGGAACAAAGAGACCAGAAGCACGAGAACAGAAGTCCTGCTGCACCAAGGAAAGTCACCAAACCTTGCCTGCTGCTCCTAGGACTCGACAATTGCCCTTGAGATGTCGCCTGGAAACCTGAAGGACTCTACAGCCCTGCAGAGGACCTCTAGCCTTTTAAAAACCACCCAAACCCCCCTCAGTGCAAGAGCGATGCAAAGGGATTCATAAGTATTGCCCATAGAACACACTGCATCATGGAGACAGCTGTCATTTCGTGAATGGATACCAACCCCTTTCAAAGACTTTTTCAACTTGTAGTGTCACCTTTTTGCATTGCGACACGTTCACACTCTGTAACAGTCACATATCCTGTGATTTTTCAGATCAATGTCTATACAAATGCAAAATGGTTCTGTACATTGGGCCCTGTGTTTCTACATACAATTGTCACACTGTTTGTGGGTCTGGCTGGTTGAGTCTCACGTTTCGTACACACTGCATCTTTCTGCACATTTTTGCTTTTTCATAAACCATGCAGTGCTTGGCTACTGGCTGTTTCCCCACCTCCATGTCATCCTCTGTTCAATCCGTTCTCCAGCAAGTCTTCATTGCAGATCTGAAGTCTTCATCATGGCATTGCCATTGCACATGTTCACTAGACCTCTGCACCATGTGCCTGTCCTACACTTCTAGCGGTCAGGTCCTCTGCGTGCATCCTATCATTATTTGATACCAAACTAGTGTTTAATTTGTGCCGGTGATTTCCGGTGTTCAGCACTGACTTCTACTTCTAAACAGATACACATTAATGAGAGCTGACCACATGTTGGCTCTGTGAAGCCAATTATTTAAGCAAAGCACATTACTAGTATATTATGCATATCAAAATACTTTTTAAAAATATGATAAAATTAGCATGTCCAAGTCATCCATAATGATTGACCTGACCTGGAAAAGTCCACAATCATACACTTATAAGAATGTGGTGCTTAGAAACCTAATACTGGCATTCATCAGCACTGGCAGAAGCTGTGGGTGATGCTAGCTGTAGCGGACGCCTGTCAAATACTTTGTCAAACACTGTACCACCCAATGCATCCACCGGGCAAACAGCAGAGGCCACTCCTCCCACCTGGTGGCTAAGACCTGGATCGCCATCCCGCTGCTCCTCAGAGCCTCTCCGTTGCTCCAGCAGTTCAGGAAGGACCTCAAGACTTGGATGTTCAACCAACGGGAACAGGAAGCGTGATCCTGCAGCATGACCCCACATCGCCGCAAGACCATCGCAGATGAAGTAGCTGTGCTTTACACTTCCTGAATGATTGACTGGTACCAAATCCACTTTAGGTCTAGCTAGAGACAGCTTTAGCTTTTTTACAGAACTCATGTAATCGCTACAGAGAAAAGTATTGAACTCAGCTCCCTTCAGCCAGTGAATGAGACCCAAGGGAGTGCCAGTGAATGTGTGACCCAAGGGACCCAAAGGAGTATTGGTGAATGTGTGACCCATGGGAGTGTCAGTAAATGTGACCCAAAGGGAGTGTCAGTGAATGTGTGACCCAAGTGAATGTTAGTCAATGTGTGACCCAAAGGGAGTGTCAGTGAATGTGACTCATGGGAGTGTCAGTGAATGTGTGACCCAAGGGAGAGTCAGTGAATGTGTGACCCAAGGGAGAGTTTTGATTGTGTCACCCACAGGAGTATTAATGAATGTGTGACCCAAGGGAGTGTCAGGGAATGTGTGACCCAAAGGGAGTGCCAGTGAATGATTGACACAAGGGCGTGTCAGTGAATGTGTAACTCAAGGGAGTGTCTGTGAATATGAACCAAGGGAGTGTCAGTAAATGTGTGACCCAAAGAGAGTGTCAGTGAATGTGTGCCCCAAAGGGAGTGTCAGTGAATGTGTGACTCAAAGGGAGTGTCAGTGAATGTATAACCCAAAGGGTGGGTCAGTGAATGTGTGTCAAAAGGGAGTATCAATGAATGTGTGACCAAAAAAGGGTGTTATTAAATCTGTGATCCAAAGGGAGTGTCAGTATATGTGTGGCCCAAAGGGAGTGTCAGTGAAAGCGTGATCCAAGGGAGTGTCAATGAATGTGACCCAATGGGGGTGTCAGTGAATGTGTGATCCAAGGGAGTGTCAGTGAATGTGACCCAAATGGAGTGTCAGTAAATGTGAGACCCAAGGGACCCAAGAAAGTCTCAGTGAAAGTGTGACCCAATGGAGTGTCAGTGAATGTGTGATCCAAGTGAGTGTCAGTCAATGTGTAACCCAAGGGAGTGTCAGTGAACGTGTGACCCAAAGGGAGTGTCAGTGAATGTGTGACTCAAGGGAGTGTCAGTGAATGTGACCCAAGGGAGTGTCAGTGAATGTGTGACCAAGGGAGTGTCAGTGAATGTGTGACCAAAGTAAGTTTCAGTGAATGTGAAGCAGTGATCCAGAGGTAGAATCAGTGAATGGCTGACCCAAAGGAGTGTCAGTGTGACCCAAAGAGATTGTCAGTGAATATGTGACACAAAGGGAGTGTCAGTGAATAGGTGACCTAAGGGAGTGTCAGTGAATGTGACCCATGTGAGTGTCAGTGAATGTGTGACTCAAAGGAAGTGTTAGTGAATGTGTAACCCATGGGAGTATCAGTGAATGTGTGACCCAAGGGAGTGTCAGTGAATGTGTGACCCACAATATTGTTTTTTTAAGGTCATACCCAGTATCCCATGTCATGTAAAAGCAATCTTAGAAACTTTCCAACATTGGGAAGTGCTGCTCAGAGAAGAAACCATCTCTTGCCCACACCCTCCCCTTCACCTTCTTAGCCAACTCCCACCTCGTATTCACTGCCCCAACAGATGTGAGGAGGGAATAGCCACCAGCAACAACACATATGAGGGATGGCCCCATCCCCTGTGAGGAGGCCTTGTTCCCTGTGAGGGGTACCGTCCCAAACATCAATGGCCCCATTCACTGTGAGGAGGAGCATAAAGCAGTCATGCAGTCGGGGCTCAGTGACAAGTGGAGACCACCCTTCAGTGTATAACAAGGCTCACTCCCAGCAACTGATGCACAAAACGAGGCCCATTCAGCAGCCTCCAAAACAATTCAATTAGAGGAACAGAACCCAATGAGGATCAACATTCATAGAAACCGAAAAGACACTGCACAGAATACTGCGCTTTGACAAAATGTGTGCTCATGTTTCATTCTAGGTGTGAGCTCCCTCCACGGGCTCCTTGGTCTCACAGAGCACAGACCAAGCATCAGAGTGATGCAAAGGATGTGTACATGGACCCCAAAGAAGGGGATTCTATAGAGACAGGTAAGCCAAATCTGAGTGAATTACTTTTAACATAGTCTAAGCCATTCGCCATCCCTAGACAGACAGGACCTGTGACTGTGGCACCACGAAAGTTATGGCAGTAACAGTGTAACAGACCATAGTACCTAGGCTACACCTCACCCTCGCAACTCGATGGTTGCACAGAACACAAGTTGACCACCTCTTTCTAGAGGTGACCAATGTTTTAGAGAATCTGTCAGTAAGATCCTACCACAACGCTGGAGGAACACTGCTGTAGAGAGAGGGTGAGCACTGGTGCGTCAACAGTGCGTTACCACAAGAAACCACTTGAGAAGCCTTTGTGCTATGTAGGCAACAACAGAGCAACACAAGGCCAAACACACCACAGAGTATGAAGAAGAACTACAGCAAGGGTACTTCTTGACCATCAGGACCCGGAGCAGATTGTAGGAGGCTGGCTCTCTATATAGTGTATAAAAATAATGTACTCTGTGCAGAGTCTGAGCAACCGCACCTTGGCTTCCAGAGGCAAAAGGAGATCACCTAATGCTCTATGCTTGTGGTAGCTTGTTAGAGCAGTTATGCTAATCCAGGAGATGTGCTAAGCATTTGTTGTACTCACAGTGTCAATAGATGTTAACACACACTCCAAAGAATAACTCAAGACCAATTTACAAAAACATTTCAGATTTTTATAAAATGTTTAAGACCAAGGTCATCAAAATTGGGTAAGTACTTTTTAAGTTATGATTTTTCAAAGTTTAGAAAATGTTCTGTTTCTGTGCATAATTACGCACCATAAGAATAAATGGAAGAAAACTGTAAAATTGCTTATAAAATCAGGCAATGCTCTCAAAAGTGTCACTTTTTGTTTCCATGTCGAGGTCACAGCAGGGGCAGCGGCTGAAAGTCTTGGAGCTGGTGCACCACAGGGAAGGGGACCACTTGGAAACACACACTGCACAGGGGGACTTAGAGGTAAGTCCGGTGGGGCCCCATTGACGGTGGAAGTTGCAAGGGGTTAGGGACCCCTAGATCATAGCTGGTGCCGGTGAGGCCAGATGCAAAGCAGATAGGTCAGCCAAGGGTTGCGTGCCAACGAGCTTTTGGAGCCAGGTGCAGGTCATTTGGAGGGTGGATTGCATGACAGCAGAGACACTCTGGGGAATGGTTCTTGGGTGTTCTGAAGTCCTTTGACTGGTACTTGCATCTCGTCCTCAGAGAGTCCAGAGTGGACTTTTCTTCTGGGTGTCCAACATTGGGGGTCCAATAGCCCAGGCTATGGCACGTCTCAATCTCTGGAGGTCTCAGTGCCACAAAACGTGGCACACTTGCAGGGTTTGTCCTCAGATATGTCAGGTGGAATTTAGTCAGGCTCCTGTGACTGGTTCATGTATCAGCAGCCAGTCAATAAACTGGACTTCATTGGTTTCTTGCATTCGGGGTGCAGGGAGTGATGCCTTCACTCAGAGGGAGGTTCTTGGTGATTTTTAGAGGGTTGGAGTTTCTCTGGAGTTTCTTATAGTCCATCCAATGTCCAGTCGATACCCTCAGCATAGATTGTCGAGTCCTGGGTGGAGAAGGCAGGGTTTGGTGTACTTTTCTTCTGGCAGCAGGATTTCTGTTCTCAAGCCTTGTGTCCTCTTTGATGCTGGCCTTCTTGTGTCCATTGAATCTGATCTGCAGGTTCAGGGATGACCGCTGAATAATGCATTTAGTGGGTGTTAGAGGGCCACTTACCTTTGGGTGGCTAAACCCACTATGTGACCTCTTCCTGTGGGAAGGGGTCACCTCCCCTGGTTGACTATTTTCCTGCCATGCAAGATAGAGGAAAATGAAATGGAGTGGTCACCTCATCTTCCACACCATAGTGAGGGTGGTCACTCCCCTTTATTCTGTAGTCCCTTCTGCCGAAAGTGGGATCTGGGATGGGGTGGCCATCTGCTGCTAGCAGCAAATGGCTGGAGGGGTGCTTCAAAGGTGGCATGAGCTTTAAAGCTTCCTGCTAGAGCAGGGCACAGTCCTGGGGAGTTGGTGTGACATCTCCACCTATGAAGAGCTTTGTCTTCTGGTCCTAGCGGGCAGGTGCTCTCACCCCAGTGAGCCAGGATTGTGTCTGCAGGTGGCAAGCTGGTTTGGACTAGCCAGCAACCGTGCCAGAGTGGTGTAGGTTTTGATGGGGCACCTCTAAGGTGGCCCCTGGGTACATCTTATAATAAATCCAACACTGGTACCAGTGAGGATTTAATACTCTGAGTTGTTTGACACCAAACAACCCAGGGTTCAGAGTAGCCATTGCTTAGCTGGGAAACTCGTAATGACCAGTGTCCAGCACTTGCACTTGCTATAGCCTCCCTGTACACTTAACATGACTTCAGGTTTTGTAAAGGCACAGTAGGGGCATATTTGCTTATGCAAACATATGCCCTCACATGCATTATAGTGCACCCTGCCTTAGGGCTATAAGGCCTGCCAGAGGGGTGACTTACCTATAGTGAATGCAGTGTTACTGGACAGTGTACCGTTGGTGAGTGCCATGTCTAGTTTGTAACTTTCAACTACACCTGGTCATGCACTTGCAGTGGCAGTCTGTATGAGGCTGGTGTGGGGGTCTCTCGGAGTGACACAATTGGTGCTACAGCTCTAGGGGACCATCTTCAGTACCCATGTCCTAGGAGCCAGGGGTGCCACCTACTAGGGACTTACAAAGGTGGCTAAAGTGCCAAAAATAATACAGTTTGGGGGAAAGATATCTTGCCCTTGTAACTTGTTTAGCAAGGGGCAGGGCACCTACAAGTTGAAACCACATCATTTTCCATGCAAAAAGTGGGGAACTAACTATGCAAAAAGAGGCCTTTCTCACACAGATCTGGTCCCCAATCACCTGCTCTCCATAAGCTGTGCCTCACAAAGGATCAAGTTCAACTTTATCGTTTGGTCTTCATGAAGCAGTGACACCCTCACAGAAGAAGCAACTAGCAATATCTTCAGCACATTCAACAGTCACAACAGCATCTTCCTCAGGATGCCCTACCTGTGGAGGCAGAAACATGACCATCTCACTACTCCATCTCGATGCCTCAAGATCACTCAACATGTCCAGAGTGTGTATCGACACATGTGACCACATCCGCACCTCCATGTACACCATCAATCCTCACTTGCAGATCAAATGGTTTGCGTCAGATCCCCTCTCCATCCCATTCTTCATCGAACATACACCAGCCACACCAACCTAACATGTCCACAAGAGCACCACTATTTAAAATCTTCACCCTCAATACACAACACACTCCAGCAAGATTTGATCACCACTTCCCAACCAATGTTGAGTAGACAACCCTGGACAACCCGAACAACACAAGTAAGGTCAACTTCAACTTCCATGCCCTAGGAGCACTGTACACCTAAGCAGTAGTGCTGCATATCCTTAGAACCCACCAACCTCTTGTAAGGCACTGGGGCCTGTGAAATAGAGTTTGCAAATGGCGTTGACCACGCCCATCGAGCCCTGCTTTCCATAGGTGGCATGAAGGGCCAGGCTGGGAAATCAGTTGCAGCCCTGGTAAACATGCTCAAACCAGTCCTGCTGCCCTCCTTGTGCAGAGTCCATCCATCCATCCACCCAGAGACCCAACCACCCACCCATCCATCCATCCACACATACAACCCGTCCATCCATCCAGACAAATTACCCCCCACCCACCCATCCATCCATCCATCCACCCAGACACATTGCCACCCACCCACCCATCTATCCACCCAGACACCCACCCACCCACCCAACTATCCACCCAGACATCCGCCCATCCATCCTCTCCCCTTCTCTCCTCTTTCTCTGCTCCTCTCAAGTCACTTTCTCCTTCCCCTTCCCTCCCTTCCTCTCTATCCTTTGAAGCCTCGCTGTCTGTTGTACTTAACCTTAGGGAAGTGGAGACAGTGTCTGAGGCACAAGGGTGGCCCCAGGCTCTCACAACCGGACTTCAGTGGCTCCAAGCCCAGGGAAGTGGATTAGAAGGCCTGGCTGCATGTGAATGTGTGAGCTGGTTTCTGCAGCCGTTCTGGTGCTTTTGTTTGTCATCGAGGAGACGTTTCCAGAACGTTAAAGTGGCGGAGACAATTCAGCAGGAAAGCTTCAGGTGTGAGTCATACATGTGGGAGGTAGGACTCACTGGCGCTGGTAAGGAGGGGCTTATGTTCCTGTTTTGAGCAGCTCTGAAATCAGTGTCAGCAGAAAATTGTTTTGTGCAATTGGCACGAGAAAGCAACATGCAGACATACAGATCTGTTGTGTGCCTGATTGTGAATCAACACATTGGCCAGACATGAGTAGCTTGGCAGGCGCAGACACACTGTGAGCACCCCCACCTGCGTCACACTGTGGTGCAGGCGCAGACACACTGTGAGCACCCCCACCCGCGTCACACTGTGGTGCAGGCACAGACACACTCTGAGCACCCCCACCCGCGTCACACTGTGGTGAAGGCACAGACACACTGTGAGCACCCCCACCCGCGTCACACTGTGGTGCAGGCACAGACACACTGTGAGCACCCCCACCCACGTCACACTGTGGTGAAGGCACAGACACACTGTGAGCACCCCCACCCGCGTCACACTGTGGTGAAGGCACAGACACACTGTGAGCACCCCCACCCGCGTCCCACTGTGGTGCAGGCGCGTGCATGCAGGGGTGCAGGGGAGGGTCCTTTCTGTGAGGGAGTGTGGGCCCAGGCCGGAGTGTAAACACACCGTCCCACCACAGCTCGACTAATGTCAACAATCTCACCTTTGAAACAAGCACTGTCAAAGCCAGGGAGTATACCTAGGGCTGGGCATAACCCGCGTGATTCAGGGTAGTATAATCACGCGCAATTACCTAAAAATTTCAGCAAGATCACGCAGAATTATGTAAGAAGAGTAATTCCACATTTGGAGCTATTTTCTTCACTCAAAAATGCTTCCTCGGATCCAAAAATGCACCCAAAGTATGCATTTTTCACTGAGGATATAGCGGTGAATGCAGCAGAACATAACAGTAGCTAAATGTGCTCTTGCAGTGGTAATTATTCGCCCAATTACTATTAATCACTTGAGTGGGTGCAATCACATTATGATCAGTAATTCCGCATCAAACAGTAATGCAGAATTACCAAAATTATTCTTATTATCCTGGCAGAATTAAAATTACTTCCAGGCCCACATAGAACTGAATGAGCCTCTTCATTTTTCATTGTTGGATTTCTGTGCCATGTTATAGGTGATCAAATGAATGAGAGAAGGGGTAGATAAATGCACGCTCCCATCCATGCACTATATCACTCCTCACACTGCTCTTCATCACTCAGCCTCGCACTCATTCATACATCCACTCACTGATTCTTGCATTGACTTCCAAGCCCATCCTCAAGCCGACATAAATGTGTATCAATTGTTTTTTGCCAATGCTTGTTTATAATTAATGTGGTCACTAACGTTGGCAGTGTTAGCAGTGCATTTCTCCTCTTAGTAAATGAGAATGGCACATTTGTTTATCTTCTATAAAAGTACTGTGGTGACTGGCAATCAAAATTTCAACCACCAAGTTGGGTCTGGTCGCCATGATTGCGAAGGCTCGAAACACACACTGAGGATACCAGCTGTGCTTGAGGATAACCTTTTGTCTACACCTGCTAAACTTAAGGCACGAAGATGATGGTAGACATGGGCCAGTACAGAACAAGGGGCCTGATTTAGATATTGGCGGATGGGTTACTCCATCACAATGGTGACAGATAGCCCGTCCGCGAAATACAAATCCTATAGGAGGCAATGGGGTTTAGAGGTCCGCTCACAGGCTATCCATCACCGTTGAGACAGAGTTACCTATCCGTTGAGATCCCATGGTCTGCAAAGGCTTCACCTTCTTACCTTAAATCAGTGATTATTGTGACTCTCCTGAGTGTAGCAGTACCTTGGCGATCCTTCAGAATCTGATTTATTTGGATAGCGAGGGGGCGGTAGCGATCATTGTACATGGACACATCTCTGGATATTGGCCCACATCATAGAACAAAGACCTGGTGGTAATTGTTGTGTGAACCACCTCTTTCTCGTGACATAAGTGACAGCAGGACAAGGACTGGTGATGAACCAGATGCCTGAAGCATCTGCACGATGGAGGTCTTGTGGAGATGGGCCAGGTTTATGCTGCGAAGTAACAGATCAGCGACATTTTTGTGGCATTGGGAAGAGCGACTGATCTTGTTTTAAGGCGGGCCTTTCAGGAAGTCTCTGAGAAGTGAATCAGTCTAGTGGCTAAGGTGTCAGCTGTGAACCAAGAGACTGAATTAAAATACAGTTTTCCAAATTCACCAACCTGATCCTGACCAAATCCACATGTCTTGCCAGGGAGAATGGAAACAGTATGAATAAACATACTGTGCTTTGATGAAAACAATCAACATTCCATTTTACCACACAGAAGCAGTGGGGCAAACCCTTGTTGTGCACCACGTTCTGTTGCCGTAGGACTACCACTGAGCTGCCAATCTGGTGCCAACCCTAGATCCAGCACAGAGAGTCCCTCCCTTCACATAGTAGGTAATTCTTTCTGTAGAGAAGTCAGGGTGTAAATAATATACGCCTTCGCAAAGTGTGGTAAAGTAGATTTATTCAATATAAATGCCCCAACCATCGGCTGCTGCCGCGATTCCAACCGTCACCGTTGCCGGCCTGTTTCCATGGTAAATGACTCCATTCGATAATGGAATCATTTACCACGAACACCACACATCTCCCTTCGACATTTAACAAATACAAATAATGACATTGAGTTCTGAGTAATATAACAAAGTATGTAGATTAGTACGACATCACAACACTGGATACTGATAACCAAAATCAAACATGTAATACATAAATACATATTGCATAGAAAAGGACAGAACTTGTTGTCACATTGTCTCTATCAGAACAGTCCTTTGATCACCATCATTTCAATATATAGGCGGTCATTCCAACCGCGGCGGGCGGCGGTAGCCGCCCGCCATGCGGTTACCGCCGAATGACCGCACCGCGGTCAAAAGACCGCGGCGCCGATTCTGGCTTTCCCGCTGGGCCGGCGGGGGACCGCCAAAAGGCCGCCCGCCGGCCCAGCGGGAAAGCCCCAGCAACGATGAAGCCGGCCCTGAATGGAGCCGGCGGAGTTGCTGGTGTGCGACGGGTGCAGTGGCACCCGCCGCGATTTTCAGTGTCTGCTTTGCAGACACTGAAAATCATTATGGGGCCCTGTAAGGGGGCCCCTGCACTGCCCATGCCAGTGGCATGGGCAGTGTAGGGGCCCCTAGGGGCCCCACGACACCCGTTCCCGCCATCCTGTTCCTGGCGGTATTTACCGCCAGGACCAGGATGGCGGGAAGGGGGTCGGAATCCCCATGGCGGTGCTGCAAGCAGTGCCGCCATGGCAGATTCCTTGGGCCAGGGGTAAACCGGCGGGAAACCGCCGGTTGCCCTTTTCTGACCGCGGCTTTACCGCCGCGGTCAGAATGGCCCTGGAAGCACCGCCAGCCTGTTGGCGGTGCTTCCACGGTCCCCGGCCCTGGCGGTCATGGACCGCCAGGGTCGGAATGACCCCCATAGTCTTTGAAATATCAAGGAGTGAACTTCCTTCTAATACTTCTTCTTTCTTCATGCACTACTTCTTTCGTGGGCCTACACTTTGACTCCACAGACATACCATCTCCTATGTGACTCTTATTTTGTTCCTTTTCCAACCTTTTCAGAGGAACCACTCTGTTTGAATTCCAAATTTTCCCATTAGATGTCTTTACTGTATTTTTGAAACATTTAAGTACCTTCAGAGGTCTAGTGTACTTTGACCAATCCGCACTACCTACAGGAGCTTTGATCTTTAAATCACCCACTTTGACTACTACATTACAAACCTTCCTTCTTAAATAAAAATCCAGTTTTCTTTTAATCATAGCATCTTCTTCCTTTCTTCTCCAACTCATATCATCCATATTAAAATTATCCTTTACCCATTCCATCCATCCTGGACATAACCTTGTATTGGGTACCCTTCTTCTGAACAGTTCAAACGGGGACTTCCCAGTTGACATATGAGGTGAAAATCGATAAGCTGTAATTCTTCTTGAAAGCACTTTTTTCCAATCCATAGAATTTACTTTCGCTAACTGTCTGCTTTCTTCAATGTATCTATTAAACCTTTCCACTGCACCATTTGTTTCTGGATGATAAATTGCAGATTTTTTGTGCAACGTACCACAATTTTTCAAGAAAGTTTCAAACTCTTTGGAACAAAATTGAGGCTCGTTATCAGATAAAATGATTTTAGGGAAACCTCCTTTTCTAAACACATCTTCTAAAAATGTAATCCCACTGGAAGATGAAATGTCAAGCACATTTTTAACTTCAACCCATCTGGAATACAAATCCATCAACACAATCAGATATGGAGTAAATTGTTCACCTTGCAACCGTCCCACAATGTCAATTGCCACCTCACCCCACGATTTGCATGGTAATTTCCTGCAAACCATAGCTATATTGTGAGTTTTCAAAATTTTGTTGCTGCACAAACATGGTACACATTCCCGTACCATCCGTTCAATCTCCAAGTTCATCCCTGGCCACCAAAAACAAGCCCTTAAATTTTCTTTTGTCTGAACTATACCAAGATGCCCATCATGAGCTTGTTCCATAATCTTCTTTCTTAGAGAAATTGGGGGAATTAATCTTGTTCCCCTCAATAACAGTGACCCATCTATTGCTAATTCCTTTTTTTATCAAATTCTTGTTTTTACTTAAGCCAGAAAAGTTTTCATTTCTTATCGCTTCCATGATCATGCTGGCGGTCAAAACACTGACCGCCAGCGACCCTGGAAATCCACCAGCCAAATAATTAACATTTCTGTGGGCCGGCGGGCGGAAACATTGTTTCTGACTGCCGGCTCACAGAAAGGCCCAGCCGGTACATTGACGTCGGCTCCACATTGAGCCGCCATCAATGCCTCTGTGCGGCAGGTGCAACTGCTCCCGTCGTGCAGATCACTGCGGGGCAAAGTGCATGGGCAGTGCAGGGGCCCCCAGGGGTGCCCCGGGGCATCCCCTCCACCAGCCATTCCCTGGCAGTTGAACCCACCAGGGAAAGGCTGGTGGAAATGAAAACATTATCCAAACGGTAGCGCAGCTACCCTGTCGGATAGTGCTTCCACTCACCGCTAGGCTGCCTTATGGCGGAAGCCTGGTGGTGAGTGAGGGCTGCCGATTGCGATCCTCACCATGTTCGTAATGCGGCAGGTTGGCCTGCCATGCCGGCTGGCGGATTCAGCCGCCAATGCCAGCATGGCAGGCCAACCCACCATGTTCGTAATGAGGGCCCAAATTCTTAATAATGTTAACCAAGTCTGATTTGGATCTCACGCCATCGCCTGAAATTAAATGCCCCAGGTACTCAACTTCAGTCACCCCAAAACAACACTTCTTCCTCTTAAGTGTAATACCTGCCCGACTTAAACATTCCAAAACCTTATTTACTCGAGCCATATGTTCATCTGCCATATCACCAAAGATTAATACATCATCCCAATAACATTTTACCCCCTTCACTCCCTTCAACACTTTGCTCATTATACGTTGGAAAACCGACGCAGTTGGCACTAATCCAAAAGGCATTCTTTTAAATTTGTATGCACCAAATGGCGTTATAAAGGCAGTGAGCTCCTGCAAACTTTCTTCAAGCTCCACTTGGTGATTTGCGGACGCTAAATCCAGAGTGGAGAAATATTTCGCTCCACCTATCACAGAGACTATTTCCTCTATGTTAGGAAGAGGAAACATGTCTACTACAATCTCCCTATTTAAAGCTCTCAGATCCACATACAATCTGATATCACCATCACCCTTCCTTGCAACCACAATGGGTGCCAACCATTCTGTAGACTCCACCTCCTCAATCACCCCTAACATCTCAAGTCCCTTAAGTTCCACCTCAACTGACTCTTGCAACGCCAACGGAATTCTCCTCACCTTGGCCACGACTGGCACAGCATCTTCGTTCAGTCTTATCTTGTGTTTGTACCCTTTAAGACAACCCAAAACATCTGAAAATACTTCTGGAAATTTCTCTACCAGATCACTCCCCCAATTGCCTACTTCTTGGACTTGTACCTGTGGTTGTGCATTTGGATTAAGTATTACACCCAACAACTTCTGATGAGTCCACCCCAACAAATCATCATCTGTAATTGAGACATACATTTTTCCCACTATCTGTCCTCCCTTCAACTCCAAATGTCCTTAAAAAAAAAACAACATCTTAATAGGCTGGCCACCATATCCGCCTGGACAGACATCCATTTTTTACATTTCCTCCTTATTGTACAAATGGCACCAAAACTGCGTTTACCTGAAAGACAATTTCTTGTGACACTTCCTTCACCTCTCTTGTGATGTTAGTATTGTTCCCCTTCCTTTTATTGTGACAACACTTGTAAAAATGACCTCTCTTTCCACATCTATTGCATTCTGCACCTAACGCTGGACAATTACTTGCATTCGCTTTATGTCCACTGTTTCCACACCTGAAACACTCTCCTTTGAATTTAACTAGATCTTCTTTTTTCTTCCCACTTACTGCTTCCTTGGCCTTCACCTCACACACCACCTCTTCAATTTTCCTATTCTCACTCAACTCTTTATTTCCCACTGCACTCAATTCCTTGACACATTTCAACATATGTTCAACCCTTTTTACCACCATAATGACCTCTTCCAATGGCAGCTCATCCTTCAACCACAACTCTTCCCTAATCTTGTCACTACAACACTTCAACACAAACTGATCATGAATTATCTCATCCAACAAACACCCAAACATGCAGAAGGCTGCCAACTTCCTCAAACTTGTTATGTACTCCTCAACTGACTCATCGTTACCCTTCTCTCTCTTCCCAAAATAATACCTTTCCATAATTGTACTCACCCTAGGCAGATAGTGCTTATCTAACTTCAAGATACACATTTCAAATTCATTTAAACTCTGCATCTCCTCACTTCCTAAATCAGGTATATTCTCCAACACCTCCTGTCCTTCCCCACAAAGACAATGGATTAGTAAAGCATGCTTCCTCTCTGCACTTAACGTTGGACCACACACTCTAGCATAATGCATAAACATCTTCTTCCATTTAGCCCAGCGAAAAAACAGTTCTCCAGGACTACTCAGGAAGAACGGTGGAGGGGTTACATTCTGCATTTTAATCAAAATTGTTCCCCTTTCTAAACCACAGAAAAAGGTTTGCCTGTCACTGTGTTCTCTCTGTCTTGTGTTTATATCTTCTTACAACAACAGGCACAGGTGTGCCTATCACCGTTGTCTTTAACTAGCCACACCACAACAGGGAAAGGTGTGCCTATCACCGTGCTGCCCACCGTAGTCTTTATGAACTCCACTTCTCCCTTGCGCTGTCCCTTTAAGAGCAATCCAGCACAAGACTGCCCATTTAAGGCTGACTTTGCCTTTAATTTTCCTGTCAGCCACACAAATATGGAAATAGACGACACATGTACTCCAAGTACTGTCTGCCGCCTCCTTCCCAAACTTCCTGTCCTCCTGAACAACGTAGAAATTTAAATGAATGCAGCAGCAAAACACCATTAATCCTGCCTGTAGTGTGTACAAGGTGATCTTACACTGGATCCAACTGCTGTGCCACTGAAAGATCCCACGATGAGTCAGCTCTAGCACTGCCAAATGACCGGAGCTACGGTAAGAGCCTCGCGACTCCGCGCCATGTTGAGGTGCTGCACCACCACGCACCCTCGTCGCCAGTGTAGAGAAGTCAGGGTGTAAATAATAGACGTCCTCGCAAAGTGCGGTAAAGTAGATTTATTCAATATAAACGCCCCAACCATCTGCTGCCCCCGCGACTCCAACCTTCATCATTGCCAGCCCGTTTCCATGGTAAATGACTCCATTCGATAATAAAATCATTTACCATGAACACCACACTTTCCTCATCACGGCCTACAAGGATGGTCTCTGCATCTTGATTCTACTGACCCCACTGCAACATTTAACAGTTGACCAAACAGCACTAATCTAAATATTGAAAGCATTCATGCATGCAGGGGCTTTTCTGACACTCAAGAAACATAAAACATGCATGTACGGACTTCTCTGACACAAAGGAAGCATGAAACATGCATGCTGGGGATTCTCTGATGAACAGAAAGCATGAAGCATCCATGCAGGGGCTTATCGGACACAGAGGAAGCATCAAGCATGCATGCAAGGGCTTCTCTGACACACAAGAAGCATCAAGTGTGCATGCAGGGGCTTCTTTGACACACAGGAAGCATCACGCGTGCATGCAGGGGCTTCTCTGACACATATGAAGAATAAAACATGCATGCAAGTGCTTCTCTGACCCATAGGTAGAATAAAACATGCATGTAAGAGCTCCTCTGACACACAGAAACCATCAAGCATGCATGCAGGGGCTTCTATGACAAGGAGAAAGCACCAATCATGCAACCATGGGCTTCTGTGACGCACAAGAAGCACCAAGCATGCATGTAGAGGCTTCTCTGACACACAGGAAGCATCAAGAGTGTATGCAGGGGCTTCACTGACACACAAGGAGCATCAAGCGTGCATGCAGGAGCTTATCTGACACACAGAAAGCATCAAGCGTGCATGCAGGGGCTTCTATGACACATAAGAAGAATAAAACATGCATGCAAAAGCTTCTCTGACCCATAGGTAAAAAAGCATGCATGTAAGAGCTACTCTGTCACACAGGAAGGAACAAGCGTGAATGCAGGGGCTTCTATGACACATAGGAAACATAAAACCTGCATGCAGGGAATTCTCTGACACACAGGAAACATCAAGCATGCATGCAGGGGCTTCTCTGACACATAGGAAGCATAAAACATGCATGGAGGGGCTTCTCAGACACACAGGAAGCATCAAGCGTGCATGCAGGGGCTTCTCTGACACATAGGAAGAATAAAACATGCATGAAGGGACTTCTCTGCCACACATGAAGCATAAAAGGTACATGCAGGAACTTCTTTGACAAACACAGGAAGCATCAAGCATTCAGGGGATTCTTTGACAAACACAGGAAGCATCAAGCATGCAGGGGATTCTTTGACATACACAGGAGGCATCAAGCATGCAGGGGATTCTTTGACATACACAGGAAGCATCAAGCATGCAGGGGATTCTTTAACATACACAGGAGGCATCAAGCATGCAGGGGATTCTCTGGCATATACAGGAAGCATCAAGTATGCAGGGACGTTTCTGAGACGTAGGAAGCATCACACATGCAGGGACTTCTCTGAGACACAGGAATCATCAAGCATACAGGGACTTCTCATACACACAGGAAGCATCATGCATGCAAGAGCTTCTCTGACACACAGGAAGCATCAAGTGTGCAGGGGCTTCTTTGATACATAGGAAGCATCAAGCATGCTGGGGATTCTCTGACACACAGAAAGCATCAGGTATACAGGGACATCCCTGACATGCAGAAAGCATCAACCATTCAATCATGGGCATCTGTGACACATAAGAAACATCCAGCATGCATGTAGGGGCTTTTCTGACACACAGGAAGCATCAAGCATGCAGGCAAGGGTTTCTCTGACACATAGGAAGAATAAAACATGCATACAAGAGCTTTTCTGACCCATAGGTAGAATAAAACATGCATGTAAGAGCTCCTCTAACACATAGTAAGAATAAAGCATGCATGCAGGGGCTTCTTTGACACATAGGAAGAAGGAAACATGCATAAAGGGGTTTATCTGATTCACAGGAAGCATCAAGCGTGCATGCAGGGGCTTCTCCGACACATAGGAAGAATAAAACATGCATGCAGGAACTTCTCTGACACACAGGAAACATCAAGTGTACCTGCAAGAACTTCTCTGACACACAGGAAGCATCAAGCATGCAGGGGATTCTCTGACATACACAGGAGGCATCAAGCATGCATGGGATTCTCTGACATATACAGGAAGCATCACACATGCATGCAGGAGCTTCTCTGAGACACAGGAATCATCAAGTGTGCAGTGGCTTCTTTGATACATAGGAAGCATCAAGCATGCAGGGGATTTTCTGGCACACAGGAAGTATCAAGCATGCATGTGGGGGCTTCTCGGACACACAGGAGGTATCAAGCATGCATGCAGGGGCTTCTCGGATACACAGGAGGTATCAAACATGCATTCAGTGCTTCTTTGACACAGAGGAGGCTTCAAGAATGCCAGGGCTTCTTTGAAACATAGGATGCATCAATCATTCATGCAGGGACTTCTCTGACACACAGGAAGCATCAATCATGCATGCAGGGATGCCTCTGACACACAGGAAGCATCAATCATGCATGCAGGGGCTTCTCTGACACACATGAAGCATTAATCATGCATTCAGGGACTTCTCTGACACACAGGAAGCATTAAGCCTGCAGGGGCATTTCTGACACACAGGAAGCATCAGTCATGCAGGGGCTTCTCCAACACACCCACAGGAAGCATGAAGCATGCATGCAGGGGCTTCTCTGACACACAGGAAGCATCAAGCATGTAGCGGCTTCCCCTACACACAAGAAGTATCAAGCATTCAGGGGCTTCTCCGATGCAAAGGAAGCAGTAGACTGCAGGGTCTTCTCTGACACAGAAGAGGCATCAAGCATGTAGGGGCTTCTCTGACACACAGGAAGCATCAAGCATGTAGGGGCTTCTCCGACACACATGAAGCATCATGCATGTGGGGCCTTCTCTGACACACAGGAAGCATCAAGCATGCAGGGGCTTCTCTGGCACACACACAGGAAGTGTGAAGCGTGCATTCAGGGGCTTCTCTGACATACGCAGGAAGCATCATGCATGCAAAGGCTTATCTGACACACAAGAAGCATCAAGCATGCATGCAGGGGCTTCTCTGACATGTGCAGGAGACATTAAGCATGTAGGGGTTTCTCTGATACACAGAAAGCATCAACCATGCAGGAGCTTCTCTGACACACATAAACCATCAAGCGTGCATGCAGGGGCTTCTCTGACATACACAGGAAGCATCAGGCGTGCATGCAGAGACCTTTCTGACATACACAGGAAGCATCAAGCATGCAGGGGCTTTTCTGACACACACAGGAAGCATGAAGCGTGCATCCAGGGGCTTCTCTGACTCACACAGGAAGCATCATGCATGCAGAGGCTTCTCTGACAACAGGAAGCATCACGCGTGCATGCAGGGGCTTCTCAGGCATACACAGGAAGCATCAAGCATGTAGAGGCTTCCCCAGCACACAAGAAGTACCAAGCATGCAGGGGCTTCTCAGATGCAAAGGAAGCATAAAGCATTCAGGGGCTTCTCCAACACACAGGAAGCAGCATACATGCAGGGTCTTTTCTGACATAGAGGAGGCATCAAGCATGCAGGGGGGTTCTCTGACACACAAGAAGCATCAAGCATGCAGGGGCTTCTCCGACACACATGAATCATCATGCATGTGGGGGCTTCTCTGGCACACATGAAGCATCAAGCATGCAGGGCCTTCTCTGGCACACAGGAGGCATAAAGCATTCAGGGATTTCTCTGGCACACAGGAAGCATCATGCATGTAGGGGCTTTTCTGACACACAGGAAGCATCAAGCATGCAGGGGCTCCTCTGGCATACACACACACACAGGAAGCATGAAGCATGCATCCAGGGGCTTCTCTGACATACACACGAAGCATCACGCATCCATGCAGGGACTTCTCTGACATACACAGGAAGCATTGGGCATGCAGGGACTTCTCTGACATACACAGGAAGCATCAGACATGCATGCAGGGACTTCTCTGACATACACAGGAAGCATTGGGCATGCAGGCACTTCTCTGATATACACAGGAAGCATCACACGTGCATGCAGGGACTTCTCTGACATACACAGGAAGCATCAGGCATGCAGATACTTGTCTGACATACACAGGAAGCATCATGCATGCATTCAGGGACTTCTCTGACAAACGCAGGAAGCATCAGATATGCAGGGACTTCTCTGACATAAACAGGAAGCATGAAGCATGTAGGGACTTATCTGACATACACAGGAAGCATCACGCATGCATGCAGGGACTTCTCTGGCATACACAGGAAGCATCAGGCATGCAGGGACTTCTCTGACATTCACAGAAAGCATCAAGTATGAAGAGGCTTCCCCAGCTCACAAGAAGTATCAAGCATGCAGGGGCTTCTCCGATGCAAAGGAAGCATAAAACATTCAGGGGCTTCTCCAACACACAGGAAGCAGCATACATGCAGGGTCTTCTCTGACACAGAGGAGGCATCAAGCATGCAGGGGTTTCTCTGACACACAGGAAGCATTAAGCATGCAGGGGCTTCTCCGACACACATGGCATCATGCATGTAGGGGCTTCTCTGACACACATGAAGCATCAAGCATGCAGGGGCTTCTCTGGCACACACACACACACACAGGAAGCGTGCATCAAGGGGCTGCTCAGACATATGCAGGAAGCATCATGCATGCAGGGGCTTCTCTGACACACAAGAAGCATCAAGCATGCAGGGGTTTCTCTGACATACGCAGGAGGCATCAAGCATGCAGGAGCTTCTCCGACACATAGCCCTACAATGGTCCATTTCAACCTTCACTGACCACCACCAAACGAATCAGATGGGATCTAAGAGACCACAGACTTACTTTTTCATGTAGAATGAGGCAAGGCTCCATCCTGTCCTCATCATCGTCTTGGAACCTCTTTAAACTTCACTTAGTGACAGCAGCATTGAGATTCCTCAATACAATGGTGTCAAGCAATCTACCTGGAAATTAATTCATCTAAATATTGTGAATAAATGTGTTCACCAGAAACCCTCCTCAAACAATGGGAGGGAAGGTTCAACCCTCACTGAGGTCATGTATCTGTTGAGGCGGATTCAGCTCACCCCCAGCCCCCTAGTTAACTGCGAGGCATCAATCTTCACAAAAGGTTTTCAAATGAAACAATACTCTTAAACCTGCTGACCCTCACACAAGGGTGTGTGGTGCTGTGTAGTGGATAAGTGCTTTACAGCTGAGCTACAGCGCCCCCTTCACAGTGAAGCATTACAGCTGCACCTTCTTCCTATGTCTTCTTTCTCTTACGTCATCTTGGAGTCACTCCCCGTGGCCTGAAGTTCCACAGTCATCACACATGCATAATGACGTCATATGTGTATTCCACAATAACAACAACAGACTTTTTTATTTGAGATTACTCTAGACTATATAACACATGTACAACATCATTTATTGTGCAACTTCCGCAAATGATGAATAAGTGGCATATATAAATACATTAGATAATTAATAGTCTCTTTAAAGTGCATCTCTTTCCTTACGGTAAAGGTTGTCCTTTATGTTTTTCGTGGCATCTAGAAGGACACTTTAAGGACAGTCTGGCATTTTTCCCCACGTCCACACACCTATAGCTCCATATTTTAACAAGGGACTTGAAAGACTTTGAGGCCACGTTAGGACATCCATCTGTGACAATGTTTGACAATGTTCACCCACCACAAGGCTGTGTGGGTCAGGGGCTGCACCCAGAGGATCCGTCTACCCACAGTGAAGGTTAGCTCCAGTAGGAAGATTAAAGACAAGGGCAGACACATTCCATTGTGCCTGTGGCGTTGGTTGGGCAGACACTTTCTATCCCACCACGGAAATCTGTGGAATCTTCCTTAGCTGGGACTTTTAGTCCCCCCCCCCAAAGTGTGTGCATTGTTTACCGTGTGTGGCATGATACAGGTGTCTTGTATGACTTTTAGTCTGATTACACAAATTATGTACTGTGATGTACACAATGAGTGTCGGCGTAAATAGCAGGCCTGGGCGGAACTCGCTGAGTTTTACTCCATGGAATTCTGCAAGTTACATGAAAAACTCTGCGAGATTCCGCTGAGTTTCGCGAGTGGGCGGAATTCAGGCATGTCATGCTGCTCGCACTGATGTTTAGCGCTGGGAGCTTTCTTCTGCGCTGTAAAATCAGCACGAATGGCACCACACGGCACGCCAGAGAGCGCTGCTTCTTTCTGCAGCTCGACCGGATTTTCTACTCGGGTGGCAGCTTTCTGAAAGCAAACGGTCTTGACCTGCCATGACCTCCAGCATTGAGAAATGTTGCCAGGAGGTGTTCTAGCACCTGAAAATTGTGCCAGGGGATTCAAATTGTCATTTGCACTTGCTAACTTAATATTGGCGAGCTGCTCACAAGAAAAAAATCTGCCACATGATGGTTGCTGAAGTTTTGCTGAAACTGAACTCCAAGGGGAGCGCCGTGTGGGTAAAACTGTGCACACTCTGCTGGTGGGGTGAAATTTATCATCCACCCCTAATAAATACTGCTTCCCTTTCAAGTTGGCTTTAGGGTGCTTCTGAAGATGACAATCAGCTGTGGGCTGTCTGCCCTTTGGAACACTTCTCAGGTACCCCGTACGTGTCTAATGACCTGCAGGACAACACATCTCCATCCTTCAACCAGCACATCTCTGCAGCAATACCTCTTTGCGTTGAGCATCACTCAGCTAACAAGAGACCTGGGCACAGAGTCTGGTTTTGGTGCAGTCAAGTCACATGGCTTGGCTAGTCAATGTTCGATGCCGACCCTTCCTCTGCCTTGCCAAAAGCACGGGAATAGGGAGGCCGGGCCCTTATGTATCAACACATTACCTATAGACAGAGAATGGGATAAATCCTTTGATACATCAGGCCCCTACCAAACCCCGGGACAGAGATTGTCAGTGGCGTTGGCATCTGTCGATAAGCATCTTTAACATGGATGACTATAATGCTAATTTTTGTTCCAATCCCCACTTTTTGAGACTGTTTGTGTCATTCTACAGATGTTGAAGTATCTGTGTTCAATCCCCCGAGCTGTCCAGTCTTGCACTCAGGAAGCAGAGAATCCATTGTGCAGATGCATGATACACAACTTGTTACATTGTGACAGTCTCTGTGGCAGATTCACCCTCCTGAGCTAAGATTATTTATGTAGACCTTGGAAAGACTTAAAACCTGTGTTCATGGAGTTTAGCTGAAGACAGTCAGAAGCTTCTCCACTACGATAATTAGGTCCATATTTATAAAAAATGGCACACAACAGCACTAACGCAAATGTGAGTCATTTTTCTTAACGTGAGCTAAAGCCATTCCCTAACGCCATCTGTCCGCCATATTTATAAAATGATGCTCAACGGTGCTAAGGAATGGCTAGCGTAAAAAAAAAAAAGAGACTCAAGCCATGGGGGTTGGGAAGCGTTGGCTGATGTAAAAAAGAAAAAGACGCTAGCCCTGGGGGGGGGAGTTGTAGTGTTATTAGGGGGAATGGCACTAGTGGGTCAGAAATTACATTAGGCTGGTTAGCGGCAAAAATTCTGCCGCTAGTCAGCCTAGCATAATTTTCTGATGCACAAGCAGCCCAAAAATGATTCCTGTCTAAGTTTAGACAGGAGTCATGCCCACCACAGGGGAGCAGTGTGCCTTGGGCAAGCCCTACATACCCAGTGCTAGGCAGGGGGCTCCATGTAAGGGCCCCCAATGGCACACCACACACATACACAAACACTTACCTGCAATTTATCTAGGATGGGCTCCCTCCTTCAGTAGTGTCCCTGTGGCGTGGGTGGTGGTGTTGCTGGGGCTTGAGGTGGGCATCTTTGTGCCCATTTTATGGTGTTTAATCATGGAAATGGGCCTACCTGCACGTTAACTCCTCGTCTGACCCAGGCGTTAAATAATGGTGCCAAGTAGGCTTAGTGCTTTTATTTAGGGCTGCCTCCCACCCGCACATTGTTTTTGCACCGGGAGGTAAATGACGCAGGGGGGCTAGCATCATGTTTACGACGGGAAAGCCTACCTTTCATCTCATTGACACAAGATGGGTTTGCGCATCCTAAACATGGTGCTAACTCCTATATTTTGACGCTAGACGGGTCTAGCGTCAAAATATAAATATGGAGTTAGGGTAGTGCCGCTTTAGAGCCAAAATAAATGGTGCTAAGGCAATGCTAAGGTTCCATAAATATGAGTCTGTTTATGTTTGAGAATTTATATAACACAAACCTCGCTAAAAAGGCAGAGGGGTGGGTAGGAGTTGGGAGACAATCAACAAGCCCGTGTACATCACTGGGTGTATTTTGCACAAATATTTTTCATATTTTGTTAGGTATAGGGAGATGAAGAGATTTGCCCACAGTCACACAATGTTGAGCCAAGTGCCAGTATTCAAACCCCAGATTCTGTGGCTGTTAGCTGCAGCCCGAGGCCACATTTTCTCCCAAACTGCTTCAATGCTCCAAGCTACGTTAGTTATGGCAGATTATCATGTGAGTATTGAAACTGTTACTTCCTGGAACCACCGGGAGAAGAGATGGACCCTTCCTGGGACTGATGGTCCTTGCACAGTGCTGGTCCCCCTCTCACCATCATCTGTGAAGCGCTTGCGAGGCCATTCCCTAAGGAGCCAGACCCTTCACTTGGCTGTAGATTAAAGCTCAATACTGAGAGTCAGTCCTTGTCAGGAATGTAGGCAGGACCCTTTCTGGTTCCAAGAATGTAAGCAGGACCCGCTCTCGAAACAGGAATGTAAGCAGGACCCGCTCTCCTCACACAAATGTAAACAGGACCCGCTCTAGTACCCAGAATGTAAGCAGGATCCGTTCTCCAAACATGAATGTAAGCAGGACCCGTTCTCCTCACACTAATGTAAATAGGATCCGCTCTGGTACCCAGAATGTAAGCAGGACCCGCTCTCCAAACAGGAATGTAAGCAGGACCTGCTCTCCCCACACAAATGTAAACAGAACCCGCTCTGGTACCCAGAATGTAAGCATGACCCGCTCTCCAAACAGGAATGTAAGCAGGACCCGCTCTCCTCAAACAAATGTAAACAGGACCCGCTCTAGTACTCAGAATGTAAGCATGACCCGCTCTCCAAACAGGAATGAAAGCAGGACCTGCTCTCCTCACACAAATGTAAACAGGACCCGCTCTGGTACCCAGAATGTAAGCAGGACCCGCTCTCCAAACAGGAATGTAAGCAGGACCCACTCTCCTCAAACAAATATAAACAGGACCCGCTCTAGTACTAATAATGTAAGCAGGACCCGCTCTCCAAACAGGAATGTAAGCAGGACCCTCTCTCCTCACACAAATGTAAACAGGACCCACTCTAGTGCACAAAATGTAAGCATGACCCGCTCTCCAAACAGGAATGTAAGCAGGACCCACTCTCCAAACAGGGATGTAAACAGGACCCGCTCTCAAAACAGGACTGTAAGCAGGACCCACTCTCCAAACAGGAATGTAAGCAGGACCCATGCTCCAAACAGGAATGTAGACAGGACCCGGTCCGGTACTAGGAACGTAAGCAGGACCCGCTCTCTACCGGAATCTAAGCAGGTCCCACTCTAGTACCAGAAATGTGAGCAGGAACGCTCTCCTCACACAAATGTAAACAGGACCCGCTCTCCAAACAGGAATGTAAGCAGGACCCACTCTCCAAAAAGGGATGTAAACAGGACCCGCTCTCAAAACAGGAATGTAAACAGGACCCACTCTCCAAACAGGAATGTAAGCAGGACCCACTCTCCAAACAGGAATGTAAGCAGGACTGTAGAATGGTAGAAGTGGAAAACGATGAACTCCTCACACGTAGAAAGTGGGTGGAAACAGGTAAGATGTTTATTGTAAGTCCACGGCAGGCATACACAACTGATCTGGATGGAAGTCAGACTGGCAATGCCCGTCAGGAATCCAGAACCCAATAACAAAGATTCTGTTTCCCCAACGACATGGAATTACAAGCTTGAATATAAACAATGAGTAAGGGAAAGGAAATAAGAAACAACAAGCACAGGTACATACAATCATGAGAACAAAATACTATACATACATACTACATCATCTTCCCCCTCCACAAAGCAAAAGAAAAAGAACTATGTATATATGCCTTTACTTTAAAAGATAATCATTGTATTTTGAAGGGAGTTTAACCAGTCTATGGCTGCGTGTACGCAGTGGTTCAGGAGCTGGGCACACCAAAGAAGAAGACGAAGAAACAGCAGGATCATCCTCTCTCTCCAGACTATGACAAGAAGTACGTGTTTGGCAGTTAGAATCATTCAATGCTTGGTTGAACAGCTTGTCTTTAGTAGAACTGTCAATGAACGCAGCACTAGAACTGGCATCATCTTCATCATCACGTCCAGCATTGACTTGTTTGAAAATATCAGCTTGCGAAGAGGAAATTGGAATAATGGAGTTTTTGTTCCACCACCCCTTGCCTTCCAGCAACACAGCGGATTTAGAACCTCTTACAACTTTAACAGGTAACGAATATCTAGACGCTCCTTTGGATACTCTACACGGTTTCTTGATTAATACCCAATCATTCACATTAACCATTACCTCACTCACATTCTTTCGAGAATCATAGTCACGCTTCTGAATAAATTGTTTTTCAGAAACCTTCTGTTTCAGTTTTTCAACATCCACATTCACACCTTTATGAAAAGAGGTCATCCATGAAGGTGTTGATTTGGATTTAGATTCCCTCCCTCTGAGCAAAACAAAAGGCGAAACACCTGTGGTGGAATGCGGAGTATTCAAGTATGCCCATAATTTCTCATTTAAGAAATCTTTCACATTGCAATTGGTAGCAATTGCTGTTTGAATGCCCTCTTTAAGAATCCGATTAGCCCTTTCCACGAGTCCGTTAGAAATTGGACTGTATAAAGCCACACATGAGTGTTTGATGTTAAATTTTAGCAAAAAGTTCTCTATTTTACTGGAAATGAATTGAACTCCATTGTCCGTGACAATATTAGATGGTGGGCCTTCTAAATAGAACAGAGAAGATAAAAATGAAATAACAGATTCTGTGTCAGTATGTTCCACAAAAGTGTAGTATATCCATTTAGAAAAATAATCAATAGCAACAATCATATGTCTCATATTTCTAGGCAGGAGGTTGAAAGGACCTGAAAAATCTATGGAAATGCTTTCCCAAGCACCATCAGGAAAAGGAATTTTGTGCAAGGGTTCATTGTGGCACTTCCAATGTTTATCAGACACCACACAAGAAGTGCACTGGTCCACAAAATTCAATACTTGTTTGTCTAAACATGGCCACCAATACCATTCTTTTAACCTTTTACAAGTAGCTGAAATACCTAGATGCCCCTCATGAGCTGCTTTTATAAGCAAAAGCCTCAAACCGTAAGGAGGAATGCAAACAGGGCCTCTCATACACACACCATTCTCACATGATAATTCAGCAGCAAGTTGGTGATAAGTGTTAAGATCCCCACTGAACTTCTGATTTTTGGGCCAACCATGAGAAATAAAAAACAACACCTCTGACAAGACAGAGTCTCTTGACATAGCAGAATTCCAATCCTGCTCAGAAAATAAACCTCTGGAAGCTGAAACTACGTCTACAGTACCAATTACACACTCCGTGTCTTCATGTTCTGTAACATTCAGAGGTAAAGGCAAAGGCAACCTGGAGAGGCAATCCGCCCTAACATGTTTCCCTCCAGGAAGGTATTTTACTTCTAAGTTGAACTCTTGCAACTTAGATAACAGCCCTACTAATCTTGAGGAGGCTTTACCTAAGCCATTCCCATCCATTAGGAATACAAGTGGCTTGTGATCGGTAAACAGAGTACAGGCCATACCCCAAATATAGCTTTTAAACTTGTGTACTGCCCAGACACAGGCAAGGGCTTCTCTCTCAATAGTGGTGTAGTTGATCTCAGCTTCTGAAAGAGATCTAGAGGCAAAAGTGATAGTGCGTTCTTGCCCTCCCACCCATTGACCAAAGACCGCCCCTAAACCTTTCATACTAGCATCCACCGCTAGAAAAGATTTGGCTGAGGGTATAAACGGCTTCAAAGCAGGAGCGGATAATATTAGATTTTTAATGGCATTAAACGCTGCCATAACTTGCTCATCCCATTGAAACTTACTGCCTTTCTTCAATAGATTTCTAAGGGGTTGAACCAACATTGCATACCCATCAACAAACCTCGAATAATATTCACAAAGGCCTAAAAATGAACGTAACTCATCTTTATTCGATGGGCAAGGTGCATTTGAGATAGCTTCCACATTTCCTTGTTTGGGCTTAATGCCATCAGAAGAAATAGAGTGTCCTAAATATTCTACATTCTGAACCAAGAATTTACATTTCTCACTCTTGAACGTGATACCACAATCTCTGAGTATAGAGAATACTTTGTTCAAGACAACAACATGTTCTTCCATATCTTTAGTGTGAATTAAAATGTCATCCTGAAAAGCACATACGTTCTCAAAATCGCCAAACAAAGAATCCATTAACTTCTGAAAATCACTTGCTGCAGAAGCTAGTCCAAACGGAAGTCTAAGATATTTATACGCCCCAAAAGGAGTCACAAAAGTAGTGAGTTCCTGAGAATCAAGACTAAGGGCAATCTGATGATACGCAGAGTGTAGATCAATAGTGGAGAACATTTTAGAGGTGCCCAAGCTGGCAATCATCTCTTGTATACGAGGAAGGGGATGACAATCAATAATAATGTTTTTGTTCAAAGATCTTAAATCTACACACAACCTCAAATCCCCATTTTTCTTTTTAGTAAGGACAATGGGCGAAACCCACTCAGAAGAGTCTGTGGGGGTTATTATGCCATCTTTGACCAGCTTCTCTAAAAGATCTTTGAGCTGCCCTTTCACAGAGATGGGAATTGGTCTTACCTTATGCGAAACAGGAACAGCTCCATCTTTAAGCCTGATACAGTGTTCAAAGCCATTAACAACTCCGATAACATCAGCAAATACCTCAGGATATTTCTTGGTAAAAGATTCTGAGATGTTGGTAACTGGTACACTGACTTCCGACACTACTATAGGCATTTCTCCTAAACTAATGGGATTATCAAAACCGGGACGTAATACTATGCCCAACTTTGCAAGGTCTTTCCAGCCTATGATGTCTCTGCCATCCACTGCTACATATATTTTGGTCATGATGCTTCTACCTAAAATAGATAAAGAAGACAAAAAAAACCCTAAGAGCTCAATGTCATGATCTCCAAAAGCCTTGGGGCTAATGTCGGCATCATTTAATACCTTCGTAGTTGGCCAATATCTCCGGTAAGTAACATCTGCAATAATGGTGACAGGTGAGCCAGAATCAGCCATAACGGAAAGTTCAAGTGAGTCAATAACTGCTTGGCAGATGGGTCCCTTGATATTTCTAACAGCGGTAATATCCACTGTTAGGACAACATTGGATAGATTATTGGCGCAGTCATCTACGTCATCTGACTGTACCCCTTTGGAATACACATTGTTAACTTTAACTTTCATGCCACTGCCACTTGGTGACGAGTTTTCAAAATTCGTAAGCGTGGCGTAGTACGTAAGCGTCTTAGTTTCCAAAGCAACTTGACACGGAAACTTGACGCGGAGACACGTTGCTGCTGAAATACGCGCGACGTGTGACGACAGACAGAAGAACAAGGAACTGTTGAAACAACAAGAGGCTCACGCGCTGGTGGTTAACGCGCGGAGAGTTTAAATTAAACAATCCTCGCTCCAACAATTCTTGCGCTTTCAGCAGGTAAGATTCAATGCCAAATATAAGAGCAGGATGTGTTGAAATTAAGCGCTGCGCAACCTTACGTACTGACGATCACAATGAGGCAAAATACTCTGCCAAAATGTATATGCTGGTCGGTGGACTTGTACTCCGAGTGAACTCCAAACAGCTCCTAAATGTTTTCCAACGGAAACTTCACCCCACTCCTGGTACCAAAATGTAGAATGGTAGAAGTGGAAAACGATGAACTCCTCACACGCAGAAAGTGGGTGGAAACAGGTAAGATGTTTATTGTAAGTCCACGGCAGGCATACACAACTGATCTGGGTGGAAGTCAGACTGGCAATGCCCGTCAGGAATCCAGAACCCAATAACAAAGATTCTGTTTCCCCAACGACATGGAATTACAAGCTTGAATATAAACTATGAGCAAGGGAAAGGAAATAAGAAACAACAAGCACAGGTACATACAATCATGAGAACAAAGTACTATACATACATACTACAAGGACCCACTCTCCAAACAGGAATGTAGACAGGACCTGCTCCGGTACTAGGAACGTAAGCAGGACCCGCTCTCTACCGGAAGGTAAGCAGGTCCCACTCTAGTACCAGAACTGTGAGCAGGAAGGCTCACCTCACACAAATGTAAACAGGATCCGCTGTCCAAACAGGAATTTAAGCAGGACCCGCTCTCCAAACAGGAATGTAAGGAGGACCCAGTCTCCAAAAAGGGATGTAAACAGGACCCGCTCTCAAAACAGGAATGTAAGCAGGATCCACTCTCCAAACAGGAATGTAAGCAGGACCCACTCTCCAAACAGGAATGTAGACAGGACCCGCTCCGGTACTAGGTACGTAAGCAGGACCCGCTCTCTACCGGAATGTAAGCAGGTCCCACTCTAGTACCAGAAATGTGAGCAGGAACGCTCTCCTCACACAAATGTAAACAAGACCCGGTGTCCAAACAGGAATGTAAGCAGGACCCACTCTCCAAAAAGGGATGTAAACAGGATCCACTCTCCAAACAGGAATGTAAGCAGGACCCACTCTCCAAACAGGAATGTAGACAGGACCCTCTCCGGTACTAGGAACGTAAGCAGGACCCGCTCTCTACCGGAATGTAAGCAGGTCCCACTCTAGTACCAGAATTGTGAGCAGGAACGCTCACCTCAAACAAATGTAAACAGGACCCGCTGTCCAAACAGGAATGTAAGCAGGACCCGCTCTCCAAACAGGAATGTAAGCAGGACCCACTCTCCAAAAAGGGATGTAAACAGGACCCACTCTCAAAACAGGAATGTAAGCAGGACCCACTCTCCAAACAGGAATGTAAGCAGAACCCACTCTCCAAACAGGAATGTAGACAGGACCCGCTCCGGTACTAGGAACGTAAGCAGGACCCGCTCTCTACCGGAATGTAAGCAGGTCCCACTCTAGTACCAGAAATGTGAGCAGGAACGCTCTCCTCACACAAATGTAAACAGGACCCGCTGTCCAAACAGGAATGTAAGCAAGACCCGCTCTTCAAACAGGAATGTAAGCAGGACCTGCGCTGGTACCAGGAACATCACAACAACGCGCTCTTGTTTCAGGAACATAAGCAGGACAAGCTCTGGTTCCAGGAATGTAAGCAGGACCCGCTCTGGTACTAGGAACGTAAGCAGGACCCGCTCCAGTACCAGGAATGTAGGCAGGACCCTCTCTGGGTACGAGGAATGTAGGCAGCACCGCTCTAGTACCAAGAATGTAGGCTGGAGCCGCTCTAGTACTAGGAATGTAAGCAGGACCCACTCTAGTACCAGGAATGTAAGCAGGACCCACTCTAGTACCAGGAATGTAAGCAGGGCCTGTTCTGGTACCAGAAATATAAGCACAACGCGTTCTCGTTCCAGGAACATAAGCAGGACAGGCTCTAGTACCAACAATGTAGGCAGGACCCACTCTAGTTTCAGGAATGTAGGCAGGACCCGCTCTGGGTAGCAGAAATGTAGGCACAACCCACTCTAGTACCAGGAATGTAAGCAGGACCCGCTTTAGTACCAGGAATGTAGACAGGACCCGCTCTGGTACTAGGAACGTAAGTAGGACCTGCTCTAGTACCAGGAATGTAAGCAGGACCAAGTCTAGTAGCAGGAATGTAAGCAGGACCTGTGCTGGGACTAGCAACAAAAGCACAACCCGCTCTCATTCCAGGAACATAAGCAGGACAGGCTCTAGTACCAAGAATGTAGGCAGGACCCACTCTAGTTTCAGGAATGAAGGCAGGACCCGCTCTGGGTAGCAGAAATGTAGGCACAACCCACTCTAGTACCAGAAATGTAAACAGGACCCACTCTATTACCAGGAATGCAAGCAGGACCCACTCTAGTACCAGGAATGTAAGCAGGACCCACTCTAGTACCACAAATATAGGCAGGACCCACTCTAGTACCAGGAATGTAAGCAGGACCCACTCTAGTACCAGGAATGCAAACAGGACCTGCTCTAGTACCAGGAATGTAAGCAGGACCGGCTCTAGCACCAGGAATGTAGGCAGGACCTGCTCTAGTACCATGAATGTAAGCAGGACCCACTCTAGTACCAGGAATGTAAAAAGATCACGCTGTTATACCAGGAATGTAGACAGGAACCGCTCTAGTACCAGGAATGTAAGCAGGACACGCTCTAGTACCAGGAATGTAGGCAGGACCCGCTCTAGTACCATGAATGTAAGCAGGGCCCGCTCTAGTACCAGAAATGTAAAAAGATCACACTGTTATACCAGAAATGTAGACAGAACCTGCTCTGGGTACCAGGAATGTAGGCAGGACCTCTGTAGTACCAGGAATGTAAACAGGACCCACTCTGCGTGGCAGCAGCGCCACCTTAACACCGTCCACCGCCATGACCGTAGCCGGAATTCCACCAGGCTTCTGGGGGAATTCTGGCTACGGTCATAATTCGATGGACGGTTGGTAGCCACAGCAATGGTATGTTGGCAGCTGTCGCTGTGGTGGTAGCCGGCATTTGCCGCTAATGTCATAATGAAGGCCTATATGTATAGACTATCAGATTAATATTCTAAGCTCCAAGTGACAGGTGCACATTGTAAAAATGAGCTGAGAAGCTGAGTAGGTTCAGCAAGTACTTTACTAGCACCTTGGCCATCACCAGAACAGGTGCCACTACCGATTATGGACCTAAGAGGATCCATCATAGCTCGACATTCTGGAATGTCCGGACCACATCAGTGCCAGCAGTAACACAGCACACATCTGCCTTACATCAAGAATTTAAAATGGAAGCAAACTTATTAAGCAAAGAAACATGCAAAGAGCTAGTTATAGGGTGACCAGGCATTTGGGATTCCCCGGGACAGTCACAGTTTTCAGAGGACTGTCCTGGCATGCCGATGATTTTTCTGATTTTAAATTCATATCCCAGTTATTGAGGCTAATCTCGACCCATAAGGCAAAGCTGAATTTATTGGCTACCAGCAACATGAGAAAAATGCTGCTGCCAGCCATTATGGGACTCAGGCACTTAGTTCCCTGTCCTGAACTTTTAATAAAACAAATAACATAAGGGGGCAGTGTTGGGATACCCTGGCCCCTAGACCCATGGGGGGGCCCATAGGGACACCCCCTGGGGCCAAAATAAAAAAAAGATTTTGCTGCAATAATGCAGGACTCCTGTGGGATCACGGGAAAGAAATAGCAGCCCCCTTTAATCAAATGGGGGGTGGCCTCACTCCCTGAGCCATTTTCGGCCCCAAGGAGCCCATGCCCCGGGGTCCAATTTAATCATTTAGGGGGAGGGCACGCGGCCCCCCACCTCCCCAAGCCATATTCACCTTGGGACCCCATCCTCGAAGCCCAAATTAGGTTTAAAGGGTAGAGGAGCTGCACAGTTTCCCTCCCTGAACCCTTAAAGGCCCTAGGGACCCAATCCCCTGGGGGATGCTCACTTGCTTTGTCCCGGGGAGCCCACCCCTGGCATGCAATAGTTTCTCTGCCCGCACCACACTAGAAACTTCAGTAGGTAGAAAATAAAAAAATAGATTACTATTGGGAAAATGTCAAAATTGTTGTGAAAATGTATGCATATTTTTACAATTCTGGCCATTCCTGCAAGCTTGGAATAGAGCGATCTTAGCACTCTATTCCCAGCTATTGATGCTGTTCTTGGAGAACAAATTCATACTTTTTTTGCAGAGCACATTTTCTCAAGTTTTCAGAAAAAAATAAATTTTGCTATATGTTGGCTAGTTTCTCTTTTTCCTCAAGGGGACTCTACAAACCCTGGGTACATTTAGAATCACCAACGTTTGGAGTAAAAAGGGATGCAAATTTGGCCTAGATATCCTTTTGGGGAAAAAACGGTTATGGAGGTTTACAGATGAAGTAGCCCATCCATCAAACAAGGGCTCAGCTGGTTTGGGGGTGCAGCTGGTGACACTTCTACTTTTTTAGGTTGCTTACCATATCCCATCCCATTCTCCACATTATATATATATATATATATATATATATATATATATATATATATATATATATATATATATATATATATATATATATATAATGATATATAATGATGGACATGTCAGCCTTAGAGTAGTATTCCCCAAAATATTTTGCCTTCACCCCTCCTATTTTTGTTAATTTCACTTTTGTTGGCCTTGGGTCTCTGTGCACTTTACCAGTGCTAAAGTGTTTGTGCCCACTCCTCTAAACATGGTAGAATTATCTTGCACCCAATTGATATATTAAATGTACTTATAAGTCCCTAGTAAAGTGGTGCCCCCTGTGCCCAGGGCCTATAAATCAAATGCTACTCGTGGGCCTGCAGCACTTATTGTGCCACCTATTTAAGCAGTCGTTTTTAAACGTGACTCAGGCCTGCCTTTTCAATCTGTGATGGAAGTTTTAAACTGACATTTCGACCTGGCAAGATAGACCTCTTGCCAGGCCCAAACCTTCCTTTTTGATACAGATAAGTCACTGATAAGTTGGGCTCTAAACAACCCAGAGGGCCTGGTGCAGTGAATTAAACAATTGTGACATGGTTTACATGTCCTAGTAGTGAAAAACTTCTAAATTGGTTTTTCACCACTACAAGCTCCACCTTTCCATTGGGTCACACTGGGTTACCTTGTTACATTAGATAACTTTGAATTGTGATCAGGTTGTCGGGTCGAGCTTGGTTTCTAAAGAATTGTCAGTGAAAGCTCTCTTTCATGGTAAGGTCGGATTTTAGTCACAATTCTGAAAACGTCACTTTTAGAAAGTTGGAATTTTCTTCTCCCAACCATTTGGTGCCCGCAGCCTGTATCTTGGGTCACATGGCGAGGTGTAGTTGACAGTTGGTCTTTGCGTATTGCTCTCAGTCAGTGAGACAGAGAAAGTAGGTGTTGGTAGGATTGGTCACTCTGACTTAATGAGGGGGAGGAGCTGTCACCTACC